>NC_069504.1:170557745-170891495 GCF_027579735.1 Bombina bombina | reverse complement strand
AGGGGTTAATATGTTTATTATAGTGGCGGCGACATTGAGGGCGGCAGATTAGGGGTTGATAAGTGTAGGTAGGTGGCGGCGACATTGGGGGCGGCAGATTAGGGGTTAATAAATATAATGTAGGTGGCGGCGATATTGGGGGCAGCAGATTAGGGGTTCATAAATATAATGTAGGTGGCGTCGGTGTCCGGAGCGGCAGATTAGGGGTTAAATTTTTTTTTAGTGTTTGCGATGCGAAGTTAGTGTAGTTTTTAGCACTTTAGTTATGAGTTTTATGTTACGGCGTTGTACCATAAAACTCTCTACCTTAACGCACAACTCGTAATCTATCCAAAAGTCAGTCCAAAATAAGGGGTTAAAGAAATTGTAAAGTTGAGCCTTTTTGAGCACTTTTGACCGTAGCATATGTGCAATGTATTCAAGTCGCTACATTTTTTTTTAAATTTTGCAAACTTCAGTATTTTAAATGTATAATTTATAATATCCTACTTACCGCGACTTGCTTCGCCTCCCTTGTGTTTCCTGTAGTCATCCAGGCTCACTCTCCGCTCTATGTCACAATGTAAACATTGAATCACACAAATCATTATTTACTTTTGGAGATTAAAGTTGCGTGTGGTATAGTTTTGAGTTGTGGCTGAATAAACTCACTTTGACAATAAATACTGAGCAACTTCAGTTGCAATAGGATGAGTGACGTAAATTGGGATTCCCATGTGAGCTCAACACGCATGCGTCACATGGGAACGAGCATTTAATTTGCCTGGCTGGATAACAACTTGCACATGCGCTATTGAGTGAGGGGGTGGATTTGGTTCAGTTGATGTTGCCTAAAGGACTGGATTTTAATTGGTTTAATCTTCAAAACATCAGAACAAAAATAAAGGAGGAATATGAGACACTTTGATGTATTTGGAATGGCGGTACTAACTTTAGTATTAGTAACAAAAATAAAAAAAAGAAGAATTAAAGTCCTATTAATATACAAACAGCTAGATTACGAGTTTTGCGTTATGACTCAAAAAGCATTGTTATGCTTCATAACGATGCTTTTTCCCTAACGCGGCTATTACAAGTCTTGTAGGTATAGGTGTACCACACACCTTTTTGGCTGTCACGTAACGTCAGTACCGTACTTTTAAAAAAGTCCTTTTTCAATGGGACTTCCATAGCGCCAGTATTACGAGTTTTTTATTTTGATAGGGCTATTAGATTTGGAGTAATTCGTTTTTATTTTTGATAATTTCGTTTTTTATTTTGTGTAATTTAGTGTTTATTTTTTTTTGGTAATTTAGATAATTATATTTTATTAATTTAATTTATTTTATTTTATTGTAATGTTAGGTTTTAGTGTAAGGCAGGTTAGGTTTTATTTTACAGGTAACTTTGTATTTTTTTTAATAGCCCTATCAAAATAAAAAGGCTCACCAAAATAAAAAGAAACCTAGCCTACACTAAACTGCCAATGGGGCCTTTTGCGGGGCATTGCCCCAAAGAAATCAGCTCTTTTAACTGTAAAAAAAAAATACAAACAACCCCCCAACAGTAAAACCCACCACCCATACAACCAAACCTCCCAAATAAAAACCTTTCTAAATAAGCCTAAGCTAAACATTGCCCTGAAAAGGGCATTTGGATAGGCATTGCCCTTAAAAGGGCATTTAGCTCTTTTACATTGCCCAAACCCTAAGCTAAAAATAAAACCCACCTAATAAACCCTTAAAAAAACCTAACACTAACCCCCGACAATCCACTTACAGTTTTCAAAGACCGGACATCCATCATCATCCAGGCAGCAGAAGTCCTCATCAAAGCGGGCAGAAGTCCTCTTTTTTTACAGGTGAAAGAGCTGATTTATTTGGGACAATGCCCCGCAAAAGGCCCTTTTAAGGGCCATTGGAAGTTTAGTGTAGGCTAGGGTTTTTTTTATTTGGGGGGGGGGGCTTTTTATTTTGATAGGGCTATTAGATTTGGAGAAATTAATTTTTATTTTTTAATTTCGTTTTTTATTTTGTGTAATTTAGTGTTTATTTATTTTTGTAATTTAGATAATTGTATTTTAATAATTTAATTAATTTTATTTTATTGTAATGTTAGGTTAGGTTTTAGTGTAAGGCAGGTTAGGTTTTATTTTACAGGTAACTTTGTATTTCTTTTAATTAGGTAGCTAGTAAATAGTTAATAACTATTTACTAACTAGTCTACCTAGTTAAAATAAATTCAATCTTACCTGTGAAATAAAAATAAAACCTAAGATAGCTACAATGGGGCCTATGTATCAAAGGTCTTGCTCTCCGTATTCAGCATTGCACCAGCAGCACACAAGAGCTGCTGGTGCAACGCCGCCCCCTGCAGACTCGCGGCCATTGGGTCGCCAGCAGGGAGGTGTCAATCAACCCGATTGTACTCGATTGGGTTGAATTGTGGCGATTCCTGTCCGCTTGCTCAGAGCAGGTGGACAGGGTTATGGAGCTTCATAACTGTTGTTTCTGGCGAGTCTGAAGACTCGCCAGAAACACAGGCCCACAAGCTCCGTACGGAGCTTGATAAATGGGCCTCAATGTAACTATTAGTTATTTTGTAGCAAGCTTAGGTTTTATTTTACAGGTAAGTTTGTATTTAGTTTTAAATAGGAATTATTTAGGTAATAATTTTAATTTTTATTTAGATGTATCTTAATTATATTTAAGTTAGGGGGTGTTAGGGTTATGCTTAGGGTTACGTTAGGGTTAGGGTTATGCATAGGGTTACGTTAGGGTTAGGGTTATGCTTAGGGTTACGTTAAGGTTAGGGTTAGGTTTAGGGATTAATATATTTATTTAGTGTTAGTGATGTTGGAGGCCAGAGGTTTAAGGGTTAATAACTTTAGTATAGTGGCGGTGACATTGGGGGTGGCAGATTAGGGGTTAATAACTGTAATGTAGGTGGCGGCAATGTTAAGGGCGGCAGATTAGGGGTCAATAAGTGTATTTAGGTGGCGGCGATGTTGGGGGCAGCAGATTAGGGGTTAATAACATTATGTAGGTTGCGGCGATGTCAGGGGCAGCAGATTAGGGGTGTTTAGATGTGGTTTTTATGTTAGGATGTTAGACATCAATGTGGCTACGTTACGGAGCTTTTGTTTCCGTGATCGCAGGTGTTAAACCTTTTTTTTGCCGGCTCTCCCCATTGATGTCTATGTGGAAATCGTGCACGAGCACGTCAAAGCAGCGCTTGTATTTGGGTGAGGTATGGAGCTCAATGCCACCATATCGCCCACGCAAGCCTGCTTTTTCAAAACCTGTAATAGCAGCGCTATAGGGAGGTTAAATACCGCAGCTTTTGTGGCAGTCGTTAATTTCCCTATAGCGCTCAAAGCTTGTAATCTAGCTGATAGCTGGTTTACATGCTGCTTTCCAGATGGCTCAACTTTACAATCCCTTTAATACAGAAGAGAAGTCAGGCAAAGCAAAAGTCAAACCAGAATATCCAAACAACAAACTGCCAGAGTAAAGGTAGGAAACTCAATACACAAGCAACATCATGCTGCATGCAGGGAGCTGATATAGACTACTACAATTAAGGCCTAATTAACCTTCTCGGCCTCCTTAAAGGTACAGCACACCTAACAGCAGTGGCAGAAATCACTCTTTTAGACAAACACCTCTCATGAAAAATACCAGTTTAAGTTAGCACATTTGCAATATTCATTGAAAGTATTGGTTGTGCTCAAGCAAAGTCAGCTGCGCTAACCTTTCTCTGGTTAACTGTAGCCAAGAAAAGTGTACAGCACCCAGGTAAAGATTCAGTTGCACGTGAAAAAAGGGGGACTGTTAACCCCTGTAACTTCAGCAAACAAACAACTCCACAGCACTTTCCGTATAACAAACTTATTCAGCTTCTTCTCCCATGGAGGTACAAAAGTGTTACAGCAATGTTTCGGGAGAATATCCCTTAATCATGCTAATAGGCCTCATCTGTTAGATGCACTTATAGGCCTTCACATTAACCCATTAAATATCTTACTTAACTTACTAATGCCACTTAGTGGTTACATATCATATTGTTACAATGAGTTATGTGAAATTTAAAAACAATAAAACATTTACATATGTACATTTAAAGATAGAAAATATTAACCTGTTCACTACTCTTTGGTTATATAATTTATACACACTATAGAAATACTTTTAGATCAAGCTCTCTATTGATTCCTTTTGGCATTAATGCATCTAGTTTATGTATCCAAAAGGACTCCTTTTGTTTTAATATTAGCTTTCTGTTACCACCCCTTCTTAGTCTATCCACACCATCAATAATTTGCCACCTCATTTGGCTGATGTTGTGGCCTGCCTCTAAGAATGACATGATACAGGGGCTTCCTGATCCCCACATCTGATGTTGGACCTGTGTTGACTCATCCTATCTCACACCCGCCTTATCGTCTCACCAATATATACTTTAGAACATGGACACTTAAAGTTCCATAAAGGCCTATACAAACAAAAGTGATATAGTTGGGATTACTCTTCTACATAGCTAAGTATACAATCCAACTATCTAAGTGACCCGTTGAGGTTAGAGGTCTTGTATTTTATTGCAGAGTGAATGAGAGAGAGAGGGGGGGGGGGGTTATCAGCAGATAAGCACCGCTATGCGAATATAGTGATCGTATATTACTATACTATACAGGGAGTGCAGAATTATTAGGCAAATGAGTATTTTGACCACATCATCCTCTTTATGCATGTTGTCTTACTCCAAGCTGTATAGGCTCGAAAGCCTACTACCAATTAAGCATATTAGGTGATGTGCATCTCTGTAATGAGAAGGGGTGTGGTCTAATGACATCAACACCCTATATCAGGTGTGCATAATTATTAGGCAACTTCCTTTCCTTTGGCAAAATGGGTAAAAAGAAGGACTTGACAGGCTCAGAAAAGTCAAAAATAGTGAGATATCTTGCAGAGGGATGCAGCACTCTTAAAATTGCAAAGCTTCTGAAGCGTGATCATCGAGCAATCAAGCGTTTCATTCAAAATAGTCAACAGGGTCGCAAGAAGCGTGTGGAAAAACCAAGGCGCAAAATAACTGCCCATGAACTGAGAAAAGTCAAGCGTGCAGCTGCCAAGATCCCACTTGCCACCAGTTTGGCCATATTTCAGAGCTGCAACATCACTGGAGTGCCCAAAAGCACAAGGTGTGCAATACTCAGAGACATGGCCAAGGTAAGAAAGGCTGAAAGACGACCACCACTGAACAAGACACACAAGCTGAAACGTCAAGACTGGGCCAAGAAATATCTCAAGACTGATTTTTCTAAGGTTTTATGGACTGATGAAATGAGAGTGAGTCTTGATGGGCCAGATGGATGGGCCCGTGGCTGGATTGGTAAAGGGCAGAGAGTTCCAGTCCGACTCAGACGCCAGCAAGGTGGAGGTGGAGTACTGGTTTGGGCTGGTATCATCAAAGATGAGCTTGTGGGGCCTTTTCGGGTTGAGGATGGAGTCAAGCTCAACTCCCAGTCCTACTGCCAGTTTCTGGAAGACACCTTCTTCAAGCAGTGGTACAGGAAGAAGTCTGCATCCTTCAAGAAAAACATGATTTTCATGCAGGACAATGCTCCATCACACGCGTCCAAGTACTCCACAGCGTGGCTGGCAAGAAAGGGTATAAAAGAAGAAAATCTAATGACATGGCCTCCTTGTTCACCTGATCCGAACCCCATTGAGAACCTGTGGTCCATCATCAAATGTGAGATTTACAAGGAGGGAAAACAGTACACCTCTCTGAACAGTGTCTGGGAGGCTGTGGTTGCTGCTGCACGCAATGTTGATGGTGAACAGATCAAAACACTGACAGAATCCATGGATGGCAGGCTTTTGAGTGTCCTTGCAAAGAAAGGTGGCTATATTGGTCACTGATTTGTTTTTGTTTTGTTTTTGAATGTCAGAAATGTATATTTGTGAATGTTGAGATGTTATATTGGTTTCACTGGTAAAAATAAATAATTGAAATGGGTATATATTTGTTTTTTGTTAAGTTGCCTAATAATTATGCACAGTAATAGTCACCTGCACACACAGATATCCCCCTAAAATAGCTATAACTAAAAACAAACTAAAAACTACTTCCAAAACTATTCAGCTTTGATATTAATGAGTTTTTTGGGTTCATTGAGAACATGGTTGTTGTTCAATAATAAAATTAATCCTCAAAAATACAACTTGCCTAATAATTCTGCACTCCCTGTAATATACTAGAGGGATTAGTAGTTGTCGCTCACTTTACTAAACAAGCAGCGGACAAGAGCTGCTCTAGTATATTTAACATAGCATAAAAGGGAAAATAATGGAGTACCACCAATGAAAAACTAGGAGGCCTTGGGCATACATGAGATAAAATATTTTTAACAGACAATAGATATCCTAAGCTGGTCAAGATACAATTATATTAAATAGGTTTGAATACAGTAAGAGTATAACAGCGCCTTTATATAAATTCCTAGATACACTTTTACATGCCGAGCTATGAGCACCCTTTAAACTTTTAAGGTTAAATAGTAATTTGCAAAAAATGGGTAAAAGGGTCTTCTTATTAAAGCTTAATATGTCTCAGTAATAAGATTTATATTGAAGTTAGTAGTTAATATGTGAGAGAACCAGTAAATTACACTGGATTCTACTAGGGCAGGCTCACACTGTAGTGACATTGACAACTTTATGGTAGGTAAATACCCAATATATCATGCTGTTTAGGGGATGCTTCCAATAGTATAAGTTATAAAAGAAGAATACCCAAAATTAAGCCTGAGCAATAACATGGAGAGCTGGAGGGCAGAGCCGCTGAGGTACTTTATGGCAGCAAGAGAAGATAGGGATCCACCAAATGCACACCACAAAAGTCACACAATTAGCAATACAAGGCATTATACACTGGTCTTTACATAGATGGAGTCATGCAAATATAAATAGAAATAAGGGCTGGAGCTAAGATACTCAACGTTACTAACATAAAATACGCTAGGTTAACTATATATCAGAGGTGAGTCCGGTAGGAAATTCTGTTAGCCCACCTCCGTTATGAAGAATCGGTTCATTACTTGTGCCTCATAGTGGTTTAATATAGCATACAAAGGAAAATAATAAAGCACAACCAATGGAGATCAAGGGGGCTTTGGGTACATATAGGATTACATATTTTTAAATGAGCAATAGATGACCTGAGCTAGTCAAGATAAAAATTAGATTGAATAGGTTGGAATGTAGTAAGAGTGTATCAATGCCTTTATATTTATATCTAGATATACTTTTACATGCTGTGTTATGAGCAACCTGTATATGTTAAAGGCCAAATAATATTTGGCTAATAATAGATAAGAAGAGCTTCTATTATGGCTTAGTATGTCCCAGCAATATGAATCCTAAGAAGGTCAGTAGCTTGTATGAGAGAGAACTAGTAAAGTTCACTGGGAGCTGCTAAAACAGACTCCTATTGTAGAGACAGTGACAACATTATGGAAGGTAAATACCTAAATAAATCATGCTGCTAAGGGGAAGCTTCAGGTACTATCTGTTATAAAAGGAGAATATTTGAAATTAGGTCAGGGCAGCATTATAAGGAGCTGTAAAAGGTAGTGAAAGGAAATAATATGCCACAAGATACACAACGCAAAAAGCCATACATCTAACAATACAGGATATTATATACTTATCTATACATAGATGAAGTTGTAGAAATTTAAATAGAAATAAGGGCTGGAACCAAGAAACTCAGCGTTGCAAATATAGAATGTGCTAGGTTAACAATATATCTGAGGCGAGTCCAATAGTTAGTTCCATTAGCCCACTCCCGTAGTGGAGAATTGGGTCATTGCTTGTGCCTCATAGCACCAGGAGAAAGTCGGAATCCATTGCAACAGAGGCCCCCTCTGTATGAGTGGGTTCAGATAGCTGATGTCCTCACAGATAAATGATCCCAAGTGAACACGTGCTCCTCCCAAAGTACATCAAGATGTCGGAAGTTTTCACATTACTCCCGTGCAGCTAGAAACTGGCTATCAACGCTCCTTGCTGTTAAAATAGCGTTACCGTAGGTCAGGAAGCCGGCCGCACCATGCTGAAGGTCTACAAGGAAGGATTCTGCGTGAAGATTTTACTGCTGCATAGCGACACCTTCTCCTACTTTGTTATGATGAGTCCTTGAGTCCCACGTAGGTGTAATGAAGTTCCGTTCAGTTGCAATCTTTTCAGGCTGGAGTAGATAGCTCTACTTAATATCTGCCATGTAATGAGGGATACTTGCTTCGGTTTGTGGTGTTACATGCTGAAAGGAAGCTTCTCCTCCCTCCACCATTTTAGGTATACTGGCAGCTCCCTGACCGGGTATGTCTCTGATGATGTTTGTAAGGTTGATGAAATTGCTTCGCATCTGCAGCTCAACCTTCATGAAAAGCTTTTGTATTTGAAGTAGTTGAAGGTTCTCCTCCACGGTAAAATTAGGGAGTATAGTTAGGGTGGTCTGGTAGTCAGCCGCTTTAACCTGAGTGGCCCGGCAGGGGGGGTGGGGAGGAATGATGTACGCTCACTGTGCAGATTTCCAGGAGGTTCGTTCAGATCCCCGATAGTATAAAAGTGATGAGCTCAGTCTTTCAAAGTCACCACAATGTGGGGTAGTTGAGGATTCCAAATAAAAGGATAGATGGCTTATATCAAAAGCAACTGATCATGGCCGCATCCAAACCACTCCCCCCCCAAATCATTTCTTACTAACATGTCACCTAAATTGGGGACCCTATGGTATGCCATCATAGTTTTTTTTTTTAAAGGACTCTACACTAGAATTACAATTCTTTAAGATATGCCAATGTTTTGAAATTATATTACTAATTTCTTTACTCTTGGGATTATATTGGGTAACACATACTGCCCTCTGTTGAGTATCCTGCTTATTTTTAGTAATAATCATTCCATCATCTTCTTTAACTTTTTCAATTTCACTCTCCATTTATTTCGTGGGATAGCCCCTCTGTTTAAATTTGTCTCCCATTTCCTTTAATCTACAGTCCACTAAGGAATTCTCATTGACTATTCTTTTCACCCTCTTAAGTTGACTACGAGGGAGAGAATTCCTCAGGACACTGTGATGAAAGCTTTCATACCATAACAAGGTATTTCTTTATAAATCAAAGTTTTTATTGAGGAAATACCAGAAAGAAAAAAATAAGAATACAATATACATTTTGTATCATTATGGTACATGTTACATACAGGACATTATTAGGACATTGTATGCAAATACAAAATGAAATATTCATAATCTAGTGTTACCTCTTTTTCATTTTGTTTCCTATGTTGAAACATAATAAACTTTTCGTAATTTGAACATCCAGAAAAACTTATACATCTTATAGAATGATAAACTATGTGTAATAAAAAATGTATTCATTATCTAATACTTTGCATAATATAGGAAGGCACAACAAGTTGCTCCTACTTAGTGTATAAGATAAAAGAACAGGTTAGGAAGTGTAGAATTTTCACCTACCAGTGGATGAACAACAGGGTTATCAAAGCCATATAATCTTCTCTTTTAGAGATGAGAAGAAAAAAAAAAAGAGAGGGGGGAGGGGGAGAAGGAGGGGCGGAGTGAAGTGAAAGTGGGGATGTAGGGGGAAGGGGGAGAGGAAGGGGAGTTGGAGTGGTATTCTTTGAATGATGAGAATATGATCCAAGACTCTATTCTCTACTGCTCGCACCCTCTCTTAGTTATTCCCCATAGAGTTCTGTCCAGCCCCCCACACCTTAATATGTAGGTCAGTCTTCCCCATTATGTTATATACATATTTTTCCATTTGTTTCATATATGTGAGTTGTTCTACAACATTCTGGATGGAAGGAGGTGAAACCTGTTTCCATTTTCTAGCAATTATTAGTTTGGCTGCTGTAAGAAAATAAATTAGAAAGATCTTTCTCGGCAAGGGCATTCTAGGAGAGTTTAAATGCAACAAACTGAGAGTAGGAGAAAAAGGGAGATTATAATGTAAATCTCCTAAGAGTTTCATACAAGTCCTCCAAAAGGACCTAATCTGGGGGCACTCCCACCACACATGCATCCAAGTACCTATCTGACAGCAATTTCTCCAACACATCGGGGAGGAAGTAGGATAGATTTGATGTAAGCGTTTAGGCACCAAATGCCATCTGCAGACTATTTTATAATGGGTTTCCCAAAGTGTTGAGCAATGAAGATATCTCCTAGCAATCATCATCTCTCTGTGCCAATCTCCTAAGTCAAAGGTCACACGTAAGTCTTTCTCCCACGCCAAATGAGACACGGTTTTCATTGGTGCCTGTTCTCCAATTAATAAGGAGTAGAGGAAAGACATCATACCCTTAGGTATATGATCAGAGATAACAAGGTATTTCTATCTGTCTCTTTCCTGTGCATATCAACTTTAAGACTACAGGTATTTTCATTCTTATATACAACTGTATCCAGAAACACCACTTTCTCTTCGCTAAAAGTAAGTGTAAATTTCAGGTTATTAACTGCTTGATTTAATTTTTCCACAAATGCCAATAGGGTACCAACGTCACCCCATCACACGCCAAATATGTCATCTATGAAGCACCACCATGAGGTTCCATACTTCAAGAACAAACTGTACAAATACAAATTTCTCTTAAACTCTGCTCATAAACATATTGGTGGGGCCACATTGGACCCCATGGCTGTACCCCTTGTATGCAAGTACCACTCATCTTGAAACAAGAAATAATTGTTGTATAATACTATTCTCAACAAATTTTCAAAGAATTGTATCTGTATTTCATTGTAAAGAGTTGAATTTCTGAGTGCGAGAATACTTGCTCCTATACCAATTTCATGGTTTATTACCGTATACAAACTGCTTACATCAAGGGTATATAGGATACATTTTGTATTTTCTAATGGTAAATTCTTTAGTTTTTCAATGAAGTCACTAGTATCCCTGATGTAAGAAGTGATTTTTAACACCTCCGGCTGTAGGATCTTGTCTAAATATGTAGCGATATGGGTAAAAACTGACTCTATTCCTGCCACAATAGGCCACTCAGGTGGCTTAGTCAAATTTTTAGGGACCTTTGGCACTGTATAAAAAATAGGGGTCTTTGGCCATTCTATATACAAATAATCTGATAATTTTTTTATCGATAATGCCATTTTTTAATGCCCAACTCAATAAACCTTTTATTTCTGCTTGCATTTTACTTACTGGGTTACCCACTAATAATTTATAGGTATTTACATCACCCAGTTGTTGCCTAATTTCAGAAACATAATATTCTTTATCGAGGACTATGGTGGCACCTCCCTTGTCAGCTCTCCTCACTAGCACTCCTTTTTCTTTAAGGGAATTTATCGCTTTTTTCTAGGTTAAAGTTAATTTAGGTTTACATTTTTTTAATTTTTTATTACTACAGTAATTCATTTTTAACTTTGATATGTCATGATTCACAAGGTCAATATAAGTTTCTACACTATTATTACCACAGCTAGGTGAAAAAACACTTTTTTTTAATAAACCTGCAGATTTTAATGTTAGCATATCCTCTTTATTACTAGTGGTATTCTCCATCACCCGTGGACTCTCATGTAACAAGCATTTAAATTTTAGTGTACGAAAAAAATTTAAACAAGTCCTTTTCTAATTCAAAAAAAGTCAATGTCTTTTACTGGGCAAAACGAAAGTCCCTTTTCCAACACCTCGTACTCACTTGCATCCAAAGATCTACTTGAGATGTTAATTACTGTTGAGGTTTCTTTGCTTTCGTATTGCTGACTTTCCTCCTCAGTGGGTAACGCTGGTCTTTCTCCATGCCGCCTGTGTTTGCGGCTGCCCCAGTGGCGCTTCCTGATGACGTCAGTGAGTCGTCGCTCAACTCTAAAAAAAACTTGCCCTTCTGATGAGTCAGAGCTGCTGATGCGGTCTCCGCCATTTTGGAACTTCTGTTTGGGCTGATTACGATAGGTTGTTTGTGGTCTGCCTGACCCTCTTCTCCTCCAATAGGACGGTTCACTACGCCATCTGTAGACATGCCCCTGCAGGTAATCAGTCTCATCTTGTTGGAATTTTAACCTTTTCTGTTCCTGCAGCTTCTTTTTCAAGGTAATATTTTTGTCATCAACTTCTTTTATTTTTTTATCAAACTCGTCGGCTGTCAGAATTTGTTGTAGTTCTTCTTTGCTTTTATCCACCTTAGTCAGCTGTTTATCGATCTCCTGTTGCAGAGTATCCACTGTCAGCACCAATATGTCATATGAACATTTGTCAATGTGGCTTCAAATTTATCTCAGTAATCAGCATTGTCTTTTAAGAAGGTAGGTTTTGTAGACATACATAATTCTCTAGGGATTCTCCTTACCCTGAAATATTTAGCAAGGGTTATTGCGTGTAGTTCCCAGATGATGTTCTTTCTCTTTAACCTCTCATAATCCTGGCCACTTTTATCCTTAGGGGCCTCCTTAAGAAAGTACTTGACCCTCTGATTAGTGTGGTAATCCGGGCAGCATCAATGTCCGAATAGTTAAATGTTTTAGTACCATCAACTTTTGGTATTGTCTCCATTGTGTCAGTAAATAGCATACACCTGGTGCAGGTAAACACTTATAAACAGTCTAATCCATAAACTGTATCCAAGTGTACAGCACCCAGGTAAAGTTTTAGGTGCACGTGGAAAAATGGGGGACTATTAACCCCTGTAACTTCAGCAAACAAACAACTCCACAGCACCTTCTGGTTAACCAGCTTTAGCATGGACTTGTAATATCAAGTTATATGTTAATATTGGGTATATCATGCCCAGATCTGCAATTAGCATTCCACTTGTAATCTGGCCCATAATGTCTTTGGTATGGCTTTCAAGAAGCAGTGCTGTATATCTCTGATTTAGATGACTAAAAAAAATTATGAAGGATATTTATGAGCCCACAAGTGTACAAAAATTATAGTCCAAATTAATTCAATGCATTTATCAATTTAACAGTAGGAAACATGCCAGCAAATATATGTAAAGTATAGATGTTTTTCTTTTTATTCAAGTCTAGTATGCATATAGTCTGCTACATTGATGAAAACTCATAAGCCCACGTGTATTATTATGCGAGCAGACAAGCTTCTCAACTTGAAAAGTTGTCCACTTGCCCTTTGCGGAATACGGGCAGCGGATTCTGTTCGTATATATCATTACACGCTCAAGTGAGTGTGTAAGGCCCGCCCCTTCTCTCATGCGACCAATTGTGTGAGAGAAGAACGTGTCAATCACCCCAAGCAAGCAAACTCGGCGGGATTTCTCTCCGCCACCTCAGAGGCGGTGAAGAGGCTTGTGCAAACTTGCCTCGCAAGGGCTCCGTAGTAGCTTACGCTGCTCCTTGCATGAAGCCTTTAATATTATTTATCTAGTACTGCAATCAGTAGCAAATTCGTCACAAAATAACAGACTGCACAAATCTGTCATTTGTTCTCCACTCTTGAACTGAAAGTGTCTTTAAAATCATTAGCAAAGCTAAACAGTTGGGTTGTTATATGAACCATCATTATTTCTGTGCCAAAAGGAGTTAAAAATACAGATTATTTATTTATTTTGAATCATTTAGATTCCAAACATGACATCATAGGAAAAATATTTTCCAATTCCAGTCTCCCTACACCACATTGTCTGAATAGTTATTTATCTGCCTCTTTCTTGATTGAATTATAGAAATTATGGTGATTGAGTTAAATTCATATACTTAAAATAATACCCTATTTTATCATTTTCTTATTTTGTAAAATTCAATTTTAGTACAGCACTGAAAATAAAATTTTTTAAAGCAAATTGTAGGTAAATTGTCAGTATAGCTTATACAATATATGGTAAATTCAAAGTCAAAGGATTGTCTAGCAATTCAATCTTGAATAGTGAAGGCCAATTATCTAAATGTTGCTGCTCAGGTTATATGGTATAAAAAGATAAATTAAAGAAACAAAAGCCTTTACAGATTCTCTTAAAGGGACATTAAGCACTAACTAAAACGACTTCTATTAGCTAATTTGCTTTATTCTTTTGGTATGCTTAGTTGAAAAGCTGAGAGATAGCTACTGATTGGTGGCTGCAAATAAATTCCCATTTTAATTGGTTCACCAGATGTGTTCAGCTAGTACCCAGTATTGCTTTGCTGCTCCTTCAATCAAGGATGCCAAGAAAATGAAGTCAATTTGATAAAAGAAGTAAATTAAAAGGTTGTTTAAATTCACATGCTCTATTTCAATCATGATAGAAACAAATTAGTTTTTTTATTAGCATATTAACAGTATATGTCCTAGAAAAGTGTAACTTAAAATGAGTAATTTAGCCAAATCTCTGTGTATGTATAATAATAATTTTAGCACTTTATTTTTTATTAATAAAAATATTTGTATTACTTAAAAAGAAAACTTAGCAGCTAATAAATTGAAGCCTTAAAGGGACATGAAAACCCAAATGTTTCTTTCATAACTCAGATAGAGAATACAATTTTAAACAACTTTCCAGTTTACTTCTATTATCTAATTGGCTTCATTCTCTTGTTATACTTTGCTGAAAGGTTTATCTAGGAAAGCTCAGGAGCAGCAAAGAACCTAGGTTCTAGCTGCTGATTGGTGGCTGCATATATATACCGATTGTCATTGGCTCACCCATTTGTTCAGTCAGCAACTAGTAGTGCATTGCTGTTTATTCAACAAAGCATACCAAGAGAACATAGACAAATTGATAATATGAGTAAAATAGAAAATTTCTTAAAATTGCATGCTCTATCTGAATCACGAAAGAAAATATTTGGGTTTCATATCCCTTTAAGCATAGACAACCTTCACTTGGGTGAGCAGTTTTATTTTTATATTACTACCTTGTTTTGTTTAGAAATAACTAGTCAGCTGACCAGTGGGGCCAAGGGCATGGTATTGATCATTTTTCCAACTCTACCTTCCTATAACAGCTTCTGCTAAGGGAGTGCACTTATTAACTAGTCTGAGAAAGCTGCAGTGTTTAGCATAGCAAAGAAGTGAACATTTTAAAGGAAATAATTTAGATTTTGTAAAACTTTATGGTTCGTTAATACAATTTTATGTAGTATAGCTTCTAAATATTGTAGAAACTTCTGAATATTGCACTGGTAGAGAAACCTACTTTTAGGATTAGTTGTAGTGGTGATTGTTTGTGGCTTGGGTTAGTTGCAGTAGGAGAGGTCATAGGTTTAGTTTATTGTCAGTAATATTGGTGCCTTTTTTAATATACGTAACAGTGTTATAGCAGTTGGGTCAGAAGCTCCTTAGCAGCTGGTCATAGAAACCAGCCTTAAACATACAGCTTAAATTTAAATTTGAATGATAAGGTTCTCTCTTACTCCAGAGTGCATTAAGGAAGAAGAGATAAATATGATTGTTTGGATCATTCTTTCATAAAATGTACCACCCAATAACTGCTTTGTGTGTAATTTGACACACTCATGCTGGGCTTTTTTAATTGGTCTAGATCTGGCTACTCAAGTAATATGAGATGTGGCATCTTGATAAATAAACCTTAGTCGTGTGACATAATACTTATAATTGCACTTATGCTCTCTTCAGTGATCTAGTGGCACATTATGAGCCATTTTTAGCTTTTGATTGTGTAAGTTGGGCCAGTTCTTATGTTCCTTTCCCAATTTCTTGCTTTTAACTACATATCATGATTATATTCATAGTTCACTTACGCCTAGATTTAGAGTTCTGCGTTAGCCGTCAAAAGCAGCGTTAAGGGGTCCTAATGCTGCTTTTGGCCGCCCGCTGGTATTTAGAGTCAGGCAGGAAAGGGTCTACCGCTCACTTTCAAGCCGCGACTTTTCCATGCCGCAGATCCCCTTACGCCAATTGCGTATCCTATCTTTTCAATGGGATCTTCCTAACGCCGGTATTTAGAGTCTTGGCTGAAGTGAGCGGTAGAGCCTCTACCGACAAGACTCTATGCCGGTTTATAAAGCTCTTAACTACTGTGCTCTGTAGTACACTAACACCCATAAACTACCTATGTACCCCTAAACTGAGGTCCTCCCACATCGCCGCCACTATAATACATTTTTTTAACCCCTAATCTTCCGACCGCACACCGCTGCCACTTACATTATCCCTATGAACCCCTAATCTGCTGCCCCTAACATCGCCGACACCTATATTATATTTATTAACCCCTAATCTGCCCCCCTCAACGTCGCCGCTACCTAACTACACTTATTAACCCCTAATCTGCCGACCGGACCTCGCTGCCACTATAATAAATGTATTAATCCCTAAACCGCTGCACTCCCGCCTCGCAAACACTATAATAAATAGTATTAACCCATAATCTGCCCTCCCTAACATCGCCGCCACTTAACTTCAAGTATTAACCCCTAATCTGCCGACCGGACCTCGCCGCTACTCTAATAAATGTATTAACCCCTAAAGCTAAGTCTAACCCTAACACCCCCCTAAGTTAAATATAATTTTAATCTAACAAAATAAATTAAATATTATTAACTAAAGTATTCCTATTTAAAACTAAATACTTACCTGTAAAATAAACCCTAATATAGCTACAATATAACGAATAATTATATTGTAGCTATTTTAGGGTTTATTTTTATTTTACAGGCAACTTTGTATTTATTTTAACTAGGTACAATAGCTATTAAATAGTTATTTACTATTTAATAGCTACCTAGTTAAAATAATTACAAAATTACCTGTAAAATAAATCCTAACCTAAGTTACAATTAAACCTAACACTACACTATCAATAAATTAATTAAATAAATTACCTACAATTAAATAAACTAAACTAAATTACAACCCCCCCCCCACTAAATTACAAAAAATAAAAAAGATTACAAGAATATTAGGCTAATTATACCTACTCTAAGCCCCCTAATAAAATAAAAAAGCCCCCCAAAATAATGAAGGTCCCTACCCTATTCTAAATTAAAATGTAACCAGCTCTTTTACCAGCCCTTAAAATGGCTTTTTGCGGGGCATGCCCCAAAGTAATCAGCTCTTTTGCCTGTAAAAAAAATACAACCCCTCCAACATTAAAACCCACCACCCACATACCCCTACTCTAATCAGATTGAGCTCACATTCTATTGGCTGTCCCGATCAGCCAATAGAATGCAAGCTCAATCTGATTGGCTGATTGGATCAGCCAATCGGATTGAACTTGAATCTGATTAGCTGATTCAATCAGCCAATCAGATTTTTCCTACCTTAATTCCGATTGGCTGATAGAATCCTATCAGCCAATCGGAATTCGAGGGACGCCATCTTGGATGACGTCATTTAAAGGAACCGTCATTCGTCGTCTAGTCGTCGGTCAAGAAGGATGTTCCGCGCCGGAGGTCTTGAAGATGGAGCCGCTCCTCGTCGGATGGATGAAGATAGAAGATGCTGCTTGGATGAAGATGTCTGCCGGTCCGGATGTCCTCTTCTGCCCGGATAGGATGAAGACTTCTGCCGGTCTGGATGTCCTCTTCTGCCCCATCGGATGAAGACTTTGGCCCGGCTGGGTGAAGACGACTCAAGGTAGGGAGATCTTCGGGGGGTAGTGTTAGGATTATTTAAGGGTGGTTTGGGTTAGAGTAGGGGTATGTGGGGGGTGGGTTTTAATGTTGGGGGGGAGTTGTATTTTTTTTTAAAGGCAAAAGAGCTGATTACTTTGGGGTATGCCCTGCAAAAAGCCCTTTTAAGTGCTGGTAAAAGAGCTGGTTTCATTTTAATTTAGAATAGGGTAGGGACCTTTATTTTTTTGGGGGGCTTTTTTATTTTATTAGGGGGCTTAGAGTAGGTGTAATAAGCCTAATATTCTTGTAATCTTTTTTTATTTTTTGTAATTTAGTAGCTTTTTTTTTGTAATTTAGTTTAGTTTATTTAATTGTAGGTAATTTTTTAAATTAATTTATTGATAGTGTAGTGTTAGGTTTAATTGTAACTTAGGTTAGGATTTATTTTACAGGTAGCTATTAAATAGTAAATAACTATTTAATAGCTATTGTACCTAGTTAAAATAAATACAAAGTTGCCTGTAAAATAAATATAAATCCTAAAATAGCTACAATATAAGTATTCGTTATATTGTAGCTATATTAGGGTTTATTTTACAGGTAAGAATTTAGTTTTAAATAGGAATACTTTAGTTAATAATATTTAATTTATTTCGTTAGATTAAAATTATATTTAATTTAGGGGGGTGTTAGGGTTAGGGTTAGACTTAGCTTTAGGGGTTAATACATTTATTAGAGTAGCGGCGAGGTCCGGTCGGCAGATTAGGAGTTAATACTTGAAGTTAGGTGGCGGCGATGATAGGGAGGGCAGATTAGGGGTTAATACAATTTATTATAGTGTTTGCGAGGCGGGAGTGTGGCGTTTTAGGGGTTAATACATTTATTATAGTAGCGGCGAGGTCCGGTCGGCAGATTAGGGGTTAATAAGTGTAGTTAGGTAGCAGCGACGTTGGGGGGGCAGATTATGGGTTCATAGGGATAATGTAGGTGGCGGCGGTGTCCGATCAGAAGATTAGGGGTTAATAATAATATGCAGGGGTCAGCGATAGCGGGCGGCAGATTAGGGGTTAATAAGTGTAAGGTTAGGGGTGTTTAGACTCGGGGTTCATGTTAGGGTGTTAAGTGCAGACTTAGAAAGTGTTCCCCCATAGGAAACAATGGGGCTGCGTTAGAAGCTGAATGCTGCTTTTTTGCAGGTGTTAGGTTTTTTTTCAGCCCAAACTGCCCCATTGTTTCCTATGGGGGAATCGTGCACGAGCACGTTTTGCCAGCTTACCGCTACCGTAAGCAACGCTGGTATTGAGGGTTGAAGTGGCGGTACATTCGGCTCAACGCACCCTTTTTTGAGCCTAACGCAGCCCTTCAGACAAATCTAAATACCAGCGTTGTCTTAAGGGTGCGTTGGGACAAAAAGCTGCGTTAGCTACGCGGGTCTTTACCGACAAAACTCTAAATCTAGGCGATAGTTTTTTTATTCTTTCTTTTATTTAAGTTTTTTGGTGTTAGTTTAGATATTTTAATAATAAATGGATATGTACTGATATTTGATATCATAAAAAATGTTACTTATAGCTGTTGTTATTATATGGTATATACAATCATTCTTCAAGGCAAAGTTAATGCAAAATATATACAGTTCCTATCGCCTTTGTGCCTCCAGAACTCCGTATTCCATTCAGGGTGAGTGTAGAATTACCCTTCTCCCAAATAGATCGTATAGTAAACCTTCTGATACTAGACTTGTGCATGGCCGAAAAATTCGTTTAGTTTCGGTTCGGATCGATTCAGATGTTTTCGAATTTCGGTTTGGATCGATTCAAATTTGGAAAAATTCGAATGAATTCGATTCGGATTCATTCGGATTCGAATAAATTCGGCTGTGTTCAGTTCGATTCAGAATTTCGGTATGTGTTAGTTGGGATGTGCTGTGTATTACACTAGTATTATGTACTGTATATTAGGTGTAACCCATAGCAGAGTGATATAACCTAATATACTGTACAATACTAGTTTAATCCATGGCCATCCGAATGTAATGAATAAATCCAAACTAATTCGGATTTATTCGGTAAATTCGGTACTACCTTAATTCAGAAATTCAAATCGATCCGAATCTCCGAATTTAACAAATTCGTCCGAATTTCGATTAGTTCCGAATCGAAACACACATGTCTACCTGATACATCGCTCAGATTTCTGATATGTGCTCTTTGGTAGTAATGTCGCGAATAGTTTGGCGGCGAATAGTTCCCGGCGAACATAGCTTGTTCTCGTTCGCCGCGGCGGACGAACATATGCGATGTTCGATCAGCCCCCTATTCGTCATCATTGAGTAAACTTTGACCCTGTATCTCACAGTCTGCAGACACATTTCAGCCAATCAGAGGCAGACCCTCCCTCCCAGACCCTCCCAGCTCCTGGGCAGCAGCCATTTTAGATTCATTCTGATCCTGCATTCTTAGTGAGAGGAGGGATAGTGTAGCTGCTGCTGATTTTATAGGGAAATTGATAGCTAGGCTAGTGTATTCAGTGTCCACTACAGTCCTGAAGGACTCATCTGATCTCTGCTGTAAGGACAGCACCCCAAAAAGCCCTTTTTAGGGCTAGAACATCAGTCGTTTTTTTTTTTTTTTTGCCTGTGTAATTTTGACTGTGAAACATCAGTCTGCTAGTGTAATCTAATTGCAGTTGCCTGCATGCAGTGCCACCACTCATATCTGGTGTAACAGTAGTGTAAATTTTGTAAAAAAAAAACTTTTTTGACTGTGAAACATCAGTCTGCTAGTGTAATCTAATAGCAGTTGCCTGCCTGTCAGCGTTTGTGCCAGGCCCACTTGCCAACTAGTGCCACCACTCATATCTGTTGTAACAGTATTGTAAATTTTGTAAAAGAAAACTTTTTTGACTGTGAAACATCAGTCTGCTAGTGTAATCTAATTGCAGTTGCCTGCCTGCCAGCGTGTGTGCCAGGCCCACTTGCTAAGTGCCACCACTCATATCTGTTGTAACAGTAGTGTAAATTTAAAAAAAAAAAACTTTTTTGACTGTGAAACATCAGTCTGCTAGTGTAATCTAATTGCAGTTGCCTGCTTGCCAGCGTGTGTGCCAGGCCCACTTGCCAACTAGTGCCACCACTCATATCTGTTGTAACAGTAGTGTAAATATTTAAAAAAAAAAACTTTTTTGACTGTGAAACATCAGTCTGCTAGTGTAATCTAATTGCAGTTGCCTGCCTGCCAGCGTGTGTGCCAGGCCCACTTGCCAACTAGTGCCATCACTCATATCTGTTGTAACAGTAGTGTAAATTTTTTTAAAAAAAAACTTTTTTGACTGTGAAACATCAGTCTGCTAGTGTAATCTAATAGCAGTTGCCTGCCTGCCTGCCAGCGTGTGTGCCAGGCCCACTTGCCAACTAGTGCCACCACTCATATCTGTTGTAACAGTATTGCAAATTTAAAAAAAAACAAAAAACTTTTTTGACTGTGAAACATCATTCTGCTAGTGTAATCTAATTGCAGTTGCCTGCCTGCAGTGCCACCACTCATATCTGGTGTAACAGTAGTGTAAATTTAGTAAAAAAAAACTTTTTTGACTGTGAAACATCAGTCTGCTAGTGTAATCTAATAGCAGTTGCCTGCCTGCCAGCCTGTGTGCCAGGCCCACTTGCCAACTAGTGCCACCACTCATATCTGTTGTAACAGTATTGCAAATTTAAAAAAAAAAAACTTTTTTGACTGTGAAACATCATTCTGCTAGTGTAATCTAATTGCAGTTGCCTGCCTGCCTGCCAGTTTGTGTGCCAGGCCCACTTGCTAAGTGCCACCACTCATATCTGTTTTAACAGTAGTGTAAATTTTGTAAAAAAACAACTTTTTGGACTGTGAAACATCAGTCTGCTAGTGTAATCTAATTGCAGTTGCCTGCCTGCCTGCCAGCGTGTGTGCCAGGCCCACTTGCCAACTAGTGCCACCACTCATATCTGTTGTAACAGTAGTGTAAATATTTAAAAAAAAAATCTTTTTTGACTGTGAAACATCAGTCTGCTAGTGTAATCTAATTGCAGTTGCCAGCCTGCCAGCGTGTGTGCCAGGCCCACTTGCCAACTATTGCCACCACTCATATCTGTTGTAACAGTAGTGTAATTTTTTAAAAAAAAAAACGTCTTGTAATTCTCTGTCTGGTAAATTATATATCTATCAATCTATCAAATCTTTCTATTTATCTATCAAATCTATCTAACTATCAATCGTATCTATCAAATGTATATTGCATCTATTGATCTATGTAATCTATGTATCTATCTATCTAATCTATCTATCTCGTGGCCGGACTGTTTTGTGACAGCCACTTGTGTTTCGGCCAAATGTCCGTTGGCTAAAAGTCCGGCCACGATTGCACGCGCACTGCCCCAAATTTGAAGTAGGAGAACCGACAAAGCATATTTTTCCATCTCCCGGTTCCTAAAATCCATGCCATATACACCTCCCCCGATAGGGGGAGTAACAGGTATTAAACTGATCAGAATAGTACTACTTAACACACCACTCATATCTGGTGCCACAGTAGATTGCACGCGCAGTGCCCCAAATTTGAAGTAGGCGGACCGACCAAGCATCTTTTTCCATCTCCCGGTACCTAAAATCCATGCCATATACACCTCCCCTGGCGCACACAAACTGCCTCTGGGAACCTTACCATGGGTCTCAGACCGCACGTCTTGTAATTCTCTGTCTGGGAAATTATATATCTATCAAATCTATCTATTTACCTATCAAATCTATCTATCAATCGTATCTATCAAATGTATATTGCATCTATTGATCTATGTAATCTATGTATCTATCTATCAAATCTATCTATCTCGTGGTTGTGCAAATGGACTGTTTGCGTTTTTTTGCGGTGCGTTACACGGGGAGTTTGGTCTGTCACTTTGAAGCGGGCGTAACCCTTACACTGCCTGATCGATACAACATCATACCTGATGTTTTAAAGCATGTTATTCCAAACAATTTAGGAATGTTAGGTGATTTATGCCCTTTATGGCTTAAAACCAGACTCTGCATCAACTATGTAATTTTCCGTGGAAGTTTTGCCATGGATCCCCCTCCGGCATGCCACAGTCCAGGTGTTAGTCCCCTTGAAACAACTTTTCCATCACTATTGTGGCCAGAAAGAGTCCCTGTTGGTTTTAAAGTTCGCCTGCCTATTGAAGTCAATGGCGGTTCGCCAGTTCGCGAACAGTTGCGGAAGTTCGAGTCCGCCGTTCGTGAACCGAAATTTTTAGGTTCGCGACATCATTGCTCTTTGGTAGTATGGTAAACTTCCAAGGTTCTCTCTCAGAAGTTGATATGGAAATAGAAATAAAAGCCGCAATAGTTTGATAAAGTTTTAAAACAAGTTTTATTAAAACATTTAATCTCTTTAAAAATGCCTGCTTACATTTATAGCCCTCAAACACATGTGAAGTATTGTTAAAGCCTTGATACACAATCGTTGATAACAGTTTCTATCCACTTCAAGCCAATCTGATATCCCCAGTTAGCATGATCTAAACTGTTTAGTATGCAGGAAAGCTGGATCACCTGGTATATAAAAAAGTCAATATAGCTTACTTTATTTTAAATTTGTCTAAAGCGTTTCGAAGGATGGATTAGAATACTTCCTTCTTCTTCAAAGACTTGCTTAAGCAGGAATAATCAAATCAGCCAATAGGAATCCAAGGTATGCCATTTTGAAATGGGTACCTTGCATTCAACTTAAGTGTATGGCGGTGATCGTATGAAGAAGATGCTCCGCGCAGGATGTCATCGCCGTCCAGTATAGCTCCGCGATGCCGGGATGAAGATAGAAGACACCCTGAGATGGATGAAGGTGTCGCCGCATGGATAAAGACTTCTCGCTACCTGGATGAAGACATCTCGCCACCTGGATGGAGATGGATATCCGGACTTCAGGAGTAGATTTTCTAGGGTTAGTGTTTTGGGTTGTCTTTTTTTTTTAGATTAGGGATGGGCACCATAAAAGAGCTGAATGCCCTTTGAAGGGCAGTAAAAGAGCTGATTGCCCTTTTAAGAGCAATGACCATACGAATGCCCCTTTAGGGGCAATGGGTAGCTTAGGTTTTTTTTAGACTTAGGTTTTTTATTTTGGGGGGTTGGTTGGGTGGTGGGTTTTACTGTTGGGGGGACTTTGTATTTTTTTTTCTAGGTAAAAGAGCTGTTTAACTTAGGGCAACGCCCTACAAAATGCCCTTTTAAGGGCTATTGATAGTTTATCGTAGGCTAGTGTGTATTATTTTTTGTAATGTTAGATTTCTTATTTTTATTTAGTAGTATTAGGTTTTTTTAATTCTTAATTTAGGGTTTTCAATTGTAGTTTATTTGATTTTATTAGAATAGTTATGTTAGGTTAATTTAATAGTTTAATGGTATTTTGTTTTATTTCACAGGTAAGTTTTTATTTATTTGAAGATAGTTATATTGTAATTTTAATTTAAAGTTAGGGGGTGTTAGGAATGGATTAGGGGTTTATAATTTTTATTTTGTGTTTTGTGATGTAGGGCCCGGCGGTTTAGGGGTAAATAGATTTAGTTTAGTAATTATGATGTGGGGGGCCAGAGGTTTAAGGGTTAATAGGTTTATTTAATAGTTGCAATGTGGGTGGGCGGCAGATTAGGGGTTAATACATTTAATATAGTGTTTGCGATGCGGGAGGGAGTCAGTTTAGGGGTTAATAGGTAGTTTATGGGTGTTAGTGTACTTTGTAATATTGTGTAATGTTATGTTTTTTGTGAAAAATTTTTGTTTCACAAAATCTATAACTACTGCTCTCAGATGGCGGAATGGATTGTGTCGTATAGGCTGTAACGCAAGCATTTTACCCGGACCGCACAACCTGTAATACAGCGCTATGGAAAATCCTGCACTCAAACGTCATTTTCTTTGAGTGCGGAATGGATGTTGCATTACAGGCTAACATGCTTGCATTATAGCTATACCGCCACGAGTTTTAATATATGTTCCCGGCCATTCCAGCGCAATGGCCAATTTTTCAGCGGTAGTAGCTATACTGCAAAACTCGTAATCTAGCTGTTTATGAATTTCGCAATTTTTGAGTTGTGATATTGTGGAAAGATTTTTCCACAAGATATTAGGTTGGCAAATTAATTTTATTGAAAGTGTAAAATGTGGCTGCCCAACTTTAAAAAAAAAAAAACTGTTACGTTATTACATTAATTCATATGCTTGTTCCTTAAAAAGAACTGTATTATATGAACTTTTTTTTCCCGTTCATATAATTATACCATAGAGATTGGTACATTGCATGGGATACGCTGCAAAAACTAAGCTGTGGTTTATCAAACTCTTTCCTGTGGTTTCCTTGGCATGAAGCATGAAATTGGGAGACTTTAGAACTTCATGAATGTCTTTATACTTAAGGCAAAGGAAGAATACAAACAAAATATGTTTTATTCATAAAGTTTAGCTGCCCTTCAAGGAAACCACAAAACATACAGAAGCTGTTTTTTAAAAATATCTTGTTTCATATAAAGAATCACTCATATTATATTACTCTTAGGCTGTTCTCCAAACCAACTCATAAATCGTTTTGCATATTTTTTTTTATGAATTATAGTTTAAAGCTCATATCTTAATTTCCTAAAAATCTAATCCTATTACATCACAAGGCACTTGGGACTTGTGGTTAAATCCTCTTCTCTGGACATGCATTTTAGTATAGGACTCTAAGATATAGTCTTTGTTTTGGCACATCCTAGGGGAGATTAGTGGAGCTACATTTTCACACCATGTTTTTCAGGTTTACGGTTCTGTTTGTATGTGAATCTGCAATTCTTGCCAGGTTTGGTTTTAGGCTTGTGCTGTGATTCCATAATTTGCCATATATGTTACTTCTGTGGCTATTAAACGTTTCTATCATGCATTTCTCTTGGCCTTTATATTAAGTAAGTGGTTTGGGTATGGTATGGTTATCATTACTGAAATATGTATATAATACCTGCTGCCTCCAAACATGTCTACACCAGTAGTCAGTCCAATAAAACATGGACTATAAGAACTCTTGAATTCCTTTTCTGTGTTGACCTTAAAAGGACACAACTCAAAATGATACTTTTCTGGTTCAAAGTGCATACAATTTAAAACAAAATCCAATTTGCTTCCATTATCAAATTGTGTATAGATTTTTATATGCACACTTTCAGAGGCACCATCTCATACTGAGCATTTGCATGAGTTCACAGTGTTTATGAGTTTGTAATTCGCTGATGGCTGTCACATGGTACAGGGGGCAGGGAAATGGAAGGACATTTTGAAATTTGTCAAAAAAATGAATCGCTCATTTCAAATTTAGTGTAATTGCATTTTCTTTTTAATTTGTTTATTTTGCAATTCAATTTTATTTAATGGCCCTGTACGTTGCATTTCAAAGTGTTTTTTTTAATTCCATGTCTGTTGTAATTATATGGTAGGTTAAGCCTCCAACATATCAGTCCAGGCACAACTGCAGAGCAATAGAGGTTGTTATACTTTACTTTAAATTTATCCTTAGATTCCCAAAGTTGTGGTGACTATGCTGGGTTTATTCCATATCTTCATCTGCAGTCCGCTGTCAATATGAAACATAAAATATTCTTGATGTTAGCAACCACAGTTTATTTTATTTTCCCTCAGAAATATTACTGTTTGAATGTTGTACTGCTTTATCCTTACTAATTCTTGAAGGGGGATTTGTATAATGAACCATGCTGTCTGTAATTATATGTCATGCCATGTCAGTGCTAAAGACAACTATCACAGTAGACAGGGCTCTTCCCGTATCCATCTTCTGTAGCCTAGATATTTGATTAAACTGTGACAGATATATTAATTTACTGCTGCATTTACCCTGATCATATAAATGGTAGCAGTAGTCATCTACACACCACCCCTCTTCTACTATTTGCTATTTACTTACTTTCTAAGGCCTAGATTTAGAGTTTGGCGGTAGCCGTCAAAACCAGCGTTAGAGGCTCCTAACGCTGGTTTTAGGCTACCGCCGGTATTTGGAGTCATTCAAAAAAGGGTCTAACGCTCACTTTTCAGCCGCGACTTTTCCATACCGCAGATCCCCTTACGTCAATTGCGTATCCTATCTTTTCAATGGGATCTTTCTAACTCCGGTATTTAGAGTCGTGGCTGAAGTGAGCGTTAGAATTCTAACGACAAAACTCCAGCCGCAGAAAAAAGTCAGTAGTTAAGAGCTTTCTGGGCTAACGCCGGTTCATAAAGCTCTTAACTACTGTACTCTAAAGTACACTAACACCCATAAACTACCTATGTACCCCTAAACCGAGCCCCCCCCACATCGCCGCCACTCAATTAAATTTTTTTAACCCCTAATCTGCCGACCGCCACCTACGTTATACTTATGTACCCCTAATCTGCTGCCCCTAACACCGCCGACCCCTATATTATATTTATTAACCCCTAATCTGCCCCCTACAACGTCGCCTCCACCTGCCTACACTTATTAACCCCTAATCTGCCGAGCGGACCACACCGCTACTATAATAAAGTTATTAACCCCTAATCCGCCTCACTCCCGCCTCAATAACCCTATAATAAATAGTATTAACCCCTAATCTGCCCTCCCTAACATCGCCGACACCTAACTTCAATTATTAACCCCTAATCTGCCGACTGGAGATCACCGCTATTCTAATAAATGTATTAACCCCTAAAGCTAAGTCTAACCCTAACACTAACACCCCCCTAAATTAAATATAATTTTAATCTAACGAAATTAATTAACTCTTATTAAATAAATTATTCCTATTTAAAGCTAAATACTTACCTGTAAAATAAATCCTAATATAGCTACAATATAAATTATAATTATATTATAGCTATTTTAGGATTTATATTTATTTTACAGGTAACTTTGTATTTATTTTAACCAGGTACAATAGCTATTAAATAGTTAAGAACTATTTAATAGCTAAAATAGTTAAAATAATTACAAATTTACCTATAAAATAAATCCTAACCTAAGTTACAATTAAACCTAACACTACACTATCAATAAATAAATTAAATAAACTACCTACAATTACCTACAATTAAACCTAACACTACACTATCAATAAATAAATTAAATACAATTCCTACAAATAAATACAATGAAATAAACTAACTAAAGTACAAAAAATAAAAAAGAACTAAGTTACAAAAAATAAAAAAATATTTACAAACATTAGAAAAATATTACAACAATTTTAAACTAATTACACCTACTCTAAGCCCCCTAATAAAATAACAAAGCCCCCCAAAATAAAAAAATGCCCTACCCTATTCTAAATTACTAAAGTTCAAAGCTCTTTTACCTTACCAGCCCTGAACAGGGCCCTTTGCGGGGCATGCCCCAAGAAGTTCAGCTCTTTTGCCTGTAAAAAAAAACATACAATACCCCCCCCCAACATTACAACCCACCACCCACATACCCCTAATCTAACCCAAACCCCCCTTAAATAAACCTAACACTAAGCCCCTGAAGATCTTCCTACCTTATCTTCACCATACCAGGTTCACTGATCGATCCAGAAGAGCTCCTCCGATGTCCTGATCCAAGCCCAAGCGGGGGGCTGAAGAGGTCCATGATCCGGCTGAAGTCATCATCCAAGCGGGAGCTGAAGAGGTCCATGATCCGGCTGAAGTCTTCATCCAAGCGGGAGCTGAAGAGGTCCATGATCCGGATGAAGTCTTCTATCATCGGCATCTTCAATCTTCTTTCTTCGGGAGCCATCATCTTCCATCTCCCGACGCCTACTTGCCGAATGACGGTTCCTTTAAATGACGTCATCCAAGATGGCGTCCCTCGAATTCCGATTGGCTGATAGGATTCTATCAGCCAATCGGAATTAAGGTAGGAATATTCTGATTGGCTGATGGAATCAGCCAATCAGAATCAAGTTCAATCCGATTGGCTGATTGGATATATATATAGGTGCCCACTAGGAAGATGTTTGGTAGCATTTATGTGAACATATGAGTTATTCTGCGGTATGTCTGTCAATACACTACTGATATAACTAACAACAGCTCTATATCAGGTATTGTGTTTTTAAATAGGTGAGGCATTTACAACTGGTTATTGGTGCTTCAGGCTATTACTTAATATCCTTCCCACCCTCGCCGGCTGAGGGAGGAAAAGGAATTGTGGCTTTATGAATGAATAGGAGGAAAATAATACATTTCAAAGTATCTTAATACAAGAGAAACCTCCTTCCTCCTATCTAGGAGAGTGCAGAACAGCCTGTCAGAAGATTGTCAGCATATGTGAAAGGGTACAGAATATAACAAACACAAAGCATTACACAATATAATAAAATAATCTATGGTGAGCTAGGTTAAAGTGGTTGCCTATAAGAGACAAGTTAACAACAGGAAAAAGAGAAAAAACTAACTCTCATCAGATAACAGAGCATATGTATAAAGCAATAAAATTAACTGCTAGCAAATAAGAACTGACTCTGACTGCCCTATGTTGAAGGTAAATACACTGGACTAGGGACTGATCAATTATCCAACTCCTGCCTTTACAAAATAGGAGTCCAGTGATTGTTGAAAGACCTTAATGAGGACAATGTTCCTGAAATGTGAAACAGACCTTTACAACCAGTAGTTGCAAAGTGTGTCAGATTCAATGACTTCAAATATAGACAGGAGCAGGGTTGTTTTCCCATTTATATATAGAAGTTCAGGCAAGGATTGTGAGCCTTCCATAGGTGACACTTCAAAGACTTGCCAGCAACCCCTAGGAACTTGTCCACTATAATGATTGCCCAATTCATAGTGATCCTCACTGATATATCTTCTGTATGTTGATCAACAATTCTGGACTGGCTTAGCGTATCAGGGGCAACAAAACGTCCATCTTCAACTTTCATGCATTCCTCTAAATCACTCTGGACCAGGCCAGAGGAAGCCCTCATCTCTTGAATAAGGGTGTGTTGATGGTTGTCAAGTGTGTTCATGAGGTTGTGCAGCATATTAGTAATGTTCCTCTCCATATTGGATAGAATAGTGACATCTTATTTAATACGCGTCTGTAGGTGTTTTAAAGCAGGAAAGACTACTTGCTTATTCCCCTGGCTAACCAGTGGGGGGGGGGGAGGATTTTTGGCTAAGTGTGGCTAGTGGCTCAAGGAAAACAAGAAGTTACTGCAGGCTTCTAATGTGTAGTGAATGCATTTGCAGCCTCCTACAAATTTGATAAATTATAAGTCCTATAGAAAATGGCAGTAATTCTGCCTTGTGGTTACTCACTGGCTCTCCTGGGTTATGACGTTCTTAGGGTTGGCACAGCGGGTCACGTAGGTCTTAAATGGTGCTGTTGTTGCATTTGGATACTTCAGTGAAGTTCTTTATGTGTGATAAGGGGTCCATGCGTGGCTCTATATCAGTTATAGAAGGTTTTATGTCTTTCCTTCTATTTTATTTTCAGTTTGAGTATTGGGGTCCAAAAGTACCCTTTTTAAGTGAAGAAGGAAATCATATGTTACTAGAGAAAACATGTTTAATGTTACAAGTAATACTCAATGGTGAGCTTTAAAGGTCCATAATAAACTACCCTACCCTATGTAAAATTGAATTAGGTAAGTTATTTTTAATACATTCACTTTGTTGTTGTTGTTTTTTTTTTAATGAGTATTTTTAATTGAATACATCTTACTTCAAAGTCAGTAAAATAGTTCAAAGACGAGCTTTTACAAAATGTCCCAGAAATGGGCATTTTTTTTCTTCTTTTCCCAAGTTCAATCAGCGTTGGCTTGCCGTGCAGACAATACACTGACAGTGAACGCTGACTGACATGCTAGTAGAGGAACTGGTTGCCCTTAGCAACGTTTACAGCATCTCTGCTAGCGTGTCAGTTTCTAAAGTAGACGTGCAGTCTACTATATCCGGTTGCTTATTGTTCTCAGGAATAAAAATCCAATTTTAGCATATCATTTTTGACCCTCATGTAAAGTTTATTTTTATATTTTATACCATCAGAATGCATAATCATATTTTAGTCTAGAAAACTAGTATATGTAAATAAGTGTGTGTGTGTGTGTATATATATATATATATATATATATATATATATATATATATATATATAATGATATAGAGTAAATTATATATGTAAGACCTCTATTGAACAGTATGTTTATGTTATAGTGGAACAGTATAAAAATAGATAGTGAAAAGGTATAACAATAGCAATTATAGTTATAGTTTAAAATATTTTATTTAATAAATTTGCCCATATAAATAATACCAATAGCATAGTTTTAAAATTGATGCCTGCAATAATTCAAGACCAAGTAATTGAAGAAAAAGAGAATGAAGCCTGAAACTATAATCCCAGTACAGCACGATCAAAATCAAAAGTATATCCGTGAATGGAGATGCAAATGCAAAAAATAAAGACTCTTGCAAGCTCAAAAACAAAAGATGTTTTAAAAGTTTTAGCTCCGTGAAGCTCCTTTAATGCAAAGCATTATCTGATCTCAGGATGCTTCAAAGGTTGCCATAGCAACCATTGCTGATCGGCTCACTCGTGATGAGCTTTTGATTGACATTGCCACTTCATAGTATACTGTGAGAGCAGCTCACATGTCTACATGCGCAGGCTCCAACCTACATGATTGTCGTGAGACTCACAGTATAATTAGATGTGAAATTGGCAATTCCAGTGGCAGAGGAATCAATAAATATTTTTAATAACAATATCTTTAAACCATTACATTTTATTTACTAGGTATACAGTGATGAAATGTTATGTCTGTATTGAACTTTTTATTAACCTTGTGATAAAAAATGATTATAATGGCCCTTTAAGCTTTTTTTCTTCATAAATGGAAAGAGTCCACAGCTGCATTCATTACTTTTGGGAATTCAGAACCTGACCACCAGTAGGAGGCACCCCAGCCAAAGGCTTAAATACCTCTCCCACTTCCCCTATCCCCCAATTATTCTTTGCCTTTTATCCCAGGAGGTTGGCAGAGAAGTGTCAGAAGTTTTCGCTAGTCTCTTATGGAGGGTAGTACTCTTCGGCATGGGACTGGAGTTTTAAGTAGTCCTGTCAGCCTCTCAGTGAGAGCATGGGTGAGAGTCCGGAGATGCAGGGAGAGTCTTTATGCGAAACCATCCCGACTCATATTAACAGCTCCACAAGCAATCGGCGTTGACAAGTTTTGCTGCCTGCTTTCTTCTCTCAAGTCCATGGCAGAGGACTACTACCTGTCACACTTGAAGGGCCATGTTCCTGTTCCACGGCATTGATTCCGGTAAGTTTGTTTCATTTTACTTTCATAATGATTGTCTTGTGTTACCACCTTGTGGGACTAACTATAATTCAGGGTCTCAGTGAGGCTCCTTTTGTATCTTGGAATCAAGGGTTTATATCTCCTGAGGGGGTTATTGAACAGGTTTTTTTTTTAATCATGTTTGCTATGTGATTCAACCTGCTTATGTGTAGTGTTACTTAGGCTCTTGGCTATGGAACATAACGTCCTTTGGAAGTGACACAGCCTTTACGGTTGAGCGCACCTTTTCTGGACTGCACGGTGCAGCTGGTGACCGGGCGTGGTCACGTTTTGGCTCTCCATTTCTGCATTCCTAACAGTGTGGTGACGGAAGATTTCTGGTCCACTGGTGTCTGGGTCTAATATCCCAGTTATGGAGGACTCTGATATTGTGGAGACGAATGTCTCTGACTCAGATTCTGTTTCTCGTGAGGAATACGAATTGGCCCGGGTGAATCTTGCCCTTCAGTTATGTTCAGAATGCCATTTTAGAGTTCCCAATTCCTCAAGAACAGGGAATCAAGGGGCCGCTGAGCCATCCGTCTCTGGGGAATCCGTTCCCCTTGTGGCGAGTTCCCTACCACCAACTCTTACTACACATGCAGGTAACCCAGATTTTGCTTATCCTTCTCTGGTAAGTGGCTTGTTCCCCATGGAGGTTATGGCATGTTTTTGCATGTCCATTGTTATGGCGCTGGCGCATCTGCAACTTCCAGAGGTGTGTTTAGAATATTGTATGTGTTCTGTTGACTGGGGCTCTTCAGGCATGGGATGGCCTGCTCAGCTCTCCAGCGGAACGACTGTCCATGAGGCTTCAGGGGGTCAACATTCGGGTCGGGATTGTCTTCTGCTCTGGCGAAGGTATGCTGTGCCTTTCGTTATAGACTGGCGTGCCTTTGTGTCCCTTTGAGGCACATTCTGGCATTGTTGGAGGAACCCATCCTTAAAGGATATGGGAATTCTCAGTCTTCTTCTTCGAACGGCTTGCAGAATTAGCTATATGAGGATGAAGTAATCTTCTTATAGCCTTGTTTATTGAGTATCCTGTCCAGTCCTGAGCTGGAAGAACATGATCCCGGTCTTGCGGGTGTGTCTGTTCTTCTTGGGCGATAACCTACGGGTTGCCTTAGCTTTTATTTTAATCCAGTTAGGATGATTTTTTATTTGAGCTCCTGTTTATGTATTTCCTTCGGAAATTTATTGGAATCGATACTCGCGATTTTGGTCGCTCAGTTTACTTCTACGAAAGTTTGGTGTGAGGACATGTTAGTCCTATGTTTAAAAAAGGTTTGCTGTTTATTCTCCATTTCTAGGGATGACTGCTTGCGGCCTTGACAGTATCGACCCTGAGTTTCAGGCTGGTCCTGATTGGGTTCGGACCCTTCTGTCTTGCGGCCTATTTCATACACGTGGCGCCTGTTCTGCCTGGCTGGTCCGGTTGAGGCGCCGAGTGTTTCACATTATTATTTGTGTTATTCCTTGTTTTTCTTTTACAAGTTCAGCTAAGCATTCTGTGAGGGCCTGAGGGTCCGCAAGGCGTGGGGGATTGGTTCAGTCCTTGTTAGCCTCTCTAGCTGGTCGACTGGGACTCAGTGAAGTTCTGCTGCGACACACTCTGTTTTCCGTTTTTTTTTGTCGGGTTTGGGAGTGTTTCCTTTCCCGTGAGGGTTGGAAGGTTGAGTACTCAGGGCCTCCTTGTCACCGGCCCTAACTGTCTTGCCTTTTAGGGGCTCCTTGGAATTGTCCTTTTTGGACTTGGTCCTTTTGAGGTTGAGATTTCTAGGCCTTGTCTGTTTCTCCTTAGCGGTTTTGACCACCTTATGGGGAGGGCCGTGTGGTTTTTCCTTCTTTGGGAGTTTATTGTTTTCCTATCAGGGACGTTAGGCTATGTTGTCACCGTCTCCGAGCTTTGCTTAGGGGTTTTGTTCTACCGGGGTTTAGGATGCTATGCATTCTTTTTTCCTTGGGTGTGATCCTCTGGTTGTGTACTCTGAGGAGATATGGAGACTTGCCTTTGTTCTACTCGCTCTTTGAGTGACTTCTCCCTTGGTCTCTAGAGTCTTGGCGCACCTCGGTCATGCTCCAGCTACTTTTTGGAGTGTTTAGACTCTTGTAGGGGGTGTTCTCTTCCTTTTGAGTTGAGATTTGTTAGTGAGTCTTGTTCTTCGGGTTAGTCCGGTTATTCCCCTGTGAGGTCTGATTTTTCAGACAGGGTATTCGTGTTGTTTGTTTTAAACATTTATGGGGCTCGGGCCTATTGTTTGGTTTGGGATCTTTCTGGATGTCAGGAAACTTATGATCCTGTAGCTGGTTCGGGGGATCCAGGTTTTTACAGGGAACATAGGCTATGGCCTAAGGACTGGCTAGTTGAGCCTGCTAGCAGCTTGGCCAGGTTTTCTGGGCGCTTTCAGATTCCCTCCTTTTGGCCTGCCTTGTCCTTTGAATGATGTTTTCTCCCCTTCGGGGGGAGTTCTTCTATGTTCATCAGGATGTCTGGATGATTTTCATTCGGTTTTTGTTTTCAGACTATGGCTCATGTCTTGTAAACATGTGCGCTGTTCTTATATGTGCCCTTCCCTTTGGGGGGGGCTGTTTGTCCTTCTTATGGAAGGTTTTTTTTTCCTTTCTCTGGAGGGTTGTTGTCCTGTCCTGTGTGCAGAATATTGTAACAGGTGTTTTTATTCTGTAAGGGTGAGCAGTTTGCTCTTCTGGGGCTTGTTCTGTTCCATCTGTGAAGATTGGAATCTCCATATTGAGACTGTCAGTTATGCTGGGTCTTCATAGGGACATCTCCTATGGGGTTCTCTTTGGGAGTACCTATTTAGAGGAGCTCTTGGGTTTGCGCTTGAGTTCTGTTGGGGTGGCCGAGTTCACCCCATTCCGTCCTTCCCTAGGGAAGGGATATGCTGGTTAGCTCCACCGTTTCAGAAGATGAAGGTTGTGGGTTTGAACCCAGGCAACAGTTCCCGCTTTCTAATATGAGGTATGCTTCTGGTGTCAGCTAGCCTTCCAAAGCGGAGGTTTTTTTTAGAGGTTGGTGATCCTTTCTGTTCCCCTATTTTTCTGTGCTTTTTCCAAATTCAAAATATTTGAGAGGACTGATGACTTTTGGAAAGCATGTGATGTGCCCACTGCTAGTGGATGTTAGCAGTCTGTCAATAGGTTGATATCTCTTTTTAGCTGCTCCTACTTGCCTGCAAGTATTATATTTCAGAGTCATCCTGGTATGACTGTGGCGTGTGGTGTTTTCTCAGGTGTTCGCTTATCTGGGTTTGCTGCACGTATTCAATCTCTGAATATTTCGATATTCTGAGTTGGCTTTTGACTTGAGGACTCTGTCTTAAAGGATTACTTTCTGTTATAATTTTTAAGCTAAACTACTAACATATTAAAGTTAATAAACATTAATTAAACCTACTGACCTATATTTTCTCCATAACGAAGTTTCATAACGTTCTAAAAGTTATATCTTTTATTCGCCGATGATGTCACGTTATCCTGCCCACTATTTTCAGCACTGCATGTTCAAAATACTTAAACCAATAACTTTGTGTTTAAAGCGCCATTTTGAAACCTAGGTATTGTAAACGGATTGGTACAGAGCAAAGGATAACCACGGAGTGGGTTTGGAAAACAATTACATTTGCAGACAAGATTTCTGATATACGGTAGAGATATGTTAATGAAATGCTATTCATAAAAAGCGTATTTGGGGTAGATAGTTAGTAACAGGCATAGAAAATATTTACTTACAGTGGCCCTTTAAGTTGTCTTTTAGGGTGCGGTTGCACTGTATTTAGAAGAAGTTTTTCTTCTTGGTTTCAGGTTCCCGGCTTTAACCTTGTGGTTTCTGTACGATCTGGGGTCTGGGCGTTGCCTGCCTTGTTTCTTAAGACCATTTTTTCTTTTGGAACTGGTTGCACCCTATTTAGGGGCTTTTCGAGAAAGTCTTAATGTTTCTTCCACGTCCTCCTTTTTTGGGCAGTTTTCGGTAGTTGATCCCTTTCTCTGGTAAGGGGTGTGTTGTTGGGGACCGACTGCTGGACAGTTCTGTCTCCTGGAGGCATAGTGGCTAAGTCAAGTTTATGTCTGTGGTCTCTAGCTAGGCTTATGGACTATCTACGGGTCTGTGTCCTTGGGGGCCTTTCCTTTTCAAAGTTTTCTTGGCTTCAGACGAAGCAGGGATTTTTTGGGTAGGGTTGCAGGCCTGGTGCCCTCAGAATGGGCTGCCTTCCCGTTTTGCATTCAGTGTCCTCTTTAGCTTGGGTATTGTTTATCCAAAAATAATGAATGCAGCTGTGGACTCCTTCCTTTTATGAAGAAAAACATAAATTATGCTTACCTGATAATTTTTTTTCTTCAGATGGAAAGAGTCCACAGCTCCCTATCCGTGTTTTTTCGGTGGGGCGTCTGTTATTTTTCTTCTTCTGGCCCCTTTTCACCCTGATATTTATTCTACTGTTCCTTGGCAGAATGACTGGGGGATAGGGGAAGTGGGAGAGGTATTTAAGACTTTGACTGAGGTGTCTTTGCCTCCTCCTGGTGGCCAGGTTCTGAATTCCCAAAAGTAATGAATGCAGCTGTGGACTCTTTCCATCTAAAGAAAAGAAAATTATCAGGTAAGCATAATTTATGTTTTTATTTCTTTCAATTATCTGTATTTGTCATAGAGCATAATTTTATTGATGAACATAGAATGTTTTTATTGATGCTTTTTCTGTTTTGTATGAAATACGTAAAAAAAAAAAAATTAAAAATAAAATAAAGTATTACATTAAACCATAAAAACCAACACACACACACACACACACATATATATGAAAATAATTTAAAAGGGATATATTATATGACAAGATGTTTAAATGGGAAGGGCTCAAAAGTATATATATATATATATATATATATATATATATATATATATATATATATATATATATATATATATCAGACACAGAAGGCACTCTTCATTTCTCAAATATAACTGTTTAATTAGTTAACGTTTTCAGGGTTAACTAGTTAAACATTTATATTTGAGAAACGGAGAGTACCTTCTGTGTCTGCAATTTACATATGAGTATTTTGAGTGCACCCCGGAGACTGTCATGGTCTTGTGAGTGCTGGATCCTGGTGGATTAAGTTATATATATATATATATATATATATATATATATATATATATATATATATATATAAATATATATATATATATATATATATATATATATATATATATATATATATATTACTTCCATGATGAGCCCAGCACACAACAGCATAAGTTAGCTACTTGGGTGCTAATAAAAGATGGTAATACAAACGTCCCAAGGTGAAAAGCACTAAGCCAAATTTGTACATTAAACTTCCTTTATTGTATGAACAATATGATCCATTCAGATATTGCCAAGCTGAAATGGTGACAATCCTGCAAAATAGAAGATAAAATTGTTATCAGTGGATATACTCTCTAAAGGATAATTTAAGGTAGTGGGGACACATTTCAGTATGCTCAATGAATACACAAACAGAAAAATAAAATAAATGAAGTCAACCACCATTTTTTTTAACTTTAAATACATGCTGATGAAGGGGTTGTGAACCCCGAAAATGTTACATTAAATTTGGTTTTTGAAAAAGTCCTGTGAGTGCATCTCTTGTTTGTATATATATATATATATATATATATATATATATATTTGATACAAGAGATAGGGTGCACACAGATAGAACTAAAGGGTAAAGCGTGTTGTGCTGGCAATCCTAAATGAATATAACCAAATTAATTAGAAAAGAGCTCTAATATATCAAAAGAGCTAAAGCGGATACCTGGCCGCACCAACACACCCCTACAGTATACTAAGGAATGACATCCTAAACAGGTATGCTGAACATATGCTTTTAATAAAAACAAAGCCAAAAAAGATACATGCTGAGAAAAATGGCAACAACAAGATACAGCACACAAACATATACCAAGCGTAGTGCACTACTGTCAACTGTGAGTTAGCATTTGCATAGTGTTGTTAACTCATGAGAAAGTCCGTTCTTGATGCCGGGCACTTAAGTGTAAAAAACACGCTCCGGTTTAAAGGTTTAGACAGGTTACCGTCCTTGATATCTCATTATATGTATTTGTTCCGGTACCGGATTAAGGATATAATGTGAGAGTCCAAAGGGTGGTACTAGTACTATTGCAAACTTGATCCCATGTGCTAATGACAGCTCCAACTTTAAACTTTCAGTGTGCAAGACTTATTACTGCATGGCTTACCTCCGCTATCTTCACACACTCTACGGTATTACCTGGCAGGATCTCATCCGTGGTGTGACTTACAGCGATGTATTCCGCCTATGCAGCTCTTCACTTGCTTGGTTGTGTTGTGTTCACTTGATATCATCAGATTCACAGCATATCCACCATGCTGGCGTTCTCCACACTGTGTCTTGTTCTACACATTACGCGTTTCGCCCCTCCCCCTTTCCGGGCTGAACTCAGGGCTTCATCAGATGTGTCTAATTAGACACCACAGCAGACTTTATAACACTTGTGCAGATACAAAGTTACACCTCCTTCACGTTTGTTAAAGGGAAGTGTATAGTGCATGTACATTTCAATGGCTACAATTAGATTACACTACACATTTAATATACAACTAATCTATACAAATATGGTATTTTGCAATTCACACATTTTTCGAAAACTGCTTATTATATACTGATAGAATACAGCATTAAATTTAAATTTAAATATACACTGAGAACCACTTATGTGAACATGTCTTCATGCTCATTACTAAGCTACCGTGTATTATTTAATACACATTTTCTAACAGTGTTAATAAATAAGGAATATTTATAGAAAACAGGAAAATTCGATTTTTTCATTCAAACCAAAGGGAGAGAGGGTATTGAGTCTGTACATCCAGCGTGACTCATGCTGGAGCAGTAATTGGTCAATATTACCTCCTCTCCTCCTTGGTTTGATGTGTTCTATACCCAATACTCTTAGGAGAGAGAAATCAGAGTCATGCATTTTTTGAAAGTGTCTGGCCACTGGACTGTCTGACTCCTTATCTTTAATGCTATCTCTGTGTTCCCTCACCCTTTCTTTTAATTCACATGTCGTTTTCCCAATGTAAAATTTGGGACACGAACAGTGTAACATATAAATGACATTTGAGGTATTGCAGACTATTCTTTCATTGATGTGGTAAGACCTATCTGAATATTCAGTGCAAAAATTTGAGGCTTTAACGATGTACTTGCAGTACACACATCTGCCACAAGGTTCGCAACCTTTTCTAGTCTGTGCCTGTGTTAGCCAATTTTTTGGGGTGTCTCTTTGGAACTCACTACGAACCAATTTATCCTTAATACTGGGAGCTCTTTTGGCTGTAAGCAGTGGGTACTCAGAAATAAATTTAGCAACTGAACTATCATTTAATAAAATGTGCCAGTGTTTATTAAGGATATTCCGCAATTTGTTCCAATGGGAATTATATTTTGTTATTAAACGAATACTATTCTCTTCCTTAGGCTTTTCAGTTGTTCTATATAATAATTCATTTCTGGGTTTCTGCCTAGCTCTAAGCCATCCTTTCTTAACTTGATTCTTAGAGTACCCTCTCTGAAGGAACCTCTGAGCCATCTCTCCGGCCTGCCTTTCAAAATCTTGTTCAGTGGAGCAGCACCTCTTGAGCCTCAAGAACTGTCCCACTGGAATGCCATTTTTTAAGGCCTCCGGGTGGTGGCTAGAACCATACAACAGATTATTAGTTGCTGTTTCTTTTCGAAACACTTTGCTTTTTAATAATCCATCCTCAATGGTGAGTTTGAGATCCAAAAAAGTAGTTTCCTTATTAATAATCTGGTGTGTTAAGAACAAATTTCTGTTGTTATTGTTCAGAATCTCAACAAATTTATTGGCTGAAGTTTCATCCCCTTTCCACAAAACTAGGATGTCATCCACATAGCGCAGCCATAGGACGACGTGAGCCTCCACCCATATATCTAATTCCTGGAAGACATCAACTGCCTCCCAGACACCTAGATGGAGACAGGCATAGGTGGGGGCGCACGCCGAACCCATGGCTGTGCCCCTTAACTGTCTAAAAAATTTGCCATCAAACATAAATATGTTATTGGTTAACACAAATTCCAATAATTTGAGTACCAAGGTAGTATTGTCACTGTACTCTTCTCCACGTAGTTTAAGGAAGTATTCTGCTGCTTCCAAATTAAATTTAGAAAAAGGCGAAAAATGGTTAGGGATCAGGATGATTTTAAAAAAGGTACCATTTACATATATAGAAATAACAACAGTACCAGATATGCATATGACTCAGGTACAGACAACTCTGAGAATGAATTAGAGAATGCCCCCCAAAATATAAGAACTGCATTACAGGGGAGAATCCCTTTAGGGGTAGGACCCGGAGAGGAGGCAGACGAAAGAGGGGGAGGTGGTCGAGTTTATTCCAGCAGACAGAGACAAAGGAGCAGAGGAGGGAGATACAGGAGCAATCCCCAGTATTGCATGACAACCAGGAATCAGAGGAAAGAGAGTCAATTCTGCTCCACTGAACAAGATTTTGAAAGGCAGGCCGGAGAGATGGCTCAGAGGTTCCTTCAGAGAGGGTACTCTAAGAATCAAGTTAAGAAAGGATGGCTTAGAGCTAGGCAGAAACCCAGAAATAAATTATTATATAGAACAACTGAAAAGCCTAAGGAAGAGAATAGTATTCGTTTAATAACAAAATATAATTCCCATTGGAACAAATTGCGGAATATCCTTAATAAACACTGGCACATTTTATTAAATGATAGTTCAGTTGCTAAATTTATTTCTGAGTACCCACTGCTTACAGCCAAAAGAGCTCCCAGTATTAAGGATAAATTGGTTCGTAGTGAGTTCCAAAGAGACACCCCAAAAAATTGGCTAACACAGGCACAGACTAGAAAAGGTTGCGAACCTTGTGGCAGATGTGTGTACTGCAAGTACATCGTTAAAGCCTCAAATTTTTGCACTGAATATTCAGATAGGTCTTACCACATCAATGAAAGAATAGTCTGCAATACCTCAAATGTCATTTATATGTTACACTGTTCGTGTCCCAAATTTTACATTGGGAAAACGACACGTGAATTAAAAGAAAGGGTGAGGGAACACAGAGATAGCATTAAAGATAAGGAGTCAGACAGTCCAGTGGCCAGACACTTTCAAAAAATGCAGGACTCTGATTTCTCTCTCCTAAGAGTATTGGGTATAGAACACATCAAACCAAGGAGGAGAGGAGGTAATATTGACCAATTACTGCTCCAGCATGAGTCACGCTGGATGTACAGACTCAATACCCTCTCTCCCTTTGGTTTGAATGAAAAAATCGAATTTTCCTGTTTTCTATAAGTATTCCTTATTTATTAACACTGTTAGAAAATGTGTATGAAATAATACACGGTAGCTTAGTAATGAGCATGAAGACATGTTCACATAAGTGGTTCTCAGTGTATATTTAAATTTAAATTTAATGCTGTATTCTATCAGTATATAATAAGCAGTTTTCAAAAAATGTGTGAATTGCAAAATACCATATTTGTATAGATTAGTTGTATATTAAATGTGTAGTGTAATCTAATTGTAGCCATTGAAATGTACATGCACTATACACTTCCCTTTAACAAACGTGAAGGAGGTGTAACTTTGTATCTGCACAAGTGTTATAAAGTCTGCTGTGGTGTCTAATTAGACACATCTGATGAAGCCCTGAGTTCAGCCCGGAAAGGGGGAGGGGCGAAACGCGTAATGTGTAGAACAAGACACAGTGTGGAGAACGCCAGCATGGTGGATATGCTGTGAATCTGACGATATCAAGTGAACACAACACAACCAAGCAAGTGAAGAGCTGCATAGGCGGAATACATCGCTGTAAGTCACACCACGGATGAGATCCTGCCAGGTAATACCGTAGAGTGTGTGAAGATAGCGGAGGTAAGCCATGCAGTAATAAGTCTTGCACACTGAAAGTTTAAAGTTGGAGCTGTCATTAGCACATGGGATCAAGTTTGCAATAGTACTAGTACCATCCTTTGGACTCTCACATTATATCCTTAATCCGGTACCGGAACAAATACATATAATGAGATATCAAGGACGGTAACCTGTCTAAACCTTTAAACCGGAGCGTGTTTTTTACACTTAAGTGCCCGGCATCAAGAACGGACTTTCTCATGAGTTAACAACACTATGCAAATGCTAACTCACAGTTGACAGTAGTGCACTACGCTTGGTATATGTTTGTGTGCTGTATCTTGTTGTTGCCATTTTTCTCAGCATGTATCTTTTTTGGCTTTGTTTTTATTAAAAGCATATGTTCAGCATACCTGTTTAGGATGTCATTCCTTAGTATACTGTAGGGGTGTGTTGGTGCGGCCAGGTATCCGCTTTAGCTCTTTTGATATATTAGAGCTCTTTTCTAATTAATTTGGTTATATATATATATATATATATATATATATATATATATATATACACAGTATATATATAGCAAATAAAAAGGCAGACCCTGGTCGTCTCGGCTTCAGCACAATCACAAACATTTCTTTAGTGCACGTGTGCAAAGGCCCATTTGCAAAACTGGCAATCAGAGTGCCACAAAAGAATAATCAGCAGCTTGAACACAACATAGACGAATGTCTCTGACTCAGATTCTGTTTCTCGTGAGGAATACGAATTGGCCCGGGTGAATCTTGCCCTTCAGTTATGTTCAGAATGCCATTTTAGAGTTCCCAATTCCTCAAGAACAGGGAATCAAGGGGCCGCTGAGCCATCCGTCTCTGGGGAATCCGTTCCCCTTGTGGCGAGTTCCCTACCACCAACTCTTACTACACATGCAGGTAACCCAGATTTTGCTTATCCTTCTCTGGTAAGTGGCTTGTTCCCCATGGAGGTTATGGCATGTTTTTGCATGTCCATTGTTATGGCGCTGGCGCATCTGCAACTTCCAGAGGTGTGTTTAGAATATTGTATGTGTTCTGTTGACTGGGGCTCTTCAGGCATGGGATGGCCTGCTCAGCTCTCCAGCGGAACGACTGTCCATGAGGCTTCAGGGGGTCAACATTCGGGTCGGGATTGTCTTCTGCTCTGGCGAAGGTATGCTGTGCCTTTCGTTATAGACTGGCGTGCCTTTGTGTCCCTTTGAGGCACATTCTGGCATTGTTGGAGGAACCCATCCTTAAAGGATATGGGAATTCTCAGTCTTCTTCTTCGAACGGCTTGCAGAATTAGCTATATGAGGATGAAGTAATCTTCTTATAGCCTTGTTTATTGAGTATCCTGTCCAGTCCTGAGCTGGAAGAACATGATCCCGGTCTTGCGGGTGTGTCTGTTCTTCTTGGGCGATAACCTACGGGTTGCCTTAGCTTTTATTTTAATCCAGTTAGGATGATTTTTTATTTGAGCTCCTGTTTATGTATTTCCTTCGGAAATTTATTGGAATCGATACTCGCGATTTTGGTCGCTCAGTTTACTTCTACGAAAGTTTGGTGTGAGGACATGTTAGTCCTATGTTTAAAAAAGGTTTGCTGTTTATTCTCCATTTCTAGGGATGACTGTTTGCGGCCTTGACAGTATCGACCCTGAGTTTAAGGCTGGTCCTGATTGGGTTCGGACCCTTCTGTCTTGCGGCCTATTTCATACACGTGGCGCCTGTTCTGCCTGGCTGGTCCGGTTGAGGCGCCGAGTGTTTCACATTATTATTTGTGTTATTCCTTGTTTTTCTTTTACAAGTTCAGCTAAGCATTCTGTGAGGGCCTGAGGGTCCGCAAGGCGTGGGGGATTGGTTCAGTCCTTGTTAGCCTCTCTAGCTGGTCGACTGGGACTCAGTGAAGTTCTGCTGCGACACACTCTGTTTTCCGTTTTTTTTTGTCGGGTTTGGGAGTGTTTCCTTTCCCGTGAGGGTTGGAAGGTTGAGTACTCAGGGCCTCCTTGTCACCGGCCCTAACTGTCTTGCCTTTTAGGGGCTCCTTGGAATTGTCCTTTTTGGACTTGGTCCTTTTGAGGTTGAGATTTCTAGGCCTTGTCTGTTTCTCCTTAGCGGTTTTGACCACCTTATGGGGAGGGCCGTGTGGTTTTTCCTTCTTTGGGAGTTTATTGTTTTCCTATCAGGGACGTTAGGCTATGTTGTCACCGTCTCCGAGCTTTGCTTAGGGGTTTTGTTCTACCGGGGTTTAGGATGCTATGCATTCTTTTTTCCTTGGGTGTGATCCTCTGGTTGTGTACTCTGAGGAGATATGGAGACTTGCCTTTGTTCTACTCGCTCTTTGAGTGACTTCTCCCTTGGTCTCTAGAGTCTTGGCGCACCTCGGTCATGCTCCAGCTACTTTTTGGAGTGTTTAGACTCTTGTAGGGGGTGTTCTCTTCCTTTTGAGTTGAGATTTGTTAGTGAGTCTTGTTCTTCGGGTTAGTCCGGTTATTCCCCTGTGAGGTCTGATTTTTCAGACAGGGTATTCGTGTTGTTTGTTTTAAACATTTATGGGGCTCGGGCCTATTGTTTGGTTTGGGATCTTTCTGGATGTCAGGAAACTTATGATCCTGTAGCTGGTTCGGGGGATCCAGGTTTTTACAGGGAACATAGGCTATGGCCTAAGGACTGGCTAGTTGAGCCTGCTAGCAGCTTGGCCAGGTTTTCTGGGCGCTTTCAGATTCCCTCCTTTTGGCCTGCCTTGTCCTTTGAATGATGTTTTCTCCCCTTCGGGGGGAGTTCTTCTATGTTCATCAGGATGTCTGGATGATTTTCATTCGGTTTTTGTTTTCAGACTATGGCTCATGTCTTGTTAACATGTGCGCTGTTCTTATATGTGCCCTTCCCTTTGGGGGGGGCTGTTTGTCCTTCTTATGGAAGGTTTTTTTTTTCCTTTCTCTGGAGGGTTGTTGTCCTGTCCTGTGTGCAGAATATTGTAACAGGTGTTTTTATTCTGTAAGGGTGAGCAGTTTGCTCTTCTGGGGCTTGTTCTGTTCCATCTGTGAAGATTGGAATCTCCATATTGAGACTGTCAGTTATGCTGGGTCTTCATAGGGACATCTCCTATGGGGTTCTCTTTGGGAGTACCTATTTAGAGGAGCTCTTGGGTTTGCGCTTGAGTTCTGTTGGGGTGGCCGAGTTCACCCCATTCCGTCCTTCCCTAGGGAAGGGATATGCTGGTTAGCTCCACCGTTTCAGAAGATGAAGGTTGTGGGTTTGAACCCAGGCAACAGTTCCCGCTTTCTAATATGAGGTATGCTTCTGGTGTCAGCTAGCCTTCCAAAGCGGAGGTTTTTTTAGAGGTTGGTGATCCTTTCTGTTCCCCTATTTTTCTGTGCTTTTTCCAAATTCAAGATATTTGAGAGGACTGATGACTTTTGGAAAGCATGTGATGTGCCCACTGTTAGTGGATGTTAGCAGTCTGTCAATAGGTTGATATCTCTTTTTAGCTGCTCCTACTTGCCTGCAAGTATTATATTTCAGAGTCATCCTGGTATGACTGTGGCGTGTGGTGTTTTCTCAGGTGTTCGCTTATCTGGGTTTGCTGCACGTATTCAATCTCTGAATATTTCGATATTCTGAGTTGGCTTTTGACTTGAGGACTCTGTCTTAAAGGATTACTTTCTGTTATAATTTTTAAGCTAAACTACTAACATATTAAAGTTAATAAACATTAATTAAACCTACTGACCTATATTTTCTCCATAACGAAGTTTCATAACGTTCTAAAAGTTATATCTTTTATTCGCCGATGATGTCACGTTATCCTGCCCACTATTTTCAGCACTGCATGTTCAAAATACTTAAACCAATAATTTTGTGTTTAAAGCGCCATTTTGAAACCTAGGTATTGTAAACGGATTGGTACAGAGCAAAGGATAACCACGGAGTGGGTTTGGAAAACAATTAAATTTGCAGACAAGATTTCTGATATACGGTAGAGATATGTTAATGAAATGCTATTCATAAAAAGCGTATTTGGGGTAGTTAGTTAGTAACAGGCATAGAAAATATTTACTTACAGTGGCCCTTTAAGTTGTCTTTTAGGGTGCGGTTGCACTGTATTTAGAAGAAGTTTTTCTTCTTGGTTTCAGGTTCCCGGCTTTAACCTTGTGGTTTCTGTACGATCTGGGGTCTGGGCGTTGCCTGCCTTGTTTCTTAAGACCATTTTTTCTTTTGGAACTGGTTGCACCCTATTTAGGGGCTTTTCGAGAAAGTCTTAATGTTTCTTCCACGTCCTCCTTTTTTGGGCAGTTTTCGGTAGTTGATCCCTTTCTCTGGTAAGGGGTGTGTTGTTGGGGACCGACTGCTGGGCAGTTCTGTCTCCTGGAGGCATAGTGGCTAAGTCAAGTTTATGTCTGTGGTCTCTAGCTAGGCTTATGGACTATCTACAGGTCTGTGTCCTTGGGGGCCTTTCCTTTTCAAAGTTTTCTTGGCTTCAGACGAAGCAGGGATTTTTTGGGTAGGGTTGCAGGCCTGGTGCCCTCAGAATGGGCTGCCTTCCCGTTTTGCATTCAGTGTCCTCTTTAGCTTGGGTATTGTTTATCCAAAAATAATGAATGCAGCTGTGGACTCCTTCCTTTTATGAAGAAAAACATAAATTATGCTTACCTGATAATTTTTTTTCTTCAGATGGAAAGAGTCCACAGCTCCCTATCCGTGTTTTTTCGGTGGGGCGTCTGTTATTTTTCTTCTTCTGGCCCCTTTTCACCCTGATATTTATTCTACTGTTCCTTGGCAGAATGACTGGGGGATAGGGGAAGTGGGAGAGGTATTTAAGACTTTGACTGAGGTGTCTTTGCCTCCTCCTGGTGGCCAGGTTCTGAATTCCCAAAAGTAATGAATGCAGCTGTGGACTCTTTCCATCTAAAGAAAAGAAAATTATCAGGTAAGCATAATTTATGTTTTTATTTCTTTCAATTATCTGTATTTGTCATAGAGCATAATTTTATTGATGAACATAGAATGTTTTTATTGATGCTTTTTCTGTTTTGTATGAAATACGTAAAAACACACACACACACACACACATATATATGAAAATAATTTAAAAGGGATATATTATATGACAAGATGTTTAAATGGGAAGGGCTCAAAAGTATATATATATATATATATATATATATATATATATATATATATATATCAGACACAGAAGGCACTCTTCATTTCTCAAATATAACTGTTTAATTAGTTAACATTTTCAGGGTTAACTAGTTAAACATTTATATTTGAGAAACGGAGAGTACCTTCTGTGTCTGCAATTTACATATGAGTATTTTGAGTGCACCCCGGAGACTGTCATGGTCTTGTGAGTGCTGGATCCTGGTGGATTAAGTTATATATATATATATATATATATATATTACTTCCATGATGAGCCCAGCACACAACAGCATAAGTTAGCTACTGGGGTGCTAATAAAAGATGGTAATACAAACGTCCCAAGGTGAAAAGCACTAAGCCAAATTTGTACATTAAACTTCCTTTATTGTATGAACAATATGATCCATTCAGATATTGCCAAGCTGAAATGGTGACAATCCTGCAAAATAGAAGATAAAATTGTTATCAGTGGATATACTCTCTAAAGGATAATTTAAGGTAGTGGGGACACATTTCAGTATGCTCAATGAATACACAAACAGAAAAATAAAATAAATGAAGTCAACCACCATTTTTTTTAACTTTAAATACATGCTGATGAAGGGGTTGTGAACCCCGAAAATGTTACATTAAATTTGGTTTTTGAAAAAGTCCTGTGAGTGCATCTCTTGTTTGTATATATATATATATATATATATATATATACACAGTATATATATAGCAAATAAAAAGGCAAACCCTGGTCGTCTCGGCTTCAGCACAATCACAAACATTTCTTTAGTGCACGTGTGCAAAGGCCCATTTGCAAAACTGGCAATCAGAGTGCCACAAAAGAATAATCAGCAGCTTGAAAACAACATACCGGACAAGAATACACAAACAGAAAAATAAAGTAAATGAAGACAAACACCATTTTTTTGTTAACTTTAACTACATGTAAAAACAGTAAGTAAAATGTGTATATATATATATATATATATATATAAACGGACCAAGGTGAAAAGCACTCGGATTTGTACATTAAACTTCCTTTATTGTATGAATGTTTTCGGGGTCTCCCCCATTCTCAGATACCAACAGCAAGCAAACTTTACTTACCCCCATTAAGTAGACCACACACCATGTTAATCAGCTTTGCTCAGCTGTGTGCAGAGCTGCAGTGTCCAAGTTGCGCTACTGCGCATGCGCAAATGAAAGTATGAATGCCCACAGTGGCCAACTGAAAAAAGTCAAAAGTGAAATTAAAAACAACATTTTATCATAATATGGTAGTAAATACAAGCAAGAAAAGCAATAGCACATATCAAATAGATATACATCAACCCGTCAAACTATCTGCTCTGTATACAGACTATGGCCTATGTATCAAAGGTCTTGCGAACCTGATCCGACAGTGCGGATCAGGTCCGCAAGACCTCGCTGAATGCAGAGAGCAATACGCTATCCGTATTCATCATTGCACCAGCAGCTATACGGAGCTTGATAAGAGGGCTTCATGGAGTGCGTTAATGGTATCTAGCTTTAGGCCAAATTCTGTATACAGAGTAGATAGTTTGACGGGTTGATGTATATCTATTTGAAATGTGCTGTTGCTTTTCTTATTTGTATTTACTACCGTATTATGATAAAATGTTGTTTGTAATTTCACTTTTGACTTTTTACAGTTGGCCACTGTGGGCATCCGTACTTTCATTTGCGCGTGCGCAGTAGCGTGATTTGGATACCGCGGCTCTGCACACAGCCGAACAAAGCTGATGCACCTGGTGTGTGGTCTACTTAATGGGGGTAAGTAAAGTTTGCTTGCTGTTGGTATCTGACGACGGGGGAGACCCCGAAAACATTCATACAATAAAGGAAGTTTAATGTACAAATCAGAGTGCTTTTCACCTTTGGACGTTTATATATATATATATATATATATATATATATATATATACATTTTGCTTACTGTTTTTACATGTAGTTAAAGTTAAAAAAATGGTGGTTGTCTATTTTTTTTTATTTTTCTGTTTGTGTATTTCATTGAGCATACTGAAATGTGTCCCCGCTACCTTAAATTATCCTTTAGAGGGTATATCCACTGATAACAATTTTATCTTCTATTTTGCAGGATTGTCACCATTTCAGCTTGGCAATATCTGAATGGATCATATAAGGCATTCTAATAGTCTAGTGCTGCTCTTGCCTTTAAAGGAATTAAGCCTTCCTCTGTTTTATTAAAACAAGGTAGTGCATCAGATGATTTAAAGGTTTTTGTGCTCTATGCCTCCTTCTAATTTTTCATAAAAGTTCTATGCTTCAAAGCCATCCTAAAGTTACAAAATCAAATTCTTCATCAGAGCTCAGCAAACAATAGGATGCCCTATAGTTTTTTGACTCAGACACTTCAGGTTGTTTTCTGAAGTTTAGCATTTTATGATGATCAGTAGTTTTTATTGACCAGGACACAGAGTTTAACTTTCTTTTTTGAGTTTGAACATCTAAGTTCTTTGTTTAAAGAGTTGTTTTTGTAATTTAGGTGTCCTATACCCTAAACCATATGAGGAAAAAACCTTCCAAACAACTGGCTCTGATTTTTAAACCTTCTACTAAGGTTTAAAAATCACAAATCACAAGAGTTTTTTCCTGTTCTTGATGGTCTTATTAAAATAATCTGACCTCTAAATTTAATAGCATTTTTGCTTTGCTGACTTCTAATGTAGAGCTTTGGGAAACTTTCCATTAATGTATGGTGATATTCACTTTAGCCAAATTCACTACTATTCCCTTACAGGATAATATATTTTCAGGAGGAACCATATGGATATGAGGTTGGTAACCTTTCATCAAAAGGCCTTTTTCCACAAGCATTGCTTCTTTAGCAGTTGTGTCTGCTATTTGGTGTGACAATTTGTCTATGAAAATCTCAGAAGACTCCGTGGATGAAGATTTTCAAAATTGTTTGAAACTTTTAAAGTCGGCTAATGCAATAATTTGTGGTTCCATTATTGACATAATTCAATTTAATTCTAAGTATATGACTTTAGCAGGACTTAAGCAGTACTGACCAGAAGGGCTTTATTATTTAAGTCATTGTCAGAATTTATTTGGACCTGGTCTTGATTTTATCATTTACACTGTGTCTGATGGTAAAGGAACATTTCTCACTAAGTTCAAAATGCCTAAGGAAAAAATAGAACAAATCAGCATGAAGATACAGCCCCAATCCAGATTCTTGTGTGGCAAGGGGAAGTTTACACCTTTTTTAGAAGACCTATCACAGTCCAATATATGTTCTAAACATAGAAACTATACGAAGGCTCTATACCTGGATGACATATTGGTTAAGGCTCCATTTTCTTCAGCTGTATTTCATACTAACAGCCTACTGTTGTTTCTTGCAGACATTCTTGGATAATTAGTTTAAAAGAGTTCTCTTTCTCATTTATCAAGAGTCTCTTTTCTAGAAGTCATAGACTCAGTGACTATGCATCTTTCTCTAGTGGATCAGGGATCAAAGTTACAGTTGTTTTGCTCACAACTTCCAGAAATTTTCAATCTGTAGCTCAATGTATGAAAGTGTTAGGTCTTATGATTGCAGCCTCAGTTGTTCTTCCTTTTCCACAGTCCCATATGAGACCTCTCCAACTTTGCCTGTTTCAATAATTGTGCAAACATTTCACTCAGCTATCTCGTAGAAATTTCTATGGGATTCTTCAGTGAGGCAATTTCTGTCATGGTGGATAGTTTTCCAAACTATTTTTCTGGGGGTGTCCTTTATTCGTCCAACTTGTATAATGTCTGCAGACACCTATCTCTGGGATTAGGGTTCAGTCTGGGGTTCCAGGAGAGGACAGGGAGTTTGGTTTCTTCAGGAGGTGAGGTTACCAATAATTATCTTCGATTCAGTGCAATCTTTAGGTCCCTTCAAAGCTGTCCTCTTCTGAAAGAGAAACTTATCCTAATTTTCAACCAGACAATGTTACAGCTGTAGCTTATATCCAACATCATGGAGGGAGCTTTTAGTTCCTTAGCAATAATCTAGGAAGCCTCAAGGTTTTTTTGATTGAATGCAGACAGTTTTCTATATTTTGCATCCCAGGAAGGAATTCTGGGACAATGTTTACTTGGGGTAGAATTGTCTTTTCCAAAGGCATTATTGCCATTTTTTTTTAGTTTAGTTTATTCTTGGATTTATATTATATTGAATCATTTGCAAGGCAGCAACATAACTTCTCTAAATTTTACCTCTTTGATGTGTTTGTTAGGAAAGTCCTTCAGGCAGCAGTGTCTGTTAATTAGGTGCCTACCTTTTAATTTTTTATTTTTTTAAATCCCGCCTAATTACTTGTGGACTCCACAGCTTGGGTATTAGTTCCCAGGTGTAATGGCTTGTGGACTCTCATCCCCTTATAAAAGAAAGAAAAATGTATGCTTACCTGTTAAATTCATGAGAGTCCATGATACCTGACCATTTTTATTTTTTATTGAATTAATATTTTCTGTAGGCAGTCCTAGTTATCGTCCTTTCCTACCTTTCTACTTCTCCCTTCTTGGCTAGAATACAGAAAGATGGGAAGGATTACGTGTTTTTAGAGTTTTGGGAATCTTTGCCTCCTCCTAGTGGCCAGGAGTTGAATCCCAGGGCTAATGGCTAGTGGACTCTCACCACCATGAAAGAAATGGATTTATCAGGTAAGCATACATTTTGCTTTTCTTCAAAGGAAAAAACATAGGTATTTAAAGTACTTCCTAAAGCACATTTGGCTTTAGAGCAGTTGTCGTAGCACACCTTTGAATTAGTGCTCAAGGGAAAGCCAAAAGAGGTTCTTGTAGCATGCCCCATAGAAGACTATTGAGAAAGGGAGTTAGCACGACCACACTATATGATCTCCAGATGCTGAGGTGCCTGAGTCTTTCATTCACATGCTAACATTTCACTTTCAACTTGCAATACGAGCACAAGAATAGGAACACTATTTATTTAACTTAACCACAGTTAGCTTCACTTGTAATCTAGCCCAGTTTTTTATGCCTGAAAAAAAGTTTAAATTTAGATTGTAACTAACGCTACAGTTTCAATTGTGTACTTTCTAGTTAAGCTTATTTGGCTGATATGAACAACTACCTCATTCCCATTGGTGGAGAGGGACAGGCTACTGTATGACTCACAACAAGAAATTGCTATATTTAAAACATGAACATGAGTTATTAAAATAAATACATTTTGAAAAGCCCTCTTGATTATAATAATGTTTCTTTAAAAGATTTTTTATATTTGTTTAAGAACCAGTGTATTGATAGGGAGCAAAGTACTAAAACATATAAACAATGGCACCAATAATTGTGATGTGAATTAAAGCAGGAGAAAAAATTGACTCTAAAGCATTAAATGTTTTAAATGTGACCTTTGCTGCCTTACATGATCTGCTGGACACATTACTGGTCTAAAACATTAATAAGGCTGTATAAATTAAAAGAGAGAAGTGCTCAACCTGGGAACGAACAATAGCATAATAGCTTGTTCTATGGCTAGTTACCACCCAAGAAGCAGTCTCTTTTTGCTCAACATGTGTCTTTCACAGAGAACTTTCCTGTAGCATATCAGTCTGATCCTGACTTCACAGTACATTCCAGCCCCGACCAGTTGCTCAGTGTGCCTAGAGGGATATGGCTGCACCTCACTGACGAGGCCCACACTAGGCCGAAATGTCCGTCTGGGTTTTTGCCGTTTCTCTTGTTCAGAGAGGGATTGCCTGGTATTTCGGGGCTGGACTGCACTGTTAAGTCAGGATCAGACTGATATGCTTCAGGAAAGTTCTTCTCTGTGAAAGGCACATGTAGAGCAAAAAGAGGCTGCTTCTTGGGTGGTAACTAGCCATAGAACAAGCTATTATGCTATTGTTCGTTCCCAGGTTGAGCAATTCTCTCTTTTTATTTATGCATATTATGACTCTTAGGGAAGTCTCCCTAAGTGTGATGCGGGAATACAGACGTGGACCCATTGCTCAGTGTGCCTAGAGGGATATGGCTGCACCTCACTGACGAGGTCCACACTAGACCGAAAACGTACGTCTGGGGTTTTGCCGTTTCTCTTGTTCAGAGAGGGATTGCCTGGTATTTCGGGGCTGGACTGCACTGTTAAGTCAGGATCAGACTGATATGCTACAGGAAAATTCTTCTCTGTAAAAGGCACATGTTGAGCAAAAAGAGAGTGCTTCTTGGGTGGTAATTAGCAATAGAACAAGCTATTATGCTATTGCTCGTTCCCAGGTTGAGCACTTCTCTCTTTTTATTTATTAATAAGGCTGTGTCTGCTAGCTATTCAATGTGACCCAGAGCAGCCAGGATGATGCCTGAATTTTTGCTAATTCACAGTCAAAGCCAAGAATTATTTTTTTAATTTCATTGAAGCTGTCTGACAATCACACCCAAAAGTGTAATTTAGATGATTATCTCTCTCCCAATAAACCTTGTGACCTCTAGCAGCGTGTTTGATGTCTGCCTGCTTAAATCCACTAATAAGAATGATCGAAGGATTAACCTTAAGGTCAAGAAATTAGTAGTCATTAAAGCAAGCGCAAAGCATGCAGAAAGATTTTCTTAGGACGTTCTGTAAGCATAAGAAATTTTATGTCATATTCATGCAATTTTTATAATTAATTAGAAGGAAATATATTTGTAATTTTTTTACCAGAATCATGTGTATTAGAAATGTACTTAAAAGAATAACTCATATGGAAAAATGTTTTGTTAATGCAAAGTGTCAACATTTGGTTTGCTGGAAATTGGTGCCTGGTAGCCAACAATGAGCTATCAAAAGTTTTATAGTAGTAATATATATTTATATGCATAAGGTATCATAGTTCCTCGTCAGTGGTGAACAGCAGAAAAACTGATACATTCCAGAGCATGAGTAAAAAAAAAAAAAAATGTTCAATGTCAAATGACAGGTAAAAGGCCTTAGATGAACTCAAGCCCAGAGTCAAGACAAAGAGTAGTGGCATGGGAGAATATGAATCAAAGTTCAATAGTGCTCTGACTTGAGTAAGGCCAGAGAGAGTTTTGTTACATTTAACAAATTAGGCAAGCAAGTCCGGCTAAATAGGCAATTGTCTCGAAGGCTGAATATGACTGGTGAGGCCAACAAATAGATGAAGCAAGTAATGGATAGCAGGTCTGGTATGGCATTTAGTTGCCAATGAGTCTAACAAGTAAGCAGTGACCAGTAAGTCAAATAGAAAGATACAAATTTCCTGATTAGGAAGTTAATGGTTACAGTGGGTAGGTAATGGCAAGCATAAAAAGTCAAAGAGAGAGAACAGCACTCCATGAGATAGAACAGAAGCTGGAATAACTTCCATGCATGTTCATTTTTATTGAATTCCTCAGGGTGCCAGTTCTTTTTGCACACTACGCCCCTTCACAGAGAAAAAATATCCTGAAGCATATCAGTCTGACCCTGCCCAATGACAGTCCAGCGCCGAAATACCAGGCAATTCTTCTCTGAACAAGGGAAGCAACAACCCCAGACGATCGTTTCGGCCTCCTATGGGCCTCGTCAGTGAGGTGCAGTTGTATCTCTCTAAGGGCAAGTGTGCATGGAGTCCACGTCTGGTTTCCCCATTACTCTTAGGGTGACCCAAGAATAATTTGCATAAAAAGTCAAAGAGAGAGAACAGCACTCCATGAGATAGAACAGAAGCTGGAATAACTTCCATGCATGTTCATTTTTATTGAATTCCTCAGGGTGCCAGTTCTTTTTGCACACTACGCCCCTTCACAGAGAAAAAATATCCTGAAGCATATCAGTCTGACGATCGTATGGGGTTGTTGCTTCCCTTGTTCAGAGAAGAATTGCCTGGTATTTCGGCGCTGGACTGTCTTTGGGCAGGGTCAGACTGATATGCTTCAGGATATTTTTTCTCTGTGAAGGGGCGTAGTGTGCAAAAAGAACTGGCACCCTGAGGAATTCAATAAAAATGAACATGCATGGAAGTTATTCCAGCTTCTGTTCTATCTCATGGAGTGCTGTTCTCTCTCTTTGACTAATGGCAAGCATGTACAAAATAAAGCATTGACCACCAGCAAAAACGTTACGCAGATATTTGCTAGTAGGTGCAATAGGCAAGGGAGGACCAGAATGCACTTTAAAGGGGCAGTAAACACCTTGGGATTTTGAAATAAAATGTTTACTCATGCATAATAAAACAACTTTACAATATATTTTCATTATTTATTTTGCCCTCTTTTCATAAAATGTATCTCCGAAAACTAAGCTATTTATACTTCTCAGAACATGAAATGACCCACTGACTTTACAAGGCTAACTTTATTACATAGCGTTCACTAAAATGGCTTTAAATGATAACAGCTGCCAAAAAGAGTACTAAATTTATGACCGTGACTATCCTTGTTGTTTGCAGACTAAAGCCTCGATTGGCAAAAAGTGGGTGGAGTTTGGCTATTGAGAAATAATTGCTGTAAAACTAATGTTAATTTGTTTTAAAAATGTTAAGGCTTCAGCAGATAGACAGTGCTCTAACACACAAGGCAAATTATTGGGTTTTTAGTAGGGATGGGCGAATGTTTCGCAACATTCGAAAAATGAAACAAATTTTAACACATTCGTTCGTTCTAATCGAATTTCGAATGTTTACATGACATTCTAACATTCGATTTTCAAATGTTTGTTTTCGAATTTTACGATTACATTCGAAAATATTCTTTTTGAAAAATTCGAATTCATATTTGTAATAGTATTTCTAATGCTTTCTTTAAATGTAATATTCGAATTATGCAATATTCGAATTCGAAAAATTCGAATTTATATGTTTGTAATAGTATTTCTAATGCTTTCTTTAAATGTAATTTTCGAATTATGCAATATTCTATATAGAAACATTCGAAATTATATATTTGTATCTATTATGTATCAATTTACTAGATTCCCTCCCTACCACATGAACTATTGAACTTCTGAATAGTATTTGTTAAATAGAATGTTGAATTCGAAATTTCGAATGTGGACATTCGATATAATTATAAACATTCAAATTCGAAAGTGACATTCAAAACTGTAAATAGCATTCGATTATAGAATTTTTAAGAATATTCGTTCTTATCAACATTCGGATTTATAATTCGAATTTCGGTAATAACATTCGTTCTAACATTCGAAATTCGGAAATTTACACATTCGCCCATCCCTAGTTTTTAGGTATTTCCTGTTACATAAGGAAGCTGTTAGTAAGGAAGAGCTGGATTTTTGCACAGTCATGTTTTGTGCAGCCTGTAAGCTCACAGTTAAATGTAGAAAATCCTATAAGCAAGTACTTAAACATTGTAATTGGACCATTGTTATAAAAGTGAAAGTAGTGAATTTCCTGCCCACATGAACTAATTCATAATGCAACTTGCACAAAGTAAAAAAAAATATAGTGCTCAATAGGCACAGCCAAAGAGTGGCATCACTTGGGGCTGTTGGCCTTCTTCTTGCTATTCATATTGTTTTCCATATTGGTTGGCTTACAATTTTAGAAGTGTTTTAGTGTCATTTTAATGGTTTTCCTAATGATATATAGAAAAGCATTTTAGCATTGGGTGATTATGATGATTACTTACAGTATATTCTTGAAATGTGATAGAACATGATACCTATGTCTTGATTTTCCAGACTGATTACATTCTTATCCTAAATTATCATTATCTAAATTATTTCTGAGTGGAAATTAACCCGATTAAGTTTGCTGTGCAGAGAATTGTGAGAAAATCTGTGCTGGCTCTTTACAATAACTCAAATCAGCTCTAACACATTATGGAAGTAGTGGTTCTGATTGTCACATATGATCAAGAGAAATAAATCTGTCTGGGAAGCAAATTAGAGTGAGTGTATATGATAAACTAAACTGTACAAAGTTTTAGTAATCTTAGAAAGTAAGACCATCAGAATAATTGGGCATTTGTCTAAAGTGTACATATAAATGGCCTCCCACAACCCCCAGTGCTTGATAGGTCAATTACCATTAATATAAAACATACCCTGTTGGAAAATATACTTATATGATAAATGCACATATGGCATATTATTGTGGGAGATGAGTTGTGTGGTTAAAATATTTAGAGAGACAATTTCCATAGAAATGCAGTGTTCCAAGATGAACTAAGCCAGGTAAAAAAAAAAATAAGGTAACAGAACATTTGCCAGTATTCCTCTGAACGTTGGAACTGGCTGACTGGATAAAGGAGCAGAGAACCCTGAGATAATGAACAAAACAGCAAATGCAAATGATTATTAAAAAATGTTTATTCTAGGTTAATTTAAAAAAAATATTTAAACACATTTTGAGAGTCAAACATGTGAGCAGTATAGTTATTAACCCTTAATTTTAACCAAAGTATATTTAATATAGTATTACATTTATTTCCTTACATCTTGTTGCCAAGTTAAAAACAAGAACATAATAGATATTGCCACCTTGTATTAAATATAAGCATTAATACAAATCCTAAATTCTATACAAACGTAGAGACCAGTCCAACTCTTTTTCCATTCCCCCCTCCCCCCAAATAATGCAAATATTAATATACTGTATTAATATTTTGAAGGTTTGATGAGCATTTACCTTTTACCATTTTACTAATATGGTACACCATAGTGGTACTATATTGTGGATGTTTTTGGTATTTGGTGTGGCAAACCTGGAGCCTTTAGTGAGTTTATATAGAATAGTTGCCTTGGATTGACAAAAGTAAAAATGTTTCTTATATAATAAGAAATGGTAAGTTATCGAAGACAGAATTTTTAAGAAATCAACAGTAATAGTTTTACACCAGTGTCTACCTCATTTAATTAAAAAGATATGTGGCAGTTATGTCTGTGTTATAATAATTATACATTGCTATGGGAACACTGGAAGAAATCAGTGAATTATTTGTAACATAATGTTACCCTGCAAATATTATTGAATTAGACTGAACATATTTCAGTGTTACAACAGGAGTATAGGAACATGAAGAGTGATGGCTCTACATACAAAAGAATTGTATTTCTTCAGAGATTTATCATTGCAAATGCAAAATACATATATGTGCATGTGCATATATTGCTTTATTGAGAAATATTGCAAGTATAATGAGGTATAAAAATGATGCATAGGGGCCAATGTATTAAGCCCTGTATGGCCCCTAATGCTGCTGTTTCTGCGCAAGCCTTTAGACTTGCCAGAAACAGGAGTAAACAAGCAGCGGTCTTAATACCGCTGCTACTTAACTCGTCCGCCAGCTCTGAGGTTGCGGACAGCAATCTGCTTGCTCATATACGATTGGTTTGATTGAAACCCCCTGCTAGCGGCCGATTGGCCGCAAATCTTCAGGGGGCGGCTTTGCACAAGCAGTTCACCAGAACTGCTTGTGCAATGTTAAATAGCTGTCGGCTATATCGAATCATGTCCACCCGAGGTGTGATAAATCTACCCCATAGCCTGAGTCTACTTACTTATAATATCGAGTTTAGATCTACTTGCATAAAAATAATCAATTTAGAAACCTGTCATTATATAAGAACTTTTTAATGACTGCTTAAAATGTGTGTGTGTTTTTAAATGTAGTTTCCTTAGTTTCTATCGGCTAGATTACGAGTTTTTGTCGGTAATGGTGTGCGGTGCTAACGCACAGTTTTTCCTTACCACTCACCACAGACAGCGCTGGTATTACGGGTCCTTATAAACCCGGCGTTAGCCGCAAAAAAGTGAGCGTAGAGCAGAATTTAGCTCCACATCTCACCTCAATACCAGCGCTGCTTACGGTAGCGGTAAGCTGTAAAAACGTGCTCGTGCACAATTTCCCCATAGGAATCAATGGGGCTGATTCGGCTGAAAAAAGTCTAACACCTGCAAAAAAGCAGCGTTCAGCTCCTATTGCAGCCCCATTGATTCCTATGGGGAAAGACTTTTTAGGTCTACACCTAACAAGAACCCCGAGGCTAAACACCCCTAATCTTACACTTATTAACTCCTAATCTGCCACCCCCAACATCGCCGACACCTGCATTATATTATTAACCCCTAATCTGCCGCTCCGGACACCGCCACACCTACATAATACTTATGAACCCGTAATCTGTCGCCCCCAACATTGCTGACACCTACATTATAGTTATTAACCCCTATTCTGCCTTCCCCAATGTCGTCGCAACCTACCTACAATTATTAACCCCTAATCTGCCGCCGCCACTATAATAAAGTTATTAACCCCTAAACCTAAGTCTAACCCTAACCTTAACCCCCCCTAACTTAAATATAATTGAAATAAATCTAAATGAAATTACTATTATTAAATAAATTATTCATATTTAAAACTAAATACTTACCTATAAAATAAACCCTAAGCTAGCTACAATATAACTAATAGTTACATTGTAGCTATCTTAGGATTTATTTTTATTTTACAGGCAACTTTATTTTTATTTTAACTAGGTGCAATAGTTATTAAATAGTTATTAACTATTTAATAACTTCCTAGTTAAAATAAATACATATATACCTGTAAAATAAATCCTAACCTAAGTTACAATTACACCTAACACTACACTATAATTAAATAAATTACCTAACTTAACTACAATTAATTACATTAAATAAATTAAATTACTAAAAAAACAAACACTAAATTACAGAAAATAATAAAATAATTACAAGTTTTTTAAACTAATTAAACCTAATTTAATCCCCCTAATAAAATAAAAAGCCCCCAAAATAATAAAAATCCCTACCCTATACTAAATTACAAATAGCCCTTAAAAGGGCTTTTTGCGGGGCATTGCCCCAAAGTAATCAGCTCTTTTACAACCCACCACCCACACACCCAACCCTACTCTAAAACCCACCCAATACCCCCTTAATAAAACCTAACACTACCCCCTTGAAGATCACCCTACCTTGAGACGTCTTCACCCAACCAGGCAGAAGTAGTCCTCCAGACGGTCCGAAGTCTTCATCCTATCCGGGCAGAAGAGGTCCTACAGACGGGCAGAAGTCTTCATCCAGGCGGCATCTTCTATCTTCATCCATCCGGAGCGGAGCGGGTCCATCTAAAAGACATCCGACGCAGAGTATCCTCTTCGTTCGATGGCGACTGGAACAATGACGGGTCTTTTAAATGATGTCATCCAAGATGGCGTCCCTTCAATTCCGATTCGCTGATAGAATTCTATCAGCCAATCGGAATTATGGTAGAAAAAATTGAAGTTCAATCCTATTGGCTGATCCAATCAGCCAATAGGATTGAGCTGGCATTCTATTGGTTGTTCCAATCAGCCAATAGAATGCCAGTTCAATCCTATTGAATCAGCCAATAGGATTTTTTTCTACCATCGGAAGAAGAGGATGCTCCGCATCTGATGTCTTGAAGATGGACCCGCTCCGCGCCGGATGGATGAAGATAGAAGATGCCGTCTGGATGAAGACTTCTGCCCGTCTGGAGGACCACTTCGCCCGGCTTGGATGAAAACTTCTCCCGGCTTCGTTGAGGACTTCGGCCCGTTTGGGTGAAGACTTCTCCCGGTAAGGTGATCTTCAGGGGGTTAGTGTTAGGTTTTTTTAAGGGGGGATTGGGTGGGTTTTAGAGTAGGGTTAGTTGTGTGGGTGTTGGGTTTTAATGTTGTGGGGGGAATTGTAATTTTTTTTCAGGTAAAAGAGCTGATTACTTTGGGGCAGTGCCCCACAAAAGGCCCTTTTAAGGGCTATTTGTAATTTAGTGTAATTTAGTGTGTAGAATTCTATCAGCCAATCGGAATTAAGGTAGAAAAAATCCTATTGGCTGATCCAATCAGCTAATAGGATTGAGCTTGCATTCTATTGGCTGTTCCAATCAGCCAATAGTATGCAAGCTCACTCCTATTGGCTGTTCTAATCAGCCAATAGGATTGAACACCTACAAACAAAAAAATTAGTACTTAGAAGTAACAATAAAAATATCCTTTGCACAGAAAAATAATCTAAAAATAAAAAGGTGATATATTTATACTTTGTGTAAATTAGAATACCAATCCTTTAAAATTAAAAAGAAAGGTTTCAAGGATAGAATCCCTAGAAATCTTCAGTTAAAATTAAAATACTATTAGAAAAAAAAATGCAATACAAAAGTATATTATATATGAGCTACTTCTTAACCCCTTAACGACCAAGGACGTACAGGGTACGTCCTACAAAAAAAGTCAGTTAACAACCAAGGATGTACCCTCTACGTCCTTAGGGGTTTCAAGCGGTGGAAGTGATCCTGATCGCTTCCAGACGCTTTCCGGTTATTGCAGTGATGCCTCGATATAACACCCCTTGGCCACTCTGTGGCCCTCTCTGCTCCGGACATCGATGGCCGGTATCGTTGGTGGGTGGGAGCCGACGTGGGAGGTGGGTGGGCGGCCATCGATGGGCCCTATGATGTTGTGGGGGGCGGGATCGACAGGGGCACGCACAGAGGCGCACGTGCACGGGTGGCGTGAGCGGGCACGTGCACGGGGTGGAAGCGGGTGGTAACGGCTACACTACAGAATTTTTTTTTTAATAAAAGTGGGATAGAGTGTTGTTAGATTTTATAAAAAAAAAAAGCATCTAAGGGATCTGGGAGGGGGTGGGGAGTTGGTCTTTGGGGGGGAAGCTACACTACATAAAAAAATAAAAAAAATACCCAAGATGGCTACCAATAAGGTAAAGGGGGGATTAGAGAGCTGTTTGGGGGGGATCAGGAAGGTTGGGGGCTAAGGGGGGATCCTACACATCAGCATATGTAAATATGCTAAAAAAAAAATAAAACATTTTAAAAGATACCTTTTATTTTAGTACTGGCAGATTTTCTGCCAGTACTTAAGATGGCGGGGACAATTGTGGGGTTGGGGAGTGAAGAGAGCTGTTTGGGAGGGATCATGGGGTGTGATGTGTCAGGTGGGAGGCTGATCTCTACACTAAAGCTAAAATTAACCCTGCAAGCTCCCTACAAGCTACCTAATTAATCCCTTCACTGCTAGACATCATACACGTGTGATGCGCAGTGGCATTTAGCGGCCCTCTATTCAGTGACGTGCGGTGAGGTCAGAGGCTGGTGAGGCGCTAGATATGATATGACATATAACGCGGGTCGCAAGGGCCCCCAACAGAGTAGGTTTTAATTATAGCTGAACCAGTGCACAGGTGAAATAATCAGCTGATGGGTAAGAGCAAGTTAGTAACCATGGTGTTACTGATCAGCTGATTACTTCACCTGTGTACCGGTTCAGCTATAATTAAAACCTGGCCTGTTGGGGGTACTTGAGGACCATGGTTGAGAAACACTGCACTAATTCACCAGCTTATCTGAAAAGTGTTGATTACCTGGAGAATAAATCACACATACTCACTGACACACACACTACACAGTGCCAGTTACTATGCAATTAGAATGATACACAATTGTACTCACTACTGTGTTGTAAAAAGAGAAATAATTTACCATACTAAGAGGTGCCACAAATCTTGCCTAACTTTTAGCCTAACAAGGAATTGCTATATAAAGCTTAAAAATTTGATTCCTAACCCAATACCAGCAGATAAAACCATGTAGTAAAGTAATAGATATATCTCAAATTCAGCTCCAATACCAGCTCCAATATATTCACCTCCTGCATTATATTACTCACTAAATAAAGCTTAAGTTAACCCATCTGCTACTGAGAAAAGAAAGGCCAGAGCAATGCGTGCACGCCTGCCAACCTGTGCAAAATCATATATATATATATAATGTTGAACAAAAAGATTGTGGCAGGTGCAAATACAATGCAATCAAAGACTGATGCCTAGTGCAATTTTCACTATTAGGCTATGTAGCTTGATGATTCCTAGTCCTACTAGTACCATAAGTGGGTTAAATAGTTGAATAACCACGCATTATATATAAAAAGCCTTTCTTAGAGTCTTAAACCTTATTTCCGTGGTAACATTTAATTGCTCAGTGATGTCTCTGCAAGAGAGACATCACTGAGCAATTAAATTTTACCACAGAAATAAGGGGATACTAAACATATCTTCTCAACAATGAACTCCAGAGACAGTGTCCAGAGGACCACCTCCGCCACCATAGATGACAATGACAGCAGTTAACTTACCGGCGTGAGGCATCCTCCACCCGCCCAGGCTGCTGGCACTTCTAGTTCTATTAGGCTCAGGCTGAGCAGATCCTCTTCATCTTCTTCACCTGAGTCCTCAGGCCTTGCACATCAAAATCTTGAAACCTAAAAAATAGCCAGTAACAGTTCTAGGGTGGTGCTTAAGCAAAAACAGTTTTTATTTTGGCACCTCAGCCACAAAATTGCCAACATATTGGAATTTTCCAGACCCATATTTTTATATCCATTTCTACCCAACCATCTTTCTGGGGGTCCAGTGCCAATATTGATTAGTCCTATCCTACAGACAATGAGATTAGAAAGTGCAGGAATCTAGACGCTCAGGGCAAAAAGGGTTAATACAAGTACTAAAGGAAGAAGAAAGCAGGTGACTGTACAGCTAAAATATAATAGAAGAAAAACTAGGAAAGATGGAAAGAGCAAGGGGTTTAAACACAGGAGACAGGATAGGTAATGGGATAATGAATTGCTTTGTAATATGTAATTCAATCAGCACTTTATTTCAGCCAGATACATGTAATCACTGTACACATTGCAATATTTCATTGCATTTACAAAGCAGGTCATCATCCTATATTATCTATCCTGTCTCCTGTATTTAAAGTTACCTCTGTGTCGTGCTCTTTCCATCTTTCCTAGTTTGTACTCTATTATATTTTATCTGTACAGTCACCTGCTTTTTTCTTCCTTGGAACTTAATTTAGTACTTTTAAAATTTAAGCAAGGGTAGGCTTTATTATTTTCAGTAAAAACATGCCTTTTCCAATTCCCAAACATAGGGTAGGGGGCATAGGACTAATCAACAACTATAAAGTTTAATTAGAAAATTTTAACAAGAGTAGGCTTTATTATTTTAGTAAAAACATGGGGTTTCCACACTTTTATATTGTGTTTTTATATGCATGTATTTAATTTAATAATGTCTTAGCTTTAGCTGCAAGGGAAATATTATATTTTACTTGCAGCTAACTTAGCTAAGACATTATTAAATTAAATACATGCATATATAAACACAATATAAGTGTGGAAACCCCATGTTTTTACTAAAATAATAAAGCCTACTCTTGTTAAAATGTTCTAATTAAACTATTGAGACATTTCCATAATGCTACTTGGCATTAAAATTGTTCAAAGGCAAAACAGCATACTTATGGCACTGACAGTTCCGCTCCGTCCACACCGCAAGTCCGTTAGTCTGCGATTGGTCTGGCACCCTCTTGCTCTCTTCTGCCTGCACATTGTCACTCACATGCGATGATGCGACGGCAGCAGCTCCCTCCTGTTGTTCCCGCCAGCGCGGCCAGTATTAGTCCGACAGCCTACTCCAACGTCATCACGACACTCACGTCCACACTCCAACCACTGATTGGCTGTCTCTTTAGCTCCATCATAGAGGCGGTTTGAAGAACCGCCTCTATTGGAGCATGGTATGGGCCGGCAAGGATAACACTAGGTGGCGCTAGCTCATAGTGAGATAGTAACACTATGGAGCTCAATGTTGCGCAATCAGTTTTAGGGCAGCTGAACGGCTCACTGCCTCTCGATAATAATTTGCGCAATGTGGATTCATAATTGCATGGCTATGGTGGAGGGAGGGGGGTACCTGGGGGGGGCGTGGCCAGTAACATTTTAATAAGCAACACCATGAAACTTTTTTTTTATTATTAACTATTAAAAACGTTTTTTTATGATTTTGACAGGGTAGGCACTGCCTCCCTTGCCTCCTATCACTGCACGTCACTGCCTCTATTACCAAAAAGCAACACCAAAGCCATATATGTCTGCTATTTCTGAACAAAGGGGATCCCAAAGAAGCATTTCCAACCATTTGTGTCTTAATTGCACATATAATTTCAGTGAGAAACCTAAAGTTTGTGAAAAAGTGAAAGTTTTTTTCTATTTGATTGCATTTGGCGGGGAAATGGTGCCATGAAATATACCAAAATGGGCCTAGATCAATAATTTGGGTTGTCTACTACACTACACTAAAGCAAAAATTAACCCTACAAGCTCCCTACAAGCTCCCTAATTAACCCCTTCACTGCTGGGCATAATACACGTGTGGTGCACAGCTGCATTTAGCGGCCTTCTAATTACCAAGAAACAACGCCAAAGCCATATATGTCTGCTATTTCTGAACAAAGGGGATCCCAAAGAAGCTTTTACAACCATGTGTGCCATAATTGCACAAGCTGTTTGTAAATAATTTCAGTGGGAAACCTAAAATTGTGAAAAAATTAACGTTTTTTTTCATTTGATTGTATTTGGCGGTGAAATGGTGGCATAAAATATACCAAGATGGGCCTAGATCAATACTTGGGGTTGTCTACTACACTACACTAAAGCTAAAATTAACCCTAGAAGCTCCCTAATTAACCCCTTTACTGCTGGGCATAATGCAAATGTGGTGCGCAGTGGCATTTAGCGGCCTTCTAATTACCAAAAAGCAACGCCAAAGCCATATATGTCTGTTATTTCTTAACAAAGGGGATCCCAGAGAAGCGTTTACAACTATTTATGCCATAATTGCACAAGTTGTTTGTCAAATAATTTCAGTGAGAAACCTAAAGTTTGTGAAAAAATTTGTGATAAAGTGAACAATTTTTTTTATTTGATCTCATTTGGCGGTGAAATGGTGGCATGAAATATACCAAAATGGGCCTAGATCAATACTTTGGGATGTCTTCTAAAATAAAATATATACATGTCAAGAGGTATTCAGGTATTCCTGAAAGATATCAGTGTCCCAATGTAACTAGCGCTAATTTTGAAAAAAAAGTGGTTTGGAAATAGCAAAGTGCTACTTGTATTTATTGCCCTATAACTTGCAAAAAAAGCAAAGAACATGTAAACATTGGGTATTTCTAAACTCAGGACAAAATTTAGAAACTATTTAGCACGGGTGTTTTTTGTTGATGGAAGTGTAACAGATTGTGGGGGTCAAAGTTAGAAAAAGTGTGTTTTTTTCCATTTTTTCCTCATATTTTATAATTTTTTTATAGTAAATTATAAGATATGATGAAAATAATGGTATCTTTAGAAAGTCCATTTAATGGTGAGAAAAACGGTATATAATATGTGTGGGTACAGTAAATAAGTAATAGGAAAATTACAGCTAAACACAAACACCGCAAAAATGTAAAAATAGCCTTGGTCCCAAACGGACAGAAAATGGAAAAGGGCTGTGGTCATTAAAGGGTTAAAGGGACACTGAACCCAATTTTTTTCTTTCGTGATTCAGATAGAGCATGAAATTTTAAGCAACTTTCTAATTTACTCCTATTATCAAATTTTCTTCATTCTCTTGCTATCTTTATTTGAAATGCAAGAATCTAAGTTTAGATGCCGACCCAACCTGGGTTGTCCTTGCTGTTTGGTGGATAAATTCATCCACCAATAAAAAAGTGTTGTCCAGAGTTCTGAATAAAAAAAAAAGCTTAGATACGTTCTTTTCAAATAAACATAGCAAGAGAACAAAGAAAAATTGATAATAGGAGTAAATTAGAAAGTTGCTTAAAATTGCATGCTCTTTCTGAATCACAAAATAAAAATTTGGGCTCAGTGTTCCTTTAACTACAATTTCTGGCAATCTGGAAACTACGCGGGGAGGTAGCAGCATTCGTTGCTTGGTTGATCTCTCTCTATGCGTTCTACTAATATCACCAATGACAAGTGATCAAATGAATACATAAACAGGTGAATATGCTTGTTATATATGTGCATATGCTGTTGGTGATTGGCTGGCAAAACAGAGTTTGAAAGTAAAACTGTTACAGGTAAAAACCCTTCATCAAAACTGATTGGGTCAGGAAAAGGTTTGTATTTCGGAATAGTTTAGATTTTAGAATATTTGCATCTTTAAAATTGGACAGTTTGGAGAGGGTATGGACCCAGGTATAAACAACAATATCTTATAGGCAATATTTACAGTCCCAACTTATACATGTAATCTAAAGGTAGGTTTATATCAATTTAATACTATTGTTTACATAGTTCCCTCAGATTGCAGTACAGTCTGTAATTAGAAAGCTAATATTTGTTGTTTCAAATAAATATAGACTAATATTTGCACAAAAAAACCACAAAGACACAGGCAGAGAGGAAAGTAACTTACAGGAAGGGAAAATTATAAATGTTTGATCATTTAATTTGTTAAAAAAAAATAAAATAAATAAAACATAATTTATGTAAGAACTTACCTGATAAATTAATTTCTTTCATATTAGCAAGAGTCCATGAGCTAGTGACGTATGGGATATACATTCCTACCAGGAGGGGCAAAGTTTCCCAAACCTCAAAATGCCTATAAATACACCCCTCACCACACCCACAAATCAGTTTAACGAATAGCCAAGAAGTGGGGTGATAAGAAAAAAGTGCGAAAGCATAAAAATAAGGAATTGGAATAATTGTGCTTTATACAAAAAAATCATAACCACCACAAAAAAGGGGGGCCTCATGGACTCTTGCTAATATGAAAGAAATGAATTTATCAGGTAAGTTCTTACATAAATTATGTTTTCTTTCATGTAATTAGCAAGAGTCCATGAGCTAGTGACGTATGGGATAATGACTACCCAAGATGTGGATCTTTCCACGCAAGAGTCACTAGAGAGGGAGGGATAAAATAAAGACAGCCAATTCCGCTGAAAAATAATCCACACCCAAAATAAAGTTTAAATTATAAGCAGAAGATTCAAACTGAAACAGCTGCCTGAAGTACTTTTCTACCAAAAACAGCTTCAGAAGAAGAAAACACATCAAAATGGTAGAATTTAGTAAAAAAATGCAAAGAAGACCAAGTTGCTGCTTTGCAAATCTGATCAACCGAAGCTTCATTCCTAAACACCCAGGAAGTAGAAACTGACCTAGTAGAATGAGCTGTAATCCTTTGAGGCGGAGTTTTACCCTACTCGACATAAGCATGATGAATTAAAGATTTCAACCAAGATGCCAAAGAAATGGCAGAGGCCTTCTGACCTTTCCTAGAACCGGAAAAGATAACAAATAGACTAGAAGTCTTTCGGAAATTCTTAGTAGCTTCAACATAATATTTCAAAGCTCTAACAACATCCAAAGAATGCAATGATCTCTCCTTAGAATTCTTAGGATTAGGACACAATGAAGGAACCACAATTTCTATACTAATGTTGTTAGAATTCACAACCTTAGGTAAAAATTTAAAAGAAGTTCGCAACACCGCCTTATCCTGATGAAAAATCAGAAAAGGAGACTCACAAGAAAGAGCAGATAATTCAGAAACTCGTCTGGCAGAAGAGATAGCCAAAAGGAACAAAACTTTCCAAGAAAGTAATTTGATGTCCAACGAATGCATAGGTTCAAACGGAGGAGCTTGAAGAGCCCCCAGAACCAAATTCAAACTCCAAGGAGGAGAAATTGACTTAATGACAGGTTTTATACGAACCAAAGCTTGTACAAAACAATGAATATCAGGAAGATTAGCAATCTTTCTGTGAAAAAGAACAGAAAGAGCAGAGATTTGTCCTTTCAAGGAACTTGCAGACAAATCTTTATCCAAACCATCCTGAAGAAATTGTAAAATTCTCGGAATTCTAAAAGAATGCCAGAAAAAATGATGAGAAAGACACCAAGAAATATAAGTCTTCCAGACTCTATAATATATCTCCTTAGATACAGATTTACGAGCCTGTAACATAGTATTAATCACAGAGTCAGAGAAACCTCTTTGACTAAGAATCAAGCGTTCAATCTCCATACCTTTAAATTTAAGGATTTGAGATCCTGATGGAAAAAAGGACCTTGCGACAAAAGGTCTGGTCTTAACGGAAGAGTCCACGGATGGCAAGAGGCCATCCGGACAAGATCCGCATACCAAAACCTGTGAGGCCATGCTGGAGCTACCAGCAGAACAAACGAGCATTCCTTCAGAATCTTGGAGATTACTCTTGGAAGAAGAACTAAAGGCGGAAAGATATAGGCAGGATGATACTTCCAAGGAAGTGACAATGCATCCACTGCTTCCGCTTGAGGATCCCTGGATCTGGACAGATACCTGGGAAGTTTCTTGTTTAGATGAGAGGCCGTCAGATCTATTTCTGGAAGTCCCCACATTTGAAAAATCTGAAGAAATACCTCTGGGTGAAGAGACCATTCGCCCGGATGTAACGTTTGGCGGCTGAGATAATCCGCTTCCCAATTGTCTATACCTGGGATATGAACCGCAGAAATTAGACAGGAGCTGGATTCCGCCCATACCAGAATTCGAGATACTTCCTTCATAGCCAGAGGACTGTGAGTCCCTCCTTGATGATTGATGTATGCCACAGTTGTGACATTGTCTGTCTGAAAACAAATGAACGATTCTCTCTTTAGAAGAGGCCATGACTGAAGAGCTCTGAAAATTGCACGGAGTTCCAAAATATTGATCGGTAATCTCACCTCCTGAGATTCCCAAACCCCTTGTGCTGTCAGAGACCCCCAAACAGTTTCCCAACCTGTCAGACTTGCATCTGTTGAAATTACAGTCCAGGTCGGAAGAACAAAAGAAGCCCTAAACGATGGTGATCTGTTCACCACCTTAGAGAGTGTCGTACAATCGGTGTTAAAGATATTAATTGAGATATCTTTGTGTAATCCTTGCACCACTGGTTCAGCATACAGAGCTGAAGAGGTCGCATGTGAAAACGAGCAAAGGGGATCGCGTCCGATGCTGCAGTCATAAGACCTAGAATTTCCATGCATAAAGCTACCGAAGGGAATGATTGTGACTGAAGGTTTCGACAATCTGATATCAACTTAGACGTCTCTTGTCTGTCAAAGACAGAGTCATGGACACTGAATCTATCTGAAAACCTAAAAAAGTTACAATTGTCTGAGGAATCAATGAACTTTTTGGTAAATTGATCCTCCAACCATGATCTTGAAGAAACAACACAAGTCGATTCGTATGAGATTCTGCTAAATGAGAAGACTGAGCAAGTACCAAGATATCGTCCAAATAAGGAAATACCACAATACCCTGTTCTCTGATTACAGACAGAAGGGCACCGAGAACCTTTGTAAAAATTCTTGGAGCTGTAGCTAGGCCAAACGGTAGAGCCACAAACTGGTAATGCTTGTCTAGAAAAGAGAATCTCAGAAACTGATAGTGATCTGGATGAATCAGAATATGCAGATATGTACCCTGTAAATCTATTGTGGACATATAATGCTCTTGATGAACAAAAGGCAGGATAGTCCTTACAGTTACCATTTGAATGTTGGTATCCTTACATAACGATTCAATATTTTTAGAACCAGAACTGGTCTAAAGGAATTCTCCTTCTTTGGTACAATGAAGAGATTTGAATAAAACCCCAGCCCCTGTTCCAAAACTGGAACTGGTATAATTACTCCAGCCAACTCTAGATCTGAAACACATTTCAGAAATGCTTGAGCCTTCGCTAGATTTACTGGGACATGGGAAAGAAAAAATCTCTTTGCAGGAGGCCTTATCTTGAAGCCAATTCTGTATCCTTTTGAAACAATGTTCTGAATCCAGAGATTGTGAACGGAATTGAACCAAATTTCTTTGAAAAAACATAATCTGCCCCCTACCAGCTGAGCTGGAATGAGGGCCGCACCTTCATGTGGACTTGGGAGCTGGCTTTGGTTTTCCAAAAGGCTTGGATTTATTCCAGACTGGAGATGGTTTCCAAACTGATACCGCTCCTGAGGATGAAGGATCAGGCTTTTGTTCCTTGATGTGACGAAAGGAACGAAAACGATTATTAGACCTAAATTTACCTTTAGATTTTTTATCCTGTGGTAAAAAAGTTCCTTTCCCTCCAGTAACAGTTGAGATAATAGAATCCAACTGAGAACCAAATAATTTATTACCCTGGAAAGAAAGGGAAAGCAGAGTAGACTTAGAAGACATATCAGCATTCCAAGTTTTAAGCCATAAAGCTCTTCTAGTTAAAATAGCTAGAGACATATACCTGACATCAACTCTAATGATATCAAAGATGGCATCACAAATAAAATTATTAGCATGTTGTAGAAGAATAATAATGCTATGAGAATTATGATCTGTTACTTGTTGCGCTAAAGCTTCTAACCAAAAAGTTGAAGCTACAGCAACATCCGCTAAAGATATAGCAGGTCTAAGAAGATTACCTGAACACAAGTAAGCTTTTCTTAGAAGTAGTACGCTTAGCAAGAGTAGAGACAGCCCCATCAACCTTAGGGATTTTGTCCCAAAATTCTAATCTGTCAGATGGCACAGGATATAATTGCTTAAAACGTTTAGAAGGAGTAAAAGAATTACCCAAATTATTCCATTCCCTGGAAAATACTTCAGAAATAGCACCAGGGACAGGAAAAAACTTCTGGAATAACTACAGGAGATTTAAAAACCTTATCTAAACGTTTAGATTTAGTATCAAGAGGACTAGAATCCTCAATTTCTAATGCAATTAAAGTAAAGAACGAATGAATTCCATTTTAAATAAATATGAAGATTTATCAGCATCAACCTCTGAGACAGAATCTTCTGAATCAGAAGAACCAATATCAGTATCAGAATGATGATGTTCATTTAAAAATTCATCTGAAAAAAAGAGAAGTTTTAAAAGACTTTTTATGTTTACTAGAAGGAGGTATAACAGACATAGCCTTCTTAATGGATTTAGAAACAAAATCTCTTATGTTATCAGGAACACTCTGAGTATTAGATGTTGACGGAACAGCAACAGGTAATGTAACAGTACTAAAGGAAATATTATCTGCATTAGCAAGTTTGTCATGACAAACAGTACAAACAACAGCTGGAGGAACAGATACCAAAAGTTTACAGCAGATATACTTAGCTTTGGTAGCTCCAGCACCAGGCAGGGATTTTCCAGAAGTATCTTCTGACTCAGCTTCAACGTGGGACATCTTGCAATATGTAATAGAAAAAACAACATATAAAGAAAAATTGATCAAATTCCTTAAATGACAGTTTCAGGAATGGGAAAAAAATGCCATAGAACAAGCTTCTAGCAACCAGAAGCACAAAATAATGAGACTTAAATAATGTGAAGACAATAGCGACGCCCATATTTTTTTAGCGCCAAAAAAGACGCCCACATTATTTGGCGCCTAAATGCTTTTGGCGCCAAAATGACGCCACATTCGGAACGCCGACACCTTTGGCGCAAAAAAACGTCAAAAATGATGCAACTTCCGGCGACACGTATGACGCCGGAAACAGAAAAAAAATTTTGCGCCAAAAAAGTCTGCGCCAAGAATGACGCAATAAAATGAAGCATTTTCAGCCCCCGCGAGCCTAACAGCCCACAGGGAAAAGTCAAATTTTTAAGGTAAGAAAAAATGATTAATTCATATGCATTATCCCAAATATGAAACTGACTGTCTGAAATAAGGAACGTTGAACATCCTGAGTCAAGGCAAATAAATGTTTGAATACATATATTTAGAACTTTATATAAAAGTGCCCAACCTTAGCTTAGAGTGTCACAGAAAATAAGACTTACTTACCCCAGGACACTCATCTACATGTAGTAGAAAGCCAAACCAGTACTGAAACGAGAATCAGTAGAGGAAATGGTATATATAAGAGTATATCGTTGATCTGAAAAGGGAGGTAAGAGATGAATCTCTACGACCGATAACAGAGAACCTATGAAATAGACCCCGTAGAAGGAGATCACTGCATTCAAATAGGCAATACTCTCCTCACATCCCTCTGACATTCACTGCACGCTGAGAGGAAAACCGGGCTCCAACCTGCTGCGGAGCGCATATCAACGTAGAATCTAGCACAAACTTACTTCACCACAGTTTGTAAAACTGATTTGTGGGTGTGGTGAGGGGTGTATTTATAGGCATTTTGAGGTTTGGGAAACTTTACCCCTCCTGGTAGGAATGTATATCCCATACGTCACTAGCTCATGGACTCTTGCTAATTACATGAAAGAAATAAAAGTTTGAATTTCAGAATAAGTTTAGATTTTGGAATTTCGAATTTGAGGATTTTAACCAGTAAATTATTATGTTGCTAATGATGTCTCATTTTATTTGTAAACCATGCTACTTTTTAAAATGACTATTATGCACCTTTAATTAAGCTCTTAAATATTTTCAGATTAAGTCTCATAAAGGTCTTTCAAACAATATTTATGATTTACAAACAATAGGAAGATGTACTTTAGGTGTTAGTTTATCAGGCATACTTTTTTGACAATGATCTGCAAGTTGCTATAGTCTGTAATTTAAAGTGGTGCAATTATCTTAATGGGACATAAAACCCAATATTTTTTTTCTTTCATGATTCAGGAAGAGCAAGCAATTTTAAACAACTTTCCATTTTACTTCTATTATCTAATTGACTTCATTCTCTTGATATCATTTGTTAAAAGCATATCTAAATAGGCTCAGGAGCTGCTGATTGGTGGCTGCACATAAATGTCTCATGTTATTGGCTCACCAATGTGCATTGCTGTTTCTTCAAAAAAAGTATACATAAAGAATGAAGCTAAATAGATAATAGACGTAAATTGGAATGTTGTATAAAATTGTATTCTCTAACTAAATCATAAAAGAAAATTTTTGGGTTCCATGTAACTTTAACTTCTACATTTTTCTTGCAAATTCTCGCACTTCACTTCCATGCAAATGTTAAAAAAAATAATACATATATTATGTGAGTACCTTTCCCTTAAATTATCTTTAATTCTTCCCAAGCATTGCTATTTTCCATACGTTTCAGAAATAATTTTCTGTCTGCATTTTTTAGTATTTTCCTATACTTTAACTTAAAAAGTGTCATTCTTCTATAGAACATGCTGAGTTATTGTGCACTACTAACACGAGTTTGTCTTTTGATTGTATACATAAAATGTTTCAAGTCACTAAAGACCTGTGTGTATTTAAAAGAAAATATGTTTGTCATGTTTTAGACTCAGTGCTGGAAGAAGTATATTATTTGATAAAAAATATGGTGTCTATTAAGCGGAGGAGTTTGGAATGCATGAGTACATATGTAACCACTAGCTGGGGGTAAAGGCAGATCTTAAAACAAAGATCACGTGACCTCTTAATCTAGTTTAAAAACCATTTTACATACCTCTGCATAACATATTATAAACCGGCAATAACTAAACAGTGTCAGTATATATATATATATATATATATATATATATATATATGTGTGTGTGTGTGTGTTTATACTGTATGTATGTGTATATACCTGTGTATATATATATATATATATATATATATATTTCAAAGTCCAGGTTTCTAGAACTCACTCTTTTCCTTATACATTGCAGGGTGCACTTCAATATCCATATATGTCATTTCTCTACGTAGAAAGCACCCGCTGCTCATTTAAATATTAAAGTTTATTTATACCTTTTCGTGGTATTATCCCCGTCTTCAGACAAATAAACAATCATAAGTTTGTATATATTCCACGCCATAGTAACCACTCCTGCTTCTGTATCAGTCACTTTGACAGTTTTTTACAGTTAGACAGAGCTAGTTAATGACACATATAAACACATAAGTATATATGCATATATTCATATACATATGTATTTTTAATTTTCTGCCCAATGCTGCGCAACTTACCACCTGCACTGCGCTAGGTTTTCTGCAGTGTCTCTCAGCATCAGAACAAGGCTTCCATTTGAGCCTAGGGAAGCATGCACTTGTGAGTGCAAGGTTTCCAGGCACGTTCGCATTGTGCCTAACTTGTCATATCAGCACACATTTTGCACTCCACTTGTAATCTAGGCCTTAGTGTTCTGCTTATTTAATTTGTTGAATTATACAGTTATAAAAAAGTAAAACAAAATAAAAGTTAAATACAAAAAAACATTAAAGTTAAATTAAAAAGTTAACATATATAGCCTAAAACTGCTAACAGGGCATTACCTAAGATATGCAAAATGTTTATGTCTCTATTTGTGCTATTGGCAAAACTTTTAACAAACTTTTCCAGTATGTGAGTAGGAGGAGTCTGCACAGAAAGTGTTAACTTAGAGCAGATTCCCATTAATGAGAGACCCTTTTTCTTTGCTGCTGTTACAAAAGGTGGTGGAAATATATATCTAGGTAACAAAAAACTTGCACTCACTGGTCTTGTAACAAAACACACTTTACTGTGACATTTCAGAGATAAAAATCCCCTTCCTCAGGTCTGAGGAAGGGGATTTTTATCTCTGAAATGTCACAGTAAAGTGTGTTTTGTTACAAGACCAGTGAGTGCAAGTTTTTTGTTACCTGTAAGCTACTTGTCACTAGCACCCCGGCTACCTGGCTTTTGAAAGTGAGAGTGCTCTCCTGCGTGTTCATATATACACATATATATATATATATATATATATATATACTACCAAGTGTGCAGAGGGTCTGACCTTACAAATAAATATATAAACCTGTGTAAAGGTTCAGACAATACTTCCAGCTGCCTTCCACATTGTCTGGGACACATATACACACACAGCATGTGTCCCAGATATATAAAAAAAAAAAAAAAAATTTAAATTATTATTATTTTGAATGAGTTAAGCAAATCTGACTTTTTGTTAGCTTTAACCGAGGAACTAATATTGGGAATATGGTTTAATCTTTTTTGCTTTTATGGTGCATTTTAATACAAAAGAAGACACCTATATAAAACTATCTATCTTTCTATTTATCTAGATAATGGAAGAAGCAAGTTGTGTTACATTTTGTTGCTTTAGACCAAAACCTTATTTAGATTTTATAATCAATTCATGCATTAGTATTGCACAATAATGTACATTGTTTCCAAGCATTTCCCTGTTTTTGTGTGAGATTGTAAACTCTATCATTAACAATATTAGTTAGATTGAAATGTCCTATTTTGTTTTAAAGATAAATGATAATATGAAATGTGTTACAGCCAAGTGAATAAGGAAATTTGATATAATAATTTTTATTTATTGATTGTAAAAATATTCAGCTAGATTACGAGTCTTGCGTTAGGCTTAAAAAGCAGCGTTGGCCGGTCCCAACGCTGCTTTTTAATGCCCGCTGGTATTACGAGTCTTGAAGGTACAGGTGTACCACTCACTTTTTTGGCCAAACTCGGAAATACCGCAAATCCACTGACGTCAATTGCGTATCCTATATTTTCAATTCGACTTGCATAGTGCCGGTATTACGAGTCTGACCAAAAGTGAGTGGTACACCCTCTCCTGTCAAGCCTGGTACCGCATTTAAAAGTCAGTAGTTAAGAGTTTTACACTACAACGCCGTAGCATAAAACTCTTAACTAAAGTGCTAAAAAGTACACTAACATCCATAAACTACCTATTAACCCCTAAACCGAGGCCCTCCCACATTGCACACTAAAATACATTTTTTAACCGCTAATCTGCTGAACCGGACATCGCCGCCACTATAATAAATATATTAACCCCTAAACCGCCACACTCCCGCATTGCAAACACTAGTTAAATATTATTAACCCCTAATCTGCCGGCCCTAACATCGCTGCCACCTACCTACATTTATTAACCCCTAATCTGCCGCCCCCAAAGTCGCCACCACTATAATAAAGTTATTAACCCCTAAACCTAACCCCACCTAATTTAAATATAATTTAAATAAATCTAAATAAATTTACTACAATTAACTAAATAATTCCTATTTAAAACTAAATACTTACCTATAAATATATTGTAGCTAGCTTAGGGTTTATTTTTATTTTACAGGCAACTTTGTATTTATTTTAACTAGGTACAATAGTTATTAAATAGTTATTAAATATTTAATAACTACCTAGTTAAAATAAAGAGAAATTTACCTGTAAAATAAAACCTAACCTAAGTTACAATTACACCTAACACTACACTACAATTAAATTAATTACCTAAATTAAATACAATTAATTACAATTAAATAAAATTATCTAAAGTACAAAAAAACACTAAATTACAGAAAATAATAAAGAAATTACAAGATTTTTAAACTAATTATACCTAATCTAATCCCTCCCAACAAAATAAAAAATGCCCCCCCCCCAAATAAAAAGCCCTACCCTACACTAAATTACAAATAGCCCTTAAAAGGGCCTTTTGCGGGGCATTGCCCCAAAGTAATCAGCTCTTTTAACTGAAAAAAATTACAATTCCCCCCAACATTAAAACCCACCACCCACACAACCAACCCTACTCTAAAACCCACCCAATCCCCCCTTTAAAAAAACCTAACACTAACCCCCTGAAGATCACCTTACTGGGAGACGTCTTCACCCAACCGGGCCGAAGTCCTCAAAGAAGCCGGGAGAAGTCTTCATCGAAGCCGGGCGAAGTGGTCCTCCAGACGGGCAGAAGTCTTCATCCAGACGGCATCTTCTATCTTCATCCATCCGGCGCAGAGCGGGTCCATCTTCAAGACATCCTCTTCTTCCGACGGCTAAACACAGAATGAAGGTTCCTTTAAATGACGTCATCCAAGATGGCATCCCTTCAGTTCCGATTGGCTGATAGAATTCTATCAGCCAATCGGAATTAAGGTAGAAAAAATCCTATTGGCTGATCCAATCCGCCAATAGGATTGAGCTGGCATTCTATTGGCATTCTATTGGCTGTTCCAATCAGCCAATAGGATTTTTTCTACCTTAATTCCGATTGGCTGATTGACTGAATTTGTTTATTATTTTCTGTAATTTAGTGTTTTTTTTTGTTGTACTTTATATAATTGTATTTAATTGTAATTAATTGTATTTAATTTAGGTAATTAATTTAAGTGTAGTGTAGTGTTAGGTGTAATTGTAACTTAGGTTAGGTTTTATTTTACAGGTAAATTTGTCTTTATTTTAACTAGGTGGTTATTAAATAGTTAATAACTATTTAATAACTATTGTACCTAGTTAAAATAACTACAAAGTTACCTGTAAAATAAAAATAAACCCTAAGCTAGCTACAATGTAACTATTAGTTATAGTGTAGCTAGCTTAGGGTTTATTTTATAGGTAAGTATTTAGTTGTAAATAGGAATTATTTAGTTAATTGTAGTAATTTTATTTAGATTTATTTAAATTATATTTAAGTTAGGTGGGGTTAGGGTTAGGGTTAGACTTAGGTTTAGGGGTTAATAACTTTATTATAGTGGTGGCGACGTTGGGGGTGGCTTATTAGGGGTTAATAAATGTAAGATTAGGGGTGTTTAGACTCAGGGTTCATGTTAGGGTGTTAGATGTAGACATAAATGTATTTTCCCCATAGGAATCAATTGGGCTGCGTTAGGAGCTAAACGCTGCTTTTTACCCGTAATACCAGCACTGTCTGTAAGTGAGCGGTGAGCATAAACTGCTCGTTAGCACCGCACGGTTCAAAACGAAAAACTCGTAATCTAGCCAATTGTTTTAAATGTTTTCTATATGAGCTACATGTGTGCATGATATGCAATGAATTACTATTTAAAAATATGAGTAGCCTGGAGAGTGATTTGAGCATTTGAACTATTAGCATAGCATAGAAAAAGGGATGTAGTGCTGTGTATTTTAGGCATGGAAGCAAATTTAAAAAAAAAGACACTTTAAAATATATTATAAAATCAATAACTCATTATTAAAGACTCGGGGTACAGAACGTGTGTATGTATATATATATATATATATATATATATATATATATATATATATGTGTGTGTATATATATATATATATATATATATGTGTGTGTGTGTGTATTTAGTCTCCCTGTGGGAAAAAGGGGAAACCAGACGTGGACTCCTTGCTCAGTGTGCTTAGAGATATATGGCTACACCTCACTGACGAGGCCCAATGAAGGCCGAAACGATTGTCTGGGGTTGCTGTGTTCCTTGTTCAGAGAGGAATTGCCTGGTATTTTGGTGTTGAAGTGACCGTAAAAGGCGAGATCACACTGATATACTACAGGAAAGTTCTACTCTGTGAAAAGCATTACTGGGCTAAAAGAAGTTGCATGAAGAATGAGTGGCAAGGTGACAGCAGAAAAATATTTATTAATTAATAAACAGAGGCAAGAAACAAACAGGCCTGTTTGTTTCTTGCCTCTGTTTATTAATTAATAAATATTTTTCTGCTGTCACCTTGCCACTCATTCTTCCTACTGTTTTGGGGTCCAGGGCAGTGGCCCCAAGGTGACGTGCAGCTACACTCCTATGGTGCTGGGACTTAATACTATAGACTTTACTAAAAGAAACTGCACCCAGGTGGTAAATTGCTATAGAACAGGTTAACAATTGTATTGAGCTGGTTGTTCGTTCCTGTGAATGTGCTTCTCTGTGTGTATATATATATAAAAGAGGAGACAGCAATACATTGGTATTAAGTCAGAGAGGTACACTGAATTTCTAAATTCCTATTGGGTATACAAATTGAAAAATATGTTCAATTGCATAATGTAAGTCCATTTAGAATTTTATTAAGTAAATTTTTAGCTTGTTCCAAGTTTATGTATGTATGCAATTATATCTTTTTAAAGCAACACTAGAGTGAAAAGTAAACTTTCATGATTCAGATAAAGCATACAATTTTAAGCAACTTCCCAGTTACTACCATCATCAACTTGTGCATAACCTTTTTATATGCACACTTTCTCAGTCATGATTTTCCACTGAGCATGTGCAAGAGTTCACAGTGAATACATATATGAGTCTCTGATTGATTGATTGATTGATGGCTGTCACATGAAACAATGAGCAGGAAAATTAAAATACATTTTAAAATTTGGCAAAATAAATCCACTTCTCATTTAAAATTCTGACTAAGTGCTATTGCATTGTTGTTTTATTATAATGTTTTTGATTGTGCAATTCTACTGTATTTTGTGAACCTTTAAATGCACGTTACTAGTGATCTGATTAGCCAGAATGAAGCGAGGATTTGCCTAATAAACATTTGGGTTAGGTCCCCTGTACCCTCTACATTTTTACAGTTGTGAGATTTATTTTAATAAATATGGATATGTTTACGTTATTTACAAGTACTGATTGTATTCTTCTGTGGAGCCAAAGGAGTGTGGATGCCTGTGATGTTGATTGGATTGGTTTGATGTTTAGGTGGAGATTTCACTTCCTGCTAACTCTTGAGGTTGGTAGCTTGCCTTTGCTGAAGGAAAGCCGGGGCATTCCTGTATAAATAGCTATCAGTGCTCTAGTATTTGGAATATTGCATGTTTATTGCAAAAATATATCTCTTAAAATGTATATAATAACATTCTATTATGTCCCTTTAAGCAAACGGCCCAGCTAGACAATTCTGTACTTGTCTTTGCACATCAGTTTTAAGTGTATGAGAGAAAATGTATATTATAAAATATTTTGCACAGTAACTATTTCACCTTGGTAAAAAAATCTTAGCCCTTTTATCACTCTTCCACTCCTTTATTATCATGGGAAACATTTGGCTGAGTATGTAAAACCAGAGGAGGATATATTTCAGAAACTTGGTATTTGTTTACTGAGTCACTACATCGATTTGTATCATGGCCACATGTCTGACATATAATATGGCTGATTCATACTTTGATTTTGATCTTTTGGACAGAGAGATTAATTCATGCTTAGAATGGTTCCTGTACACATGTAGTGATTTAGATTAAGATAATGGTATATAAGTTTTGGGTTTATACAGTAAGTATTTTTTAAGATTATAGTGATATTAAAGACAAGATTAAACTTCCATGATTCAGATAGAGCATACAACTCTTAACTCAGTAGTAAGCTATAGTAATAATATGCATGCTGCCTGTTTAATGATTTTGAGGATAGTTCGATGGATGACAACATGGATTACAAATGTTAACACCCAGAAGATCCTGCTAAATGCTAAGGGCTAGATTACAAGTGGAGCACAAAATATCGCTTTTGCGAAAGCAGTATTGGTGCTCCACTCAGTAATACCAGCGCACACAAATGTGTTTATAAGGAGCCTCGTTTTCATGTCATGAGACACGGCATGAGAACCTAGCACAGCCAAGGGGGTAAGTCGTGCAGTAATGGTCAGAAAATGTAAATATATATATATGCTTATATACATATATATTTATGTGTTTATATGTATATATACACATATTAACACATAAATATATATTTATATAAGCATATACATATATGTTTGACAGGGAACACACAGTTCCCCATAGACTGCGATGTAAATGTACTATTAAGTGCCATTTTTTTTTCTCTAACACCCGCAACTTTAAACCCCTCATAACTGCTTATAGCAGTTATTTTAAAAAAAATGCTCCTTTTTTATTTTTTTTATTAAAAATTACACTACACTGAATTTTGGGGTAGCAATAACCAGCCACTTGTAATGACTTGTTATTTATCCCGTGCTCGTAAACGGGCGAATTTGCCAGTTTATGGGCACGCAATAAATTAGCGCTTCACTTTTAATTTAGCCCTAAAATGGTTATTAAATAGTAAAGGAAATGTAACTTTTAATATTATATTGATAATGCTTGACACGCAGGAAGTAGAATTAAACACTATAAAATATGTCATACAGATAATAGCAATAACCAACTTTCAAAATGCATTATAGAACCTAAAAATACTCTCATTTTAAAGGGACACTCAGGTTAAATTAAATTTTTATGATTCAGATACAGCATGTAATTTTAAACAACTTTCCAATTTATTTCCTTAAAAAAAATGTGCACAGTCTTTAATATTTTCAATTTTTGAGTCACCAGATCCTACTGAGCATGTGCAAGAATTCACAGACTATACATATATGCATTTGTGATTGGCTGATTGCTATCACATGGTACAAGGGGAGTGGAAAAATACATAACTTTAAAAATTGTTATAAAAAAATCTACTACTCATTTGAAGTTCAGATTAAGTGCTATTGCATTGTCTTGTTATCTTGCATTTGTTGATTATGCAAATCTAATATGTTGACTGGTCCTTTAATAGCTATATGGGCATAATTTTGTTTTCTTTTTAGGGTATTGTTTTGGGATAAGAAAAAAAATACATTAACAGATTGAAAATATCACTAAATATAACCTAATACTTCTTAAAATGCATGATACACAAATGCTCACATTCATATTAGGAAGTAGAGAGGTTTTGGAACCAAAAAGGAACAGTTGTATTCAGCTGCTTAATGTAATTTTCTGCTTTCATTGTGTTACATATGAGACACTTAGTAAAATAGAGCATTATAGTATCTGATTTCTCATGTGTAAAGTCTGATTTATGGTATCATAAACTTTTATCAAGTAACACCTACAATTACTTACATCAATGGAGATAATGCAGATCAGTTGCCTCTGCAATGTCTAATGTTTCTAACAGACATCTATGTAGATCACAGTAAGAACATTTCAAGGGAATAATATATATTAATTTTCATTGATCTATGCAATATATCAATGCTTGATATAAATCTTAAAACATAATAGAAAAATAAAGTAAATAATTAGTCGAACAAAGATATGTTAGAAGTTGTAGTCATGCTAATTAGACTAACATGAATACAGCTGTTCATTCAAACCTAAAACAGGTGGTCGATTGTTGGAGACCATCGGGTAAGCGCATAGCTCCAAAAGAAATACGTGTATGTGTGGGCTTCTTTATAATAGGTTTGTGGTGAATGTAAGAATCATTAAAAAAAATGCTACAGCATTTCCATAAAACGTTCAATGCTGAAGATCACAAATTTAAGAAATATATAGAAAATTAATACACTTATCTACATTAATTAAGGAAGGAAAAACCCTGTATTAAAAAATATTGCTTGAGTGATCACCATAACAAATATAGACCCAGATTATAAATGGAGCACTATTGAGTGCTATAAATAGTGCACAATCTGATATTATAAGTCCATGGTTAAATAGAATTACCAGAGAATGTTTAAGCGCAACCAACATCTCATGCAATACTTTCAATTGATGATGTGGTTACACTAAACACCGCTCAAATTCCAAGTTGTGTGTTATGTATTACTCTTCAATGCAATTAATATATATTTTTATTATTGAAATAAAAAATATAAAAAGTGATATAGGGAACTGGAAAGGGCTCAAAGGCATTTGTATGTGTGTATGTATATATACATTATATGTGTGTGTGTTCACATACGTACATATATACACACTAGGCATGTAAATTCACCAGTTTCGTTAGCTGCCGAATGTGGCTATTTTAGTGGGTTTTTTTGTCGTTTATTATAGAGCATACTGGAATTGTCTCCACCTTTATAGCTTTAGACCCTTTATAATGGTCTACTCCCCATAATCTCTGTGACTGGACAACAAGTCCAAGGGTAAGAACTGAGCTGCTAGTAATGTTCACTCATTTTGTCATACTCCTCTTCACAAAAAAACAAGATTCTTCCATATTCTCCTGGAAGTCTTACACCAATTGGAACAAGGCCAAACAGTAAAAAAAAGTTTTGTTCCTTTACCAAGCATAAAACGAAGGCCCCCGATCCAGATACCCTTTTGGTAAGGGACAGATTACACCTTTTTGAAAAGCCTGGTCTAAGCCTGTTAAAGATCCTTTGGTTCTAAGCATAGTTTCTCAGAGATACAAAATAGGCTTCAAATCAAGTCATCCAGAGGAAGGTTTCTTCTCTGCCATGTTCCAATGTGCAGAGCTTTTTTCAGTGTGTTCAGGATCTAGAGCTTATGGGATTGGTATTTCCAGTTCCTATGTTAGAACAAGGCCAAGGATTTTTTTCCCAGCATTTTTTTTTTGCTCCCAAGAAATAGGGAACTTTCAGGCCTATTCTGTATTTGAAAACTTTAAACAAGTTCATCAGGCTTCCTACTTTCAAAATGGAAACAATATAGACTATTCTACCCCTTATATATGTCCACCACAAAGTTGAAGGATGCTTATCTTCATATTCCTATCCACAAAGGCCATCAACAGATTTTTTTACAAAGGTTCTGGGAACTCTCTTATCTGTAATAAGAGTTCAAGGTATTTTAGTGGATCTATACCTGCACGATATCTTGGTACAAACTCCATCTTTACCTTTAACAGAGTCTCTTACCAAAAATGTTTTCTTCTTTCTCAAAAGGGAAATGGCAGTTTATTAAACAAGCAGACCCAACTTAATTTCTAATATGTACTTTATTACTAAATATAAATAAATAGCTATATATACACCTACATATGTGTATAGGTTCATGGTCCTAAGCCCCAGTTCAAGGTATGAGGTATAAGGAAAAAGACAAAAAAAAGAACACATTTAAACTATAGGGCACAAAGATAGTGACACCTAAATAACCTGCTATCCTTAATGCTATTGCAGAACAAGATGTTTCTTTCTTTAGTAGCAATACTGTTAATAAACATTTAAAAACATATGCGCCTAGATTTAGAGTTTTGCGGCCAAAGGGGTGCGTTAGCTAAGCGTGGTTTTTTCCCCCCGCACCTTTTAAACAACGCTGGTATTTAGAGTTGTCTGAATGGCTGCGTTAGGCTCCAAAAAGGGAGCGTAAAGGCATATTTACCGCCACTGCAACTCTCAATACCAGCGTTGCTTACGGACGCGGCCAGCTTAAAAAACGTGCTCGTGCACGATTCCCCCATAGGAAAAAATGGGGCAGTTTGGGCTGAAACCTGCAAAAAAGCAGCGTTCAGCTCCTAATGCAGCCCCATTGTTTCCTATGGGGAAACACTTCCTAAGTCTGCACCTAACACCCTAACATGTACCCCGAGTCTAAACACCCCTAGCCTTACACCTATTAACCCCTAATCTGCCACCCCCACTATCGCTGACCCCTGCATATTATTTTTAACCCCTAATCTGCCGCTCCGTACACCGCCGCAACCTACGTTATCCCTATGTACCCCTAATCTGCTGCCCCTAACACCGCTGACCCCTATATTATATTTATTAACCCCTAATCTGCCGCCCCCAACGTCGCCGCCACCTACCTACAATTATTAACCCCTAATCTGCCGACCAGACCTCACCGCTACTCTAATAAATGTATTAACCCCTAAAGCTAAGTCTAACCCTAACCCTAACACCCCCCTAAGTTAAATATAATTTTATTCTAATGAAATAAAATAATTCTTATTAAATAAATTAATCCTATTTAAAGCTAAATACTTACCTGTAAAATAAAACCTAATATAGCTACAATATAAATAATAATTATATTGTAGCTATTTTAGGATTTATATTTATTTTACAGGCAACTTTGTATTTATTTTAACCAGGTACAATAGCTATTAAATAGTTAATAACTATTTAATAGCTACCTAGTTAAAATAGTCAAAATTACCTGTAAAATAAATCCTAACCTGTTACAATTAAACCTAACACTACACTATCAATAAATTAATTAAATAAACTGCCTACAATTATCTACAATTATCTACAATTAAATCAACTAAACTAAATTACAAAAAAAAACCCCACTAAATTACAAAAAAAACAAAACACTAAATTACAAAAAATAAAAAAAGATTACAAGAATTTTAAACTAATTACACCTACTCTAAGCCCCTTAAAAAAAATAACAAAGCCCCCCAAAATAAAAAAATGCCCTACCCTATTCTAAAATAAAAATTAAACAGCTCTTTTACCTTACCAGCCCTTAAAAGAGCCTTTTGCGGGGCATGCCCCAAAGAAAACAGCTCTTTTGCATTTAAATAAACATACAATACCCCCCCAACATTACAACCCACCACCCACATACGCTGGTGATACCCGGCGTGGTGAAGACAAGGTAGGAAGATCTTCAGGGGCTTAGTGTTAGGTTTTTTAAGGGGGGTTTAGGTTAGATTAGGGGTATGTGGGTGGTGGGTTGTAATGTTGGGGGGTATTGTATGTTTATTTAAATCCAAAAGAGCTGTTTTCTTTGGGGCATGCCCCGCAAAAGACCCTTTTAAGGGCTGGTAAGGTAAAAGAGCTGTTTAATTTTTATTTTAGAATATGGTAGGGCATTTTTTTATTTTGGGGGGCTTTGTTATTTTTTTAGGGGGCTTAGAGTAGGTGTAATTAGTTTAAAATTCTTGTAATCTTTTTTTATTTTTTGTAATTTAGTGTTTATTTTTTTTTTGTAATTTAGTTTAGTTGATTTAATTGTAGATAATTGTAGGTAGTTTATTTAATTAATTTATTGATAGTGTAGTGTTAGGTTTAATTGTAACTTAGGTTAGGATTTATTTTACAGGTAATTTTGTAATTATTTTAACTAGGTAACTATTAAATAGTTATTAACTATTTAATAGCTATTGTACCTGGTTAAAATAAATACAAAGTTGCCTGTAAAATAAATATTAATCCTAAAATAGCTACAATATAATTATTATTTATATTGTAGCTATATTAGGGTTTATTTTACAGATAAGTATTTAGATTTTTTTTAGGAATAATTTATTTAATAAGATTTATTTTATTTCGTTAGATTTAAATTATATTTAATTTAGGGGGGTGTTAGTGTTAGGGTTGGACTTAGCTTTAGGGGTTAATACATTTATTAGAGTAGCGATGAGGTCCGGTCGGCAGATTAGGGGTTAATACTTTAAGTTAGGTGTCGGGGATGTTAGGGAGGGCAGATTAGGGGTTAATACTATTTATTATAGGGTTTTTGAGGCGGGAGTGAGGCGGATTAGGGGTTAATACATTTATTATAGTAGCGATGAGGTCCGGTCAGCAGATTAGGGGTTAATAATTGTAGGAAGTAGCGGCGACGTTGGGGGGGGCAGATTAGGGGTTAATAAATATTATGTAGGTGTCGGCGATGTTAGGGGCAGCAGATTAGGGGTACATAGGGATAATGTAGGTTGCGGCAGTGTGCGGTCGGCAGATTAGGGGTTAAAAAAAATTAATAGAGTGGCGGCGATGTGGGGGGGCCTCGGTTTAGGGGTACATAGGTAGTTTATGGGTGTTAGTGTACTTTAGAGCACAGTAGTTAAGAGCTTTATGAACTGGCGTTAGCCCAGAAAGCTCTTAACTCCTGGCTTTTTTCTGCGGCTGGAGTCTTGTCGTTAACGCTCACTTCAGCCAAGACTCTAAATACCGGCGTTAGAAAGATCCCATTGAAAAGATAGGATACGCAATTGACATAAGGGGATCTGCGGTATGGAAAAGTCGCGGCTGGAAAGTGAGCCTTAGACCCTTTCCTGACTTACTCTAAATACCAGCGGGCGGCCAAAACCAGCGTTAGGACCCCCTAACGCTGGTTTTGACGGCTAACGCAGAACTCTAAATCTAGGCGATGGTTTGTAGGACTGTGGGGGTGACAAGGAATGCTAGTGCATGAGAATAGGTCAATCACACTGTGAAACTACTTCCTCTTTAGGTGGGCTGACCTAACCAGCTCCAGAAAGAAAGAAAAAGAGAAAATGTTTTTAAAATGCATTTATTTAAAAATGTAAGATGCCTGTTTTTTTTAAAGCAAATCAATATTTTGTGCATTTTAACCCCAATGTAAACCATACATGTGGCATCAGATTTTTTTATTTTTCATCCAGCAGCAGTCTTCCACCACTGCTTTAATTGAAGCAAAAAAGTGGCCTGTTTAGCAGTATGGCTAGACAGAATGAACTTAAAATAACATTAAACTCATATATACAACTAGTGTACCATGATTACAACTTGCTATAGACTTTCATAGAAATAAATTTGTTCAGACTAAACTTCCTTAACGAATACTTGAGGAAATTTATTTCCCTGAATATTCGTTCACTGCACTATTTTTCGTTAAACATTTACATTAGTTTTTGTTAAAATTTCATCAGTATTTTTTTGTTTTCTTTAAATTTCGTTGATGCATTCATTTGGATATTCATTTTCATCGATCAGAGAAGTTCCACATCTTCATACTGGGAGTAGCCATCTTGGAGTTTAGGTACTCTCACACGCTATGGTAGAAGTAGTGCGCAGTCTCATATCAGTAATGTTGCTCACTCATTGTGCTCTTTCATTTACTGGGCACACTGCAGATCAAGAGCTTCATATTGCTAGAGCTGCAGAATCTGTTGGCGCTCTAAAAATAACCGATAATAATAATAATATTGCAGTTTTTTGACACAGTTTAAAATGTACATAAAATGTATATCAAAACTCATCAGGAATAATATATAATGCTGCAAAAATATGCTTCTCCTACTCTGAATTGTGCCAGTTAACCCAAAGAATAAAATGCAGCTGTCAAAGAGCTGGCAAAAGCATGGTAAGTATAAACCATGCTATTGTAGTTAAACCCAGCTGTTGTGTCCCTTTAAAGGATAACCACACATGGCTCAGCAACATAAACAAGTAGAGTGGAGTGTCAACAAGAAAACAAGACAGTAGCGGAAAATTGGCAAACATAGGTAACAGAAGGGAATAGGTAAGAAAATAAAAATGTATGAGGACAAAGACAAAAAAAGAAGAAAAAATTAAAATATAGGAACAAAGACAAAAATAGAGAAAGAAATAGAAGACATTTCAAGAGTGAACAAGAAATAACAGAAATAAAAGACTAAGGGAGTGGTGGCAAAGAAAGACATGACAAAACCAGAGAAAACATAAAGGAACTGAGCCAGAAGAGGTAACAGGAGAAGACAGGAAATATTTCTCCTGAGTAAAAAGCAAGTTATCTCTCATTTTGTTGTGGGGGCAAGATGTCTTCTTTAGACTTCCAGAAGATTTATTACATAAACTCCTGGGAGGCATTTAAGATCTCTTCCACCTCTCTTATACTGACCCACCCTCAAGTTTACCATTAAATTCTTGGAAACCACTCATCAAATGTCCCTACCCAGATTCTTGGCCGCAATATAGCAAATAACTCTGCCCAGATTTTGACAGCCAACCAGCAGCTTGCCCTGCCCAGATTCTGGAAGTTTGCTAAAATGAATTTCAAAGTGAATCTTAAGCTGATCCATTCTTTTTCAATTCTTTAATATTTTTTTAGCTTACGTAGTTTTAAGAATTACAGAGTAATGTAATTAAATCACAAATGTAAGATGCAATATGTGTGTATTTGTTTAATTTAATCTTTTTGACTACATATAAAATATTTGTCACACATTTTAGCAATCTAGTGATTAAGACTGGAATATTAATACATTAAAAAAATTAGAGATTTGTAAATAAAGTAGCACAAAAAAGGAGTCAGATTAGTTCATCTATGACATCTAACCGGAAGTTTTTCTGTAAAATTCCTCTAACAAAAAATAAAGTAATTTATTATGAACAAGACAATGTTACTACTAAAAAAAACTTACCTAAAAAAAACATAATTTGTTGCAAGATAGTATCTAATGTGTTACATGATCCTGTCCTGTATAAAAATACTTTTTGTTGTAAATCCTCTTACTTTAAATTTCAATATTATATCTTGATTCATGTAGGTATCATATACCTGATAGATTTTTCTTAGTTAATGCCCCTTTAATGCCACTCCTGTACTAGATTTAAAAAAATTATGTGCAAACTTTCAGGATATGTCAAAAAATAAGTATGTTATCACACTTTAGCTATTTTATCTCCATTTTATTATTTTCCCAAATCAAAACTATTTCCTCCCAAATTGTTTGTGGTTAAAATTGTTCAACTCTCAGCTTAAAGAAAATGACAAAATAAAAATTGAAAAGGAAAAATTAAAAGAACATAAGTCTAAAATAATTGAAATAGTCGCAACATATTCTCAGACCAAAAATAAAATGAATCATATTTGTATGGAGAGCACATCTATGTCAAGTGCTTTATAATACAGTGATAATATGTTCAGGTGCTTTTGCTTAGAAGTTAAGACTTGGATTAAGATGTCAGGCATTTCAGAATGATATGGATGTACTTATAAGTAACTCACTGCTAGCAATTGACTTTAAAGTTATTTCTAATATCTTAATCTTCAAAGTATCATATTTTTAAACACTGTGGCATTAGCAGGGATATACCACAAATAATATATCCACTGAAGTATGCGGCACATGTGTTCAATGAAAAACGTCCCCTTGGCAGAACCTAGTATACTCACTTCAAGAACAGTTGAGTGATATGAACCATAAAACTTTGATGTGCAGTTTTTAATTCCACACAGGAATAAATACATGTCAGATAGTACTCTTTCATTTGCTGACTCATATTTACACTCTTTGAAACACGGATAAATAAATTAAGGAAATTTTGCAATTCATTGAATAACTTGTTAAAAGACACGTCTAGGAATAAATAAATGATAAAATATAATAATTATAATATGTGTTTTGGAAATTAAGTCTGATATAAAGGCACATTAATAAATAAATAGAAATAAAATGCTCTGTACAGGTTTTTTTTTTTTTTTTTTAACACCTCTACATAAAAAAAAATATTTTATTTCAAAATGTTGTCAGTTCAACAGAGTAAGTGTGCTGTGAGCATGTTTCCTTCAGATATTCTTTTTACTATTATCTGCATCCAGTTAAAAAAAACAGCCAACCAGCATTTTCCATACTAAGTTCACACTTTGATTTACTTTGATCTTGTGGGATTTTACCATAATCTGTTGAGATTTTGTAAGAAACCTTTTTAAACTGAGGATGGAAATAAAGTGCCTGTACATGGTAGATGCAAGCTTCCTTGCACATCCCGGGACTAGCATTATAAATCAATAATTAAAGGACAATTAAAGTGAAAGTAAATTTTACTATATACAAATTCTCTTATAGTTTAATTTACTATCAACCATTGTAGTCGCTAAATGTTTGTTTTTTTTAAGCATTTTGAAATATTTATATAATTACGATCTTAGTCTTCTGTTGCTTCCTCCACCCCCTCGCTTTCTTCCGGCTTTTTGGTTCTTACTGAGATCTGCAGTCCCACCCGCCGTATGCGTAATGAAGCGTGCACGTTCCAGAGGGATTAATTTATGCGCATTCACAATATTACGATCTCCGCTGAGATACATAACAACAATGAACCCCTACATCCATTGTTTATTATGTTAGCGGAGATCATCCTAACAGCGTCTCGGTATGGAGTGATTCCCCATTGGTAATGCACATGCGGCTTTCATGAATGTGCTTTGAGAGACATAGAGAGTTCGGATTTAGCCGCATGCGCTTTACAAGCCGTGGGCAGTTAGCCTAGACATTTAGACGCCAATGGGGGAACCAATCCGTTAGATATGGTTGAATTTGTCACGGTAAAAGAAAACATTTTTTTTATTGCAGGTGGAGGAACGCCGATAGACTTGGGGAAACTAAATTGGTTAAAAAAATATTTTCCAAAACAATCTCAACAAAACGATGACTTAAACTTACCTTTATTTCCTATATAAATTTCATTTTTTAATAATGATTACACTGACTTTGCTTTCACTTTAAACACAGTAGAAACACATAACAAATGCATTATAAAAAGAGAATGTAACAACACTTGCTTTACATTTCAAATGAGCAGTAGATTTTTTTTCCTGACAAATTAAATTCATATGACAGCTGTCAGTCAATCACAGACACGTGTAGTTATATGCTGTGAACTCTTGCACATGTTCAGTAAGAGCTGGGGCCTTGTGCAAAAAAAAAGTGATTCAGCATTTGGATAAAGTGGCCTTTTAATTAATTAATATATTTGTTTTTTTTTATTATTTTTGAACTTGTGGGTCTCATTGCTGTCCATTACAATTTGCAGTAGAATGCCTTTCCAGTGCATTAGAAGCCGTATCATTTGTGCAAACTTTGGGGGATTGAGCTACAAGTGGCTAAATATTTATCTATACAAGGCAACCCATGATTTATATCAGGGAACACAACACAAGCTTTCCAAATTTGGAAAAAATAAGGTCTCACATCCATTACACAGCTTCTAAACCCCACTACTTTGCAAATTCTTCCTTTTTGTAGTCTTCAGGAAAGACTACATATACTATGTTTGCATACTTTCAATGTAGACATTATGGGGCCGATTTATTAACCCCCGAATGCTGCCTAATGCAGCTGTTTCCGTGTAATATCACATTGTGTGAGGTAAATAGTTCTCTTATCTTACCATTAATATTAAAGGGCCACTAAACCCAAAATCTTTCTTTCATGATTCAGATAGAGAATACAAATTTAAACAACATTACAATTTACTTCTATTATTTATTTTGCTTCATTTTTTAGATATCCTTAGTTGAAGAAAAAGCAATGCACATGGTGAGCCAATCACACGAGGCTTCTATGTGCAGCAACCAATCAGCAGCTACTGAGCATATCTAGATATGCTTTTCAGCAAAGAATATCAAGAGAATAAAACAAATTAGATAATATAAGTAAATTAGAAAGATGTTTAAAATTGCATTCTCTTTCTAAATCATGAAAGAAAAAATGTGGGTTTCGAGAGGGCGGAGCTAGCCAGCCTAGGAGATGGCTGCTTTCTCTTAGAGCTCCTCAGCCCTATCTGTATGAGGACGGTTTAGGCTCATGCCTTACTCAAACTAACAGTCACAATCAGTGGCAAACATATCCACACTGAGGCTAATCACTCCGGGACCGTCTATTCTGCAAATTTTAAACACCGGAGCACCTCCTAAGATTGAGCGCATGATTGCGGCCTTCACACGCCCGCCAATGCTTCTAAGCTGGACAATATCATATCGGCTCTCACAGTTAGCCCATAACCGCTGAGGGAACTAGATCGAGGTAAACCGGAGCGGCAACAAAACACTGGGCAACAAGTTACGGCTTTCTGATGCGGAGGTGAGTCCCGCGATAGGCCGCAGCCTAACATAAAGTTTTACTCGCACCTCGCATAACAAAAAGAGATGCCCAGCACTAACGATTGGGGCAACAGAGTTAATCACATCTATCAGCTAGACCTATGCCCGGTTGTTTAATAATGAGGTTATAACTGCACTAAGAACCTGTATGATCATCTTGCAGCGTTTGTACATAAGGTAACATAAAAGGATCAAGCATTAACCCCTCCATGCCTATATAGTACAGAACTTTGAAATAATCGCAGAAGGGCAACACTACACCACATAGCTTATTGCCAACATAAGCTTTTCCCCATCAAAAGTTAAATAGTTAAAGGACCTGGGGGCGCCCTCCTATACCTCAATTGAAAGACCACGCTGCAACCTATTTACTCCTGCTAAAAGGGGCATAACTGCCAATACAGATCCTAGAGACACCTCTCATTTCTTTGTAGCTCCTAACTGCTGTTACAAACCTTTCTAACAACGCTAAAATGTCGCCAAAGAAAGGCAGTAAACCAAATAAAAACAACAAACAGCTGAAAACCACATCTCACACTGTAAATACATTCTTTAAGACCTTGGAAGCTAAAGCCAATGCTTCAGAAGAAGCTGACCCCCCTGATCTCGTCTCAGGCCAAAGTTCATCAGAATCTGAAAGTGATCAACCTGCAGAAAGCATTACTATACCTACAGCTCTATTCCACTCAATCCCTTCAAAAAAGGACTTTTCATCACTAATCACTCAAGTTAAGCAATGCATTAAAGATGAGATCTCTGACCTCAAGAAAGATATCTCAGAAATAGGACACAGGGTTGAATCACTTGAAAATACACAAGACGCCCAGGCAGAAGCTATTTCAGAGCTCCAAAACACTATTCAACGTCAGGGTGCAAACATTTCAGAGCTAGAAGACAAACTGGACGATGCGGAAAACCGCAGCAGGCGTCATAACATCAGACTGAGAGGTATTCCTGAAGCTGTTGCAACACCTGATCTAGAGCAATACCTTCAAAACTTTTTCAGCGCCCTGAAAAAAGAAGAAACTCAGACAAAAATAGATATTGACAGGGCCCACAGAGCTCTGCGCCCTAAACCACAAATAGGCCAACCGCCAAGGGACGTCATAGCCCGAATCACCAATTACCAAATAAAAGAAGAATTAATGAAACTTGCAAGAGAACAACAACCCCTCAGGCATGATAATGTGGAGATACAGGTTTTCGCTGACCTATCTCAAAGGACACTCTCCAAACGCAGAGACCTCAAACCACTAACAACGCTCCTAAGAAAAAGAAGCATCCCATATCGATGGGGTTTCCCCTTTCACTTGATAATACTATGGAAGGGCAGACGCCTGTCATGCTCCACTACAGATGACATCCTACCTATATGCAAAGAATTAGACATTCCACCGCCACAGTCAGATGAGGGCCTTCCTGCCCACATCAAAGATCACAATACCTCAGGTCCACCGCCTCTACCGCAACGGAAGGAATGGATTCCAGTCCGCCAAAAAAGAACACAGAAGCCCGCTTCACTCCAGATGTCTCCTAGAGGTGATATAAGCTGACTTTAACATATAGTGGTATACCCCACCTTTTGTTGCCGCTCTCTCTACCCCAGTTTAGATTGGGGCCCATATCTCTTTATTTTTGGTTTATCGCTGCAAAATGTTTTTTTTTTTTCTTAGTTCCTTTTATTGCACTGAAATGCTTGATATTTACAGTTTGCTGACTGCTAGTTATTAGCAATGTTTAATAGTTCTCATACAGTTGGGAGTTTATCTCCTTGAATTTAGGAATGTTTAATGTACTTAAGGTTAAAATTGTATTTTGTTTCTTACTTCTCTCTCTCTTTTTACCCTTTTCTCTGCCTTTTTCTGCTCTCTCTATCTTTCCCCTCTTTTGTCTCTTACCGTGTGCACACATGACAACTAACTTATTAGATATGTTGCCATCCTTCAAAATAAAATTAACTTTCTCACATAACCAACATGAATAGACACTTACCACATGAACTAATTATTTTTACACAAAATGTTAAAGGTCTAAACTGTCCCCAAAAAAGGAGAATGGCCATCAATGACCTCCAGAAAAAAGGTGGGCATATATTGATGCTCCAAGAGACGCACTTTAAATCTAAAAATATTCCCAAATATTTCTCCCCACAATATCCACAGCACTTCCACAGCACAAACCCTAATAAGAAAATCAATGGGGTCAGTATTCTGCTCCACAAATCCTTACCTTTCACTAAGATATGGTGCATTTCAGACAAGGAAGGTAGATATGTCTGCCTAAAAGGCTTACTATTTGGTAAGCCGGTAACCTTAGTTAATGCCTATGCTCCTAACTCCAGACAAGACCAGTTTATAAACTCGATTACAGATTTAATTGTAAAAGAACTAAAAGGCTCCCTTATTATAGCTGGAGATCTCAACTTCCCCCTAGACCCCACGGTTGATTGTTCAAACCCAGAATCCAGAACCAAAACCCCAAATCTAACCAAGATTTGGCGGAAATTTAAGTCCTTAGGTATTCATGATGTGTGGAGATACTTCAACCCCCAAAAACGTGACTACACCTTTTTCTCTCACCCCAAACGCAATTATTCTAGATTAGACTACATATTAGTGGATCACATACTCCTATCTCATTCCAAACATTCACAGATAAAACATACTTCCTGGTCCGATCACTCCCTAGTTTCGTGCCATATTAACTGGCCCTCTGCTCCACTTAGGGCCTTCCAATGGAAATTAGACGACTCCATACTGTTAGACCCAATCCAAACAAAGCTCTTTGCAAATCATATAAAAGATTATTTTGCACACAACAACACTCCAGATGTGAATGTAGCAACCCTATGGGAAGCCCACAAATGTACTATTAGGGGAGAATTCATTAAAGCAAAGGCACAAATCAAAAAGCAAGGTAGACTAGAAATAGAAAGCTTAACCTCTGAAATATCTGATCTAGATTACGTCCACAAAATCAACCCTCTGGATAATGTTGTTCTAGAAAAACTCAGAGTAAAGAGAGACAAATTGAACTCCATCCTTCATATCAAGGCACAAAGGCAATTGCTATTTCTACAACAAAATTTTTATAGAGAGGGTAACAAGCCAGGGAAATACCTTGCAAGAGCTCTAAAAAAACAACAACAGAAAACCTATGTACACTCTATAAAATCAACTCAAGGTAAAATCATAGAAGACATACACACTATAGCGAACGAATTCAAAGTATTTTACCATAAACTTTATAATCTATACCCCAACAGAGACACCCAAAAACACCGCCAACTATGCTCTCAATACCTTAAAAATATTCCGATCACACAATTGACCCCTGAGCAAAGCGAATTACTGGAAAAACCTATATCTACCTCAGAAGTAAAAGACGCGATTCGACAGTTAAAACAAAATAAAGCCCCTGGCCCAGACGGCTATACAGGTCTCTATTATAAAATATTTGCAAATTTACTAATCCCGCACTTAGCAAACCTATTTAATCATATAAATACTTCATGTCCCTTCTCTGACGGCATGCTCCAGGCAAATATCTCTGTTATTGCCAAACCAGGTAAAACTACTGACTCCCCAGCCAATTATAGACCCATCTCCTTACTTAATATAGATCTAAAACTCTACGCCAAGATTTTAGCCACCCGTCTTAATAAAATCCTGCCATCCATAATCCACCAAGACCAAGTAGGATTTGTGCCCCACAGAGAGGCTAAAGATAACACAGTTAAAGTTCTCAATCTCTTAGAACACATCTCGACAACCCATTCCCCGACTGTTTTCCTATCGACTGACGCCGAAAAGGCATTTGACAGACTAGACTGGACCTTTCTACAAGAAACCCTAAGACGATACAACTTCCCAGACTCTTTTATTCAAAAAATACTAGCCTTATATACCAACCCCACAGCACAAATCAGAATAAACGGTACGCTTTCTGACTCCTTCGAAATCAGAAATGGTTCCAGACAGGGATGCCCCTTATCCCCACTCTTATTTATCTTAGCCTTAGAGCCTCTCGCTATTAAAATACGACATAACAATCAGATACATGAAATAGAGGTCGGTGACCAAACACACAAGCTAGCCATATTCACAGATGACATTCTCCTGACTCTCACTAACCCACTCCCCTCCCTTAGAACAACTATTTCAGAGTTGGACCACTATGGGACTGTATCCAATTTCCTAATCAATGTGACAAAATCTGAATATCTCCCTATCAATCTTACCAACCAATCTCTAGATGAACTGAAACTATCTTGCCCCCTTAAATTACAAACAAAATTCTTAAAATACTTAGGCATACGCATTACCCCTAATATAGCAGACCTCCGCATACATAACTATGGTACCTTAATTTCAGAATTTAAAAACCTTATCTCAACTTGGCTACCCAAAAACATTTCATGGCTAGGCAGAATCCACACAACAAAAATGACTCTACTGCCAAAAGTCTTATATATCCTTCAGACAATCCCCATCCCAGGCACCCAGAAAGACATAGACATCTTGCAAAAAATTATAAATGATTATATTTGGAGACGCAGACCTCCTAGAATTAATAAAAATACGCTTCATAAACTTCCTAGGGAAGGGGGTTTGGGGGTCCCTCGTCTTTGATCCTATAAACTCGCCATTTCGTTGCAAAGAATCTCGGATTGGTGCAAAATCAGTGGCCCAAACCCCAAACAATGGGTACAATTAGAAAACGCCCTTTCCTTGTCGCATAACTTGGATGAGATATGTTGGAACCCTGGTTTCTTCAATAAACACAGTATATCCCCCTCATCCATAACAAATGAAACGTGGTCAGACTGGAGACAAATCAACAAACCACTGAACAAAATTTCCTCTCGATATTCTCCTCTCACCATTCTTCTAAATAACCCAGAATTCCCTCCAGGCTTGCACCAAACGCTCCCCCAGATTTCAAGACCTACTAGATCACTCCCTATGTACCTCTTGACATATAATAATCACAAAATCAAGACCAAAACCAACTGGAATCTTTAAATCATCCATTTCTGTCCTCTTGGTTTCGTCTTAACCAAGCAAGACATTACATAACCACACACAAGGATATAAAAGACCTAATACGACCTCTCACTCCCTTTGAACAAATATGCCATTCAATAGAAAATACACCTAGAACAATCTCCAAACTACACAAACTGATCCTGCAAATGAATTTCCCCCATCTCCCTTCTTACACAAAACAATGGGACCTAGAACTCAAGACGAATACTGCCCCCAAACTCTGGGCACGCAGATTCGACACCCTAACACACTCTGCACACTCAGCCCAAGCTAAAGAGACCAATATCAAGATAATGATGAGATGGTACTTAACTCCAGCAAGATTAAAATCTATATACAAAAACTCGTCAATGCTATGCTGGAGAGGTTGCACACGAGAGGGACATATTACCCACATTTGGTGGGACTGCGATCTTATAAAACCATTCTGGTCACAAATTTTTAAACATATTAATAAAATATTAAGCACAAACATATCTCCCACCCCAGACTTAGTTTTACTATGTCAACCCCCCGCCATCACTTGCAAAATCAGAAAACACCTTTATCACTTAATGCTCAATGCTGCAAATCAGCTAATCCCTAGAAAATGGAAATCTGCATTAATCCCTTCTGCCCAAGAATGGATAACACTGGTTCAAAGAAACCTCCTCCTGGAAAGATTACACTACCTCAAAATAGGCCAAATCACCTTATATCAAGATATGCTCTTCTTATGGGAATCCTTCACACTCGCTGCTACATAGATTCATATCAACAAACGGTCACCCCTCTAAATTCTATAAGAAGCCCCCCCCCCCCCCGGCCCTACCAAGACATCTCTGCCCTTATCATATACAACAAGTAATGATCCATATATGGTTCAATACATAGAAATACTAACTACAGGCTAGCTGAATTAGCAAGTAAACAACATTAGATGAAGCAGAGAATTGAGACCACTGACTGTGAACAGGATTACCATGTTAGCTCCCTACTATCTTTCTATTTCCCCCCCCTTTTTTTTTTTTTTTCTTCTCCTATTCTACTCTTTTTCCCTTTCTCTCCTTAATTTATGTTATGTATTAATTTTTGTTGAGATAAGTTTACGCTCATTGACTCACTCTTATGATATACTATGTCATGGGGATTGCATACCAACATCCCAATTGGGCAAGGATACCATTAGTCCTATCTTTGAAACAACAGGAGCTCCTCTACACCTGCTGAACTCTAACTCTTCCTAATCACAAGAGCTCTAAAGCCACAGCACACGATGGATTAATTAAAGGACATTGGACTATGGTATAATCTTACAACAAGGACTATACTCATGACAATTGCTATGCTATACTCAGCCTAACATTGATCTTTTAATGATTTATTTATCCAGCCATGATTGTAAACTGTTGACCTCACATATGTATACCTGTTGATTTGAATTGAAAATAAAAAGAAAACATAAATAAAAAAAAAGAAAAAAAAAAGAAAAAATGTGGGTTTCATGGCCCTTTAAATAAATAGATGCATTCAAAACTATCTAAATCTAATCATTACAAATTGTGCTTTTTAGACTAAGTAAAAACAAAAAGTGTAGAAAGGGGAAGTAAAGGGGAGTGGAGGGTTTCCTCCATATCAGCAGGAGGTTGTAACATACCTTATGGCAGTTGCTCCAAGAGGGGTTCAAGGTAGGACGTTTGACTCACACCTTTAAAACTTGTTACCCAGCCATTTAAGATAAGCTGGCCTGAAAACGCAAGCAGTGTTGTGACATATTTTGTTATCTGCCTAATCTAGGTTAATGGGAAGATTAATGAGTAAGTGGGGGGCACCACCTGCCCCCCAAATTTTCAGCAAGAATAAATAGTGAATTTTGAAAGGGTTGTAATATTCTATCTTTTAACGGAATGAATAGTAAATAAGGTTCAGATTTGTAAATAAATGCTTTAATCATTTTATCCAGATTACCTTGGATGTCTGCCTGTTCAATCAACATTTGAGATTGTATAGCATTTAAGAGCTTTTTAAAAGGAGGTGCTTTATGTGAAGTCCAATATTGTAGAATTAGTTTTCTAGTCAATAGTATTATAAGATTTAAAAATTTCCGATATTGTGTTTTGTTATGATTGCCATGAAGGAAGATTATGTATTTTGCTTAAAGTGTAATATTTGCCTTAAGAATTTTCGAAAGCCAATATGACACCTTGCCCCACAGTCTTTGCATTTTAGGACAGTCCCAGAGAAGATGAATAAGATCTGGGCAGTTGGCTGAGTATTTGTTACACTTATCTAATGCATCTGGGACCCATTTAGCACATAATTTAGGTAAAATATAGGCTTGACAGACAAGTTTAACATGGGATTCTCTTAAATATGCTGAAAGCATAGTTTCTCTAATTCGGTAGAAGCTTGAGGATATTTCATGTAAACCAACAGTTATATTTCTCATTTCTTGCCATTTGGCATGTATTAGTAATAAGGATGATTGTCCAAAATGGCCTGATATCATATTGCAAATATTTGTGATTGAGTGTATTCCCTGCTGCGTTATAAGGCATAGCTTATCTATGTTGGAGCTCATCATATTGATGTGATTAGAAGATACAAGGGAATGGACGTGGGGGCCGATTTATTAAGTGTCGGACGGACATGATCCGCTGTAGCGATCATGTCTGCCCAACATGGTGAACTGCTTGTGCAATGCGGCCCCCTGCAGATTTGCGGCAAATTGGCCTCTAGCAGAGGGTGTCAATCCACTCAATCGTATTTGATCGGGCGGATTGCTGTACGCCACCTCAGAGGTGGAATACGAGTTATCGAGCAGCGGTCTTAAGATCGCTGATTCTTAACTCCAGTTTTCGGCCAGTTTTTGCCCAGCAAAAAGGCTGTTTTATTTTTGTTATTGCAGAAATTGAGTCTGGACACTTTTCTATATGCAATACCCTCTGTTTGTTGAAAGACACTTGCTAATATGAAGGAGGATGGTAATTAAGCATACACCTGTGCTGGAGGTGGGTGTAGCACAGCTACCTGAATGGTTCTGGAATTGGTCTGTGCAGCTCTAACACTTTGGAGATAAAACACTTGAAAGAAATAGGTGATAAAGTGCCCAGAGGCTGTGGTTCTTTAACAGCATTGTTTGTATCAAAGGCAAGCTTGTGCTGGCTAACACCGGAGTATGCTTACAAGGTACAGAGTGATGTCAGAGGAAAAGGCTTAACAGATGAATCTGAAATACTCGTTTGTGCACGAGCTCCTGTAAAAAGGGAGTCCCAGGAGGGGAATACAAGCCATATCCACTGTTCAAGTCATGTAAGCCTCCACTTATGACTTTGCTTGCATCTATACTATCCGGTCATAACCTTGAGTGCGGTGCAAACCGCGGTACAGACCGGAACATATGGGCATTAATGCTGTGAACTGCACATGTTATAGCTGTTAACAATTTGACCGGGACACTTTTTTACCTGTTGTAACCCACCCTGATATGAAGGATGTTTGTTTAATTTGATCTGTGTTGTTTAAACAGTGCAAAATATAATGTTACAAATACGGTTACTTATTAGCGCATATATACATATATCTTTTTGTATATGTTATATTAGATTAGAGTTTGCAATGCTTTTTATAGAATTTGTGGCAAAGAGATTCTTTTGATGTTTTTAACTTTAATCATGAATAAAGACCTGGTGTTTGATATAAAAGAGTGCTGAATTCCCTTTCTTTAAAAATAGGAGTGAAATATTCTCCTGTAATACTTCTTTAATAAAAGATTTTATTTATATATATATATATACACACTCACTGGCCACTTTATTAGGTACACCTTGCTAGTACCGGGTTGGACCTCCTTTTGCCTTCAGAACTGCCTTAATTATTGTGGCATATATTTAACAAGGTGTTGGAAACATTCCTCAGAGATTTTGGTCCATATTGACATGATAGCATCTCGCAGTTGCTGCAGATTTGTCGGCTGCACATCCATGATGCAAATCTCCCGTTCCACCACATCCCAAAGGTGCTCTATTGGATTGAGATCTGGTGACTGTGGAGGCTACTGGAGTACAGTGAACTCAATGTCATGTTCAATAAACCAGTTTGAGATGATTTGAGCTTTGTGACATGGTGCATTATCCTGCTGGAAGTAGCCGTCAGAAGATAGGTACACTGTAGTCATAAAAGGATGGATATGATCAGCAACAATACTCAGGTAGGCCGTGGTGTTTAAATGATGCTCAATTGGTACTAAGGGGCCCAAAGAGTGCCAAAAAATATCCCCCACACCATTACACAATCACCAAGTCAGGATGGATCCATGCTTTCGTGTTGTTTATGCCAAATTTTGACCTGAATGTCGCAGCTGAAATCAAGACTCATCAGACCAGGCAACGTTTTTCCAATCTTCTATTGTCTAATTTTAGTGAGCCTGTGTTGTGTGTTTAGAGATGGTATTCTACATACAATGGTTGTAATGAGTGGTTATTTGAGTTACTGTTGCCTTTCCATCATCTCGAACCGGTCTGCCCATTCTGCTCTGACCTCTGATATCAACAAGACATTTTCATCCACACAACTGCTGCTCACTGGATATTTTCTCTTTTTCGGACCATTCTCTGTAAACCCTAGAGAGGGTTGCGCGAGAAAATCCCAGTAGATCAGCAGTTTTTTAAATACTCAGACCAGCACGTCTGGCATCAACAACCATGCCATGTTGAAAGTCACTTTATTTTCCTTTCTTCCCCATTCTGATGCCCGGTTTGAACTTCAGCAAGTCGTCTTCATGCATTAAGTTTCTGCCATGTGATTGGCTGATTAGCAATTTGTGTTACCAAACAATTAAACAGGTGTTCCTAATAAAGTGGCCGGTGAGTGTATGTATATATATATATATATATATATATATATATTTTTTTTTTTTTTTTATTTTTTTTTTCATGTAATTAGCAAGAGTCCATGAGCTAGTGACGTATGGGATATACATTCCTACCAGGAGGGGCAAAGTTTCCCAAACCTCAAAATGCCTATAAATACACCCCTCACCACACCCACAATTCAGTCTTTGATTCATCATGCTTATGTAGAGTCGGGTAAATCTCCACCTCAAAGGATTACGGCTCATTCTACTAGGTCAGTTTCTACTTCCTGGGCGTTTAGGAATGAAGCTTCTGTTGATCAGATTTGCAAAGCAGCAACTTGGTCTTTGCATACTTTTACTAAATTCTACCATTTTGATGTTTTCTCTTCTTCTGAAGCAGTTTTTGGTAGAAAAGTACTTCAGGCAGCTGTTTCAGTTTGATTCTTCTGCTTATGTTTTCAGTTTTTTTCATTATTAAGATTAAAACTTTTGTTTTGGGTTGTGGATTATTTTTCAGCGGAATTGGCTGTCTTTGTTTTATCCCTCCCTCTCTAGTGACTCTTGCGTGGAAGTTCCACATCTTGGGCATTTATTATCCCATACGTCACTAGCTCATGGACTCTTGCTAATTACATGAAAGAAAACATAATTTATGTAAGAACTTACCTGATAAATTCATTTCTTTCATATTAGCAAGAGTCCATGAGGCCCACCCTTTTTTGTGGTGGTTATGATTTTTTTGTATAAAGAACAATTATTCCAATTCCTTATTTTGATGCTTTCGCTCCTTTCTTATCACCCCACTTCTTGGCTATTCGTTAAACTGAATTGTGGGTGTGGTGAGGGGTGTATTTATAGGCATTTTGAGGTTTGGGAAACTTTGCCCCTCCTGGTAGGAATGTATATCCCATACGTCACTAGCTCATGGACTCTTGCTAATATGAAAGAAATGAATTTATCAGGTAAGTTCTTACATACATTATGTTATATATATATATATATATATATATATATATATATATATATATATATATATATATATATATATATTAATTATTATTATTATTATTATTATTTTTTATTTATACGACCCATGTTTGTATATTTAAAGGGATAGGAAATTCAAAATGAAACTTGCATGATTCAGATAGAGCATGTTATTTTAAGACACTTTAAAATTCACTTCTATTTTCAAATGTGCTTTGTTCTCTTGGTACATCCTGTTGAAAAAGAATACGCACATATCCTACGCTAGTGGGAGCTAGTTGCTGATTGGTGCCTGCACACATTTGTCTCTTGTGATTGGCTAACTAGATGCATGCAGCTAGCTGCCAGTATTGCAATGCTTTTGCTTCAGCAAAGGATAACAGGTTAATGAAGCAAATTTGATAATAGAAGTAAATTAGAAAGTTGTTTAAAATTGTATGCTCTATCAAAATCATGAAATACATTTTTGGGGTTCCCTTTAATCCACCATTTGACCCCCAAATGCCATCATATAAAAAAATTGTTAATTTTTTCACAAACATTTGGTTTCAAACTAAAATGCTTTACACACTACTGCAGTCATAAGACAAATACTTTCTCTAGGACCCTCTTTGTTCAGAAATGGCAGACATGCATGGTTTTGCCATTTATTTTTGGCAATTATAAGGCTGCTAAATGCAGCTGCACACCACACTTCTGAAATTACTGGCAATGAAGGGGTTAATCAGTTAGCTGTTAAGGGTAAAATGTATTATGACATTCTGTTGCATCTCCATTGACAGAAAGGCACAAGAGCAATGTTTGAGAAATAGTACAGTGTGAGGGAAGTACATAATCCTTAAGAGGCAGCCAATCTATGGTATTCAGGGTAAAGCAATGCAGGTCCAAGGATCTCATCCAAGGCCTCATGACAATATGGCTGAGATGGGCTGTTTGATTCTGATTTGGCAATATGTATAAAAAGGTTTGTTGAGCCAGGAATCTGTCTATGATGATTTCAGTGTACAGAGGAGTCTTACCAAGACAACTGATATTGCATGTATGGTCATGCTCTACTCAATTCCAAATGGTATAGTAGATCTAAAATTGTCTGTGCATGAAACATGCAAGAATGTCTCAAAATTCTTCATTTGTGCTTAGTGTTATTGAGAACCCCTAGGGTCATGTCATTTCAGCTTTATTGTTCTCATTTTCTGATGCCAAAGTGAAATCTTAAAGATTGCTTCAGTACTTAAGGGGCCATGATAGTCGAGAAATGACCTGCTCTAATTCATTAGAGCATGTCATTTTAAGACTAGTGACCTTACACTACTATATGTATAACTCCCACAAAAAAGCACAGCAGAAGTGCCACTCGGAACCCACAGAGTACTGCTGGTCAAGATCACTGATCCAATCAGCAATGCTGGTCACACAACTCAGATGCAGGGTTAAACACACAACAGTGCAGGTTCAAATTTATATGTTCTAATGAATTAGAGTATGTGATTTTACAACTATTATGGTCCTTTATAAACGAAGGGAAACCTTCAATAATTAGAAGCTGTTTCTTCAGTCGGTCTATTGCATGTGTTTCTTATACAGAAGGCTACATCTACTTATACATACAATCAATGTTGAGGAGGCACTGCAGCACTGGGCCAGTTTTTCTTATCAGAAATAGACCTCCATTATCTTATATGAAAATACAGCAACAATAATGTGTATTTGTTTAAGCAGATGGAACAAAACAGTAATTAAAATATGCACTGAAGCATTGTGCTTCCATGTCTTGCTTTCAAAAGGCATATGACTCTATTTGTTAAAAAAAACAACAACATAAAAAAAACCTTCATTGTAATAGTTCAGACCATAGTCTCTTACCATAGTATGCCACAGTTGCTAATTCAGTACAAAGGTTCTGCTGATGATAGTAATAATAATTGTGATATGGGCACTAGTAATTTCCATTATCTAGTAAAAGAAAATTTTCCCATCTAAGAGTTCATTCTAGATACAAGTGATGCCTTTATAACACATATTGGTTGCATAAAATGTGTTATGGAAACTGTCCAACGATTTGTTATGTTGTAAGGTATCAAAGAGCACTTTTGTATAATTTCATAACTAGCACAGATTTCATGGTGTGATTTTCTAATATGCCTGAAAATTGGATTTCCTCATAAGCTTGAAAAATAAAATAACTGTTTTCTGCATGTTTCATGCATTGCTAAATCCTCCTTCACTGAGAAAACAAAATAATCACTAATCAAAAGTGTAAAGTAAGTGTTTAGCCATTAAATAGCAATCGCCTCAATTACAAGTTTTGCGCTATAGAGGGTGCAAAATGAACGCAACAAAAGTTGCATTATTTCACCCTCCATATCGCTGCCATTAAAAGTTTCTGAAAAGCTGCCTGGTGCGTGCAATATGGTGGCGATAAGCTCCATACCGCACAAAATCCAAGGGTTGCTTTGATGTGCTCGTGCACGCTTTCCACATAGACATCAATGGGGAGAGTGTTAGAAAAAAACACCTGCGATCACGAAATGAAAAGCTCCTTAACGCAACCCCATTGATGTCTATGGGGGAAAAAAGTTACGTTTAAACCTAACACCCTAACATAAACCCCAAGTCTAAACACCCCTAATCTGCTGCCCCGACATTGCCGACATCTAAATAAAGTTAATAACCCCTAATATGCCGCTCCCGACATCGCTGCAACTAATAAAAACTATTAACCCCTATTCTGCCGCTCCCCGACATCGCCACCACTATACTAAAGTTATTAACCCCTATTCCCTGCACCCCAACATCACGGACACTATAATAAATCTATTAACCCCTATTCTGCCGCTCCCCGACATCGCCGCCACTAAATAAAGTTATTAACCCCTAAACCTCTGGCCTCCCACATCACCACCACTAAATAAACCTATTAATTCCTAAACAGCCAGCCCCCCACATTGCAAAAAACTAAATTAAACTAGTAACCCCCTAACTTTAAATTAAAATTACAATATCCCTATCTTAAAATAAATAAAAACTTACCTGTGAAATTAAAAAAACTTAGTTAAAACTTAAAATTAACCTAACATAACTATTAAATTAAACTATTATACTAAAATTAAAATAACTACCAATTAAAACAACTAAATTACACATTAAAAAAAACTAACACTACTAAAAAAATTTAAGTCTAAAATTACAAAAAATAAAAAATACTAAATTATGAAAAATAACAATCGATATTCTCAAAAAGAAAAACAATTACACCTAATCTAATAGCTGTATAAAAATAAAAAAGCCCCCCAAAATAAAAACACCCCCTAGCCTACAATAAACTACCAATAGCCCTTAAAAGGGCCTCTTGTAGCGCATTGCCCTAAATAAATCAGCTCTTTTACCTGAAAAAAATAAAAAGACCCCCCCAACAGTAAAACCCACCACCCAACCAACCCCCCAAAATAAAAATCCTAACTCTAACAAAACCTATGCTACCTATTGCCATGAAAATCCAGATGGCGAGAAGTCTTCATCCAGGCGGCGATGTCCTCATCCATCCAGATGGAACCAGACGTCGTCTTTCATCTTCATCCCGGTGGCATGGAGTGGGTCCATCCTTGAAGACATCTGGCGCAGATCGTCCTCTTCATACGGTCACCACCGTACACTGGATCTTCAATGCAAGGGAGCCTTTTCAAAATGGCATCCCTTGCATTCCTATTGGCTGATTTGATTTTTTAAATTAAAATCAGCCAATAGGATGAGAGCTACTGAAATCCTATAGGCTGTTCAAATCAGCCAATAGGATAGAGCTACTGAAATTCTATTGGCAGATTTGAATAGCCAATAGAATTTCATTAGCTCTCATCCTATTGGCGAAGGATATCTTAAAGGATGGACCTGCTCCACGCTGCCGGGATGAAGATAGAAGATGCTGCCGGGATGAAGATAGAAGACCCGCCTGGATGAAGATAGAAGATGCCACCTGGATGGATGAAGATCTTGCCGTCTGGATGAAGAGTTCTCGCCGTCTGGATGTCCAGACTTCAGAAACTGTGAGTGGATCTTCGGGGGTTAGTGTTAGGTTTTTTTTAACTTTTTTTGGGTATTTTTTTTTTAGATTAGGGTTTGGGCATTAAGTAAAAGAGCTGAATGGGTGGTGGGTTTTTAATGTTGGGGGTCTTTGTATTTTTTTCAGGTAAAAGAGCTGATTTCTTTAGGGCAATGCCCTACAAAAGGCCCTTTTAAGGGCTATTGGTAGTTTATTGTAGGCTAGGGGGTGTTTTTATTTTGGGGGGCTTTTTTATTTTTATAGGGCTATTAGATTAGGTGTAATTACTTTTATTGTTGATCATTTTGTTTGTTTTCATAATTTAGTGTTTGTTATTTTTCGTAATTTAGTATTTTTTATTTTTTGTAAATTTTAGACTTAATTTTTTTTAGTAGTGTTATTTTTTTTTTTAATGTGTAATTTAGTTTATTTAATTGGTAGTTATTTTAATTTTATTATAATAGTTATGTTAATTGTTAGTTTAAACTTAGTTTTTTTTAATTTCACAGGTAAGTTATTTTATATTTTTTAAGATAGGGATATTGCAATTTTAATATAAACTTAGGGGGTTGTTAGGTTTAGGGGCTAATAGTTTAGTTTAGTTTTTTGTGATGTGGGAGGCTGGCGGTTTAGGGTTTAATAGGTTTATTTAGTGGCGGTGATGTGGGAGGCCAGAGGTTTAGGGGTTAATAACTTTTATTAGTGGCGGCGATGTTGAGGAGTGGCGGAATAGGGGTTAATAACTTTATTATAGTGTCGGCGATGTCGGGAAGCGGCGGAATAGGGGTTAATAGATTTATTATAGTGGCTGGGATGTGGGCAGGCGGCAGATTAGTGGTTAAAAAATAATACGTTTTAAATAATGTTTGCGATGTGGGAGGGTGGCGGAATAGGGGTTAATAGGTAGTTTATGGGTGTTAGTGTACTTTGTAACATTTTAGTTATGAGTTTTGTGAAACATTTTTGTGGCGCAAAACTCATAACTACTGGTCTCAGATAGCAGAATGGATCGTGTTGGTATAGGCTGTAACGCATGCATTTTAGCCTCACCACACAACTTGTAATACCGGTGCTATGGAAATCCCACACTAAGCGGGACTGACGTTGCGTTACAAGCTAAAATGCTTGCGGTATAGCTATACCGACAAGACTCTTAATGGCTGCGTTACTGTTTTTATGCTGAAATGGCAAATTTTTTCAGCGTTAAAACCGTACGCACAACTGGGAATCTAGCTGATTATGGCTCTGTGCAGTTATTTGTGTTAAGGATAGAAACTGCATGCATTGTTTAACTAAATTTATTATTTAGAGTAATTCTGTATTTGAAAAAGATTTCATACACAATATCAATCCTTTCTTGCCTTACAAGTTCTGAATAGGGACTTTGGCATCTATAAAATTAATATTAAAGGGACAGTCAACACCAGAATTTTTGTTGTTTAAAAAGAAAGATAATCTCTTTATTACCTATTCCCCAGTTTTGCATAACCAGCAATGTTATAGAAATACACTTTTTACCTCTGTGATTACCTTGTATCTAAGCCCCCTTATTTCAGTTCTTTTGACACAAATGCATTTTAGCCAATCAGTGCTATCTCCAAGGTAACTTCACGTGCATGAGCTCAATGTTATCTATATGAAACACGTGACATGAACTAATAACCTCTAGTGGTCAAAATGCATTCAGATTAGAGGCAGTCTTCAAGGTCTAAGAAATTAGCATATGAACCTCCTAGGTTTAGCTTTTAACTAAGAATACCAAGAGAAGAAAGCAACATTGGTGATAAAAGTAAATTGGAAAGTTGTTTAAAATTACATTCCCTATTTAAATCATGAAAGTTTTTTTTGGACTTGACTGTCTCTTTAAGAACTTACATATTCAATTTCTGAAATAACAAGGCACCATTTGAATATTTAAATGGTCCTGAATTTCAGAATTAAATGTTCATGATTCAGACAGAGCAAGCAATTTGAAAAAAAAGAAAACAACAGCTTTACAATTTGTTTATATTAACATATTTACTTTGTTTTCTTGATATCCTTTGTTGAAGAGTATATTGAGGTACTCTCAGGCATGTACATGTTTCTGGGCTACTGAATGGCAGAAAAATTGCGTTAATGTTTGAAACAATAGCACTAGATGCCAGCAGTATTTGCGTGTATTACAAGATGATTTGGAATAATTATTTTATAGCAGCACTATTTCCTGTCATGTAGTGCTTTAGGCAGATGCACGCTACCTAACTAGATATCTCTTCACCAAAGAATAACATGAATACAAAGCAAATTGGATAATAGAAGTAAATTGGAAACTTTTTAAAAATTGTATTCTCTATTTGAATGGTGAAAGAAAAAATGCGGGTTTTATGTCCCCTTAATTATTTGCCATTCAGTCTTGTTTGTTTAAAACCACAATCTTCTTAAAGGGACACTAAACCCCAATTTATTTATTTTTTCATGATTCAGATAGAGCATGCAATTTTAAGCAGCTTTCTAATTTCCTCCTATTATCAAATTTTCTCTGTTCTCTTGCTATCTTTATTTAAAAAAGCAGGAATGTGATGCATAGGAGCCGGACCATTTTTGGTTGAGAACCTGGGTTATGCTTGCTTATTGGTGGGTAAATGTCAGCCTCCAATAAGCAAGCGCTATCCATGGTGCTGAACCTAAAATGGGCTGGCTGCTAAGATTTACATTTCTGCTTTTAAAATAAAGATATCTAGAGAAAAATTTATAATAGGAGCAAATTAGAAAGTTGCTTAAAATTTCATGCTCTATCTGAATCATGACAGAAAAAATTTGGGTTCAGTGTCCCTTTAAAATTATAGAAAAACAGCAAAGAGAAACCCCCGTGGTCTGTACAGTGAGTGTAAGGTTTGTAAATTGCAGTCTGTACAATGAGAGTGAGGTTTGTAAGTTGTGTTCTGTGCAGTGAGAGTAAGGTTTGTAAATCACAGTCTGTTCAGTTAGAGTGAGGTTTATTTTTTCCTCTTTTCCTGTATTTCCATTATGAAATTGTGAGCTTTTCAACTCCTGTTAGAAATGGAAGTGCAGAACACTGTTATATTCCACATAGCCATTGGCTGCACACTCCTATTTATAACTGTCCTTAATTGGCCACAACAGAGAAGGTAACCTAAGTTACAACATGGCAGCTGCCATTGTTTTATAGACACTAAAACTTTAAAAAAATACATCTACATGTAATTCTCAGACTTTCTTTAAATGCATCAATTTATCTAGCATTTATTTAGTGTTTAATGTCCCTTTTAAAGATGGCTACTTGGTGCACAGCACACAAAGACTAAAGCAAGTATACAGAGGTCCTAAATAATTACTAAATAGTTTTATAAGTTCCTGTCATATGGTCATTCATAGTTCCAGGGTCGCCAGTCTTCAGTTCCAGGATCGCCGGTCTTCAGTTCCAGGGTCGCCGGTCTTCAGCTCCAGAGTCATCGGTCTTCAGCTTCACAGTCATCGGTCTTCAGCACCGCCCTCCGTGCCGGATTGTTCCTGGAAGAAGACAGAAGAGGTTGCCGCTTGGAAGAAGACTTCACCGCATGGGACAGGACCTTTTCCACCGGACTTCAGGAATGGTGAGTACCAACCTGGGGGTTAGACTTAGGTTTTTTTTAAAAAAAAATGTTTTTTATTTATGTAGATTAGGGTGGGCATTTTGTAAAAGAGCTAAATGCCATTTTAAGGGCAATGCCCAACAAATGCCCTTTTCAGGGCAATGGGTAGTTTAGGTTTTTTAGTGTTAGTTTTTTTATTTTGGGGGGTTTTTTACTGTTAGGGGGGACTTTGTGTATTTTTCATGTAAAAGAGCTGATTATCTTGGGACAATGCCCTGAAAAAAGGGCTACTGGTAGTTTATTCTTAGAGTAGGGGGTGTTTTTATTTTGGGGGGCTTTTCTATTTTCATAGGGATTAGGTATAATTTTTTAAAATTTTATAATTTTGTTTTTTATTTTCTGTAATCTTAGATTTTTTTTTTAATTTTATGTAATTGTAGTTTAAATAAAAAAAACCCTCTCTTTATTTTGTTCCAAGATGTGTAACAGTTACATGTATCCATATAACATACAACAGTCAATCCATATAACATACAAGCATCAATTTAACATTTAGACCCTGTTATACTTCAGACTTTTTTTTTCGTTTAATCAATATTACCTTCACAATTTGCTTTGCAGAATAGCTATTAATTATCTCTAGTTTTGTACAGGAATTCGTTGCCTCTTCCTCTTAGTTTATCCTATTGTGAGGACTCAAAGATTAATCATGGAACATCTTATATATAAAAAAAATAAAACAATTATAACCAAACAATTTAAGAAACCAGCAAGTCAACAATAATTCAAGGTCTTACTCTGTCTAGGTAATTCTGATTCGTTATCTGTCATAGGCTTCATCTGGTTAGAGAGAGAGGTGCAGACACAAACGGGGTGATTTCTTCTTCCAAAGATGGGCCACTCCGGACTCGCCTCTACCTATTTATGTAATTTTCTTCCAGGTGGCATGTCTAGGTATCATATATTACCCTTTGTTATCCAATAAAACGAAATGTTCTGGAACTGACTTCTATCTCCCTGAGTCCAAGCTATGATTTCTGACATCTTATAAATATCTTGTATTTTGTCTAGCACTTCCTGCCATGTAGGAGAACCCGTTTTCCAGTATCTGGCGATGCAAACCCTAGTGGCCGTGCATAGTATTTTAATGAAGCTGTTAATTCTTGAGTTATATTTAGGGGAATCCTGGTTTAGTAGAGCATTAGTGATGGAGAGGGAATATGGTTCGTTAATCAGTTTACCTAGGAGTTCACTAAGTCGGTCCCAAATATGTCTTATTTTAGTGCACTCCCACCACATGTGAATATAGGTGCCCACTTCCCCGCACCCTCTGTAGCAATAGATTGTGTTATCTTTAGCGAAGTCGGCTGATCTTTTGGGAGTCAGATACCACCTAAAAGTAGTCTTAATACTGTTTTCTCTGAGGTCAGCACTAATCAATCCTTTACAAGAATCAAATAGAAGCTGCTTCCACTCATCTATCTGGAGGGTCAGCCGTGTGTCTGTTTCCCACTGTGTGAGAAAGGTTGCCTTACTACCATTATTGTGGTCCTGGATTGTAAGATATAATTTGGAAATAGTGCCTTTACCCATAATGGGGGATCTACAGATTTCCTCCAGTATAGTGTATGTGTGTTGTGAGTGGATTTCGACAAATCTGTTGATAGCCGACGAAATCTGTAGGTAGAAATACCAGTGTAGTTTATATGGTTGGGTTTTTTCTTGAAGGTGGCTGTATGTAATCAGTAGTCCCCCCTTAATGAAGTCCGCTACTCTGTATAGCCCTTTATTTGACCACTTGCTTATTATTCTATGAGTCTCAGTTGGTAAAAGAGTTCTAATCGGTGTAATCCATGTGTTGGTAGGGATCAGATTTAGTCGCTTACCTAAAGAGTCCCACACTGCTAAGGTATCTAAGATTATGTGTGATCTATATGTGGTGTAGTCAAATCTATTCTAATCTTGTCCAGACTATATTTAGAGATGTTTTGAGAAGGAGTGTGGTCTGAGCTACCCTAGCCACCCGGTAATAATCCAATAAATTCTGTAGTCCCACCCCTCCTAATTGTCTGTGTAGAGTCAGAACTTGAGAAGCGATTCTCGCCTTTCTATCCCCTCTTATAAAAGCGATAAGATCTCTTTGCAGTTTCTGTAATTCCAACAAAGGTATTTTACTGGGTAGGGCTCTGAAAAGATAAATTATTCTAGGAAGTACATTCATCTTTATGGCTGACAAACGTCCATACCATGAGAAAGTGCACTTTCTCCATGAATTCATATCCTTCCTTATCTTATTAAATAGGGGTATATAATTTACAGCACATAATGTATTATATGAAGTTGTCAGCTTTATCCCCAAGTATGTCAATGTATTTTTGTTCCATTTAATATAAAAATTGAGCTCTATAAGTTTCTTAGTGTGTGTGGGTATCGCTATAGGTTCGCACTTGTCGTTGTTTATTTTAAATCCCGAAACCTCCGAAAAGTCCTGTAAGATTTTATACAAATTAGTTAAAGAACCCAAAGGGTTGGTCAATGTGAGAAGCACGTTGTCTGCGAATAACGATAATTTATATTCTGTGTCTCTAATCTTAACTCCTGACACTTCGGGTGAATTTCTGATCACCGACGCCAGTGGCTCTATATACAGAGCGAATAGTAGAGGCGAAAGGGGACATCCCTGCCACCTAAAATGTCAATGTTTTTAGATTGGAATCCTGCCACACTGACTATCGCTGTCGGTGTCTAGTATATTCCCCTCACTGCTTGGATAAAAGGGCCATCAAAGCCCAGCTCTGTCAAAATGGTAAACATGTAGGACCAATCTACCCTATCGAACGCCTTCTCTGCGTCCAACAAGAGGAGCAGAGAAGGCGTTCCCGTCTTTTCCAAAAATTCCGTCAGAACTACTGTTCTCACATTATCAGGTGCCTCTCTATCTGTGATGAACCCCACCTGATCCGGATGTATCAATTTTGGGATTACTTTCTTTAGTCTATTTGCTAGGATCTTGGTTAATATCTTGATATCCTGATTGATTAGGGAAATCGGTCTGTAAATTTGAGTTAACTTTGGGTCTTTCCCTGGTTTAGGGATAACTACTATTTTTGCCCTAAGGGTGTCTGTTGGAATCTCTAGACCATCCATAAAATTATTACAGAATTGCGTTATATGTGGAATTAGTGTGGTTTTGAATTGTTCATAGTATTCCCCCGATAATCCATCGGGGCCCGCTGTCGTACCTGGTTTAAGTTCTTTGATTACAGTGTGGACTTCCATGGGAGTTAACTCTGCATTTAATGTCTTTCTGTCTTCTTCGCTTATAATATTGAGCTTAGCTTTCTGCATGAACCGGTGTAGTAACTGTTGTGTGTGGGAATTTTTCTCTACCTTCTGTCCATCATATAACTGGGCATAATATGAAGCAAACTCATTTGCTATTTCGTATGGATTTGAGGTAATAGAGCCTCCTGACGTCTTAACTTTGGGATAACGTTAAGCTTTATCCTCTCCCTTAGTTTGTATGCAAGATATCTGTCTGGCTTGTTGGCATATAAAAAATAATTTGCTTTTAGTTTTTGGGTAGCCCTAATCACTGTGTCATTTAAAATTCTGGACAAGATCTGTCTTTTGGTTTGGAGTAGTTTAAATACAATAGCAGATGCTGTCTGTTTGTGTTTAGTTTCTAGTGCAGCTATTTCTTTTTGTAACTTATTTGTGTGTTCGTGTATTGTCCTAATGAGCCTTGATTTCTCCTTAATGAGAAATCCTCTAATGAACGGTTTATGTGCTGCCCATGCATATGTAGGGTTTTCAGTTGAACCTTTGTTGAATTGCCAATATTCCTCCAGATTTTTAAAGAGTTTTATTGTGTATGTCTTTGGTCTTGAGTGTGGTAGGGTCATAAGTCCATGAGCGTTGTCTCTTGAATTGAACTATGCCCGTTAGATTAGCCTGAACTATTGAGTGGTCCGACCACACACAAGAGTGGATCCGGGAAGCAGCAACACTAGGGATCAAAGTCTGACTAACCAGGATGTAATCCAGTCTGGAGTAAGATTTATGTGCATGTGAATAGAACGTGTGATCTGTGGTAACTCCATAGAGGGCCTCCCAAGAATCTATCAAATTAGTGATATGCCTGCGTTGTTTACAAGAGAGGGTAGAACCTATCTGTATGAGATTGGAGCGTAATGTTAAAGTCCCCTGCTAGTATTATGCGTGTTTGTGACCATTGTGTTAAGAGGTGTGATATTTGGGTGAAAAAGGTATTTTTCTTCTCATTTGGTGCATATACGTTGCATAATGTGACTTGAGTATTGTGTATTCGGCCCCTAACTATCAGACCCCTCTGGATCTGTTATAGTTTTCTCTGTCAAGAACTGTAGAGAGGAATGTATTAGGATAGATACCCCCTTTTTCTTTTGTGTTGAGGTAGAGTGGTAGTGGAGTGGATATTGTCTGCTCCAAAATTTAGGTACCACAGAGTCTGTAAAGTGGGTCTCCTGTAAAAATATGTTCTTTGCGTTGAGTCTCTGATATTGTGTTAAAGCAGTTTTGCGTTTAATATTGGTATTAAGACCTCTTACATTATGTGTTATAACTATTATGTCTGTGTTCATAATAGGTTATTTAATGGTTAGTGTTTTCTTTGGAGTAAACCAGCTACCTTTTGCTAGATATCTCCTACCTTTTCTCCTCTGTCTGATTTGCCCCAGGAATCTCATCTTCTTATGTACAAACCCCTCTCTCTCATCCTTACCATAGACAGAGTTGACCACAACTGTATAAGAACAAACAAGAAAAACATTAACAAGATATTGAAACTGCAGGTAAAAGACCTGCCCTGAAAAAGAAAACAAAAAATACAAATGAAAAAAAAATTGTTTACCATTTCTTGCGCAATGGCATAAAAAAACGATCAGCATATTACAATCAATTATTAAGCCTAAGCATAGTTACACTCCCAGTTATATTTTCCACTTCTCTTTTCAGCATTTTGGAACGTCAGGTATGTAATTACCCCCTCCCTCACCCCCTCTATTATACTGTATGTTGCATGTTTAATAGTTATAAGTCCCTTAATCAACCTCCTCTTCAACCAGTTTGTAGGGGAGTCCTTCCATGGTCTCAGGAGAATATCCCTGGGCCCCAGTGTCTTAAACCCCTCCTGGGAGCAACATTTCAACCCCCCTTTAATATAACAGCAGGCTCAGTCTCTGGCCACAGAGAGCCACTGTCATGACAGCCAAAAAGTATGTAAATCAAGTTAGGCTATGGGTATAGTTCCTGTACTTATCTGATTTACTGACAGATGAAGATCCTTTCTCCGACTAAGCTTGAATTTTCTTAGATTTTGAATTTTCATGTCTTCGCTTTTTTCCTAACCACTCTACACCAAGTTGAGCTCCTGTTGGAATTGTCCCTTTGGATGTTATTATCTCCTCTTCGGTCTTTTGTCTCAGTAGGCAGGTCAGGGACGTCCAGTTTTAAGTAGGAGCAGATGTCTGGTATATCTTGTCGATCTTTAAGCGTTAGGATTTTCCCCTCATGAGATATCTGCAACGAAAATGGAAAACCCCAGCGATAGGTGATCTGATTTTTCCTTAGTATCTGGGTCAGTGGTCTTAGAGATCCTCTTCTCTGCAAAGTTCTCACACAGAGATCTTGGTAAAATTGCACCACCGTACCCTGAAATTTAAACGTTGGGTTCTTTCTTGACGCCTGTAGTATAGCTTCCTTTTCAGGAAAACGGAGCAGCTTAGCAATTACATCTCTTGGCGGGTTGTCACCCCTAGGCTTCGTCTTGAGGGCCCTGTGTGCTCTCTCTATTTTAAAGTTATTTTCTTCTATTTGGCCCGTGATAGCCTGGAAAAGCTGTTTGAGGTGTTGCTGGAGTTCTGGGGGAGTTATGGATTCTGGTATTCCCTTAAGTCTAATATTACATCTGCGACTCCGATTCTCCATGTCTTCCAACTTTTCTTGGATACTATTGAGTTCCTGTTGTTGCGTTGTAACTTGCTGAGACAGATTAAGCATCCTCTTCTTCTCTTTGATTTTCACTATCTTCTAAAGTAGCCACCCTTGTCCCCAGATCTTGCATGTCGTGTTTAATCTCTGCCAGACTGCTTGTAACTGTGGTTTGAATGGCGTCCATTTTCTCCCACATCTTTTCAAAATTTGCATTTATATCTTGTTTGGAGACTAGGGATTTAATGTCTGCTTTCGTTACAGGTGATAAATCTTCGACAATGTGAACTCACTGTCAGAATCTCCTTCTGTGGCCTCTTAGTGTGTCTCCGTTATCTTCTCATTTCTCTGGGGCTTAAAAAACAAGCTAGATTTCGTGTTTTTCCCCACCGCAGGGTTTTTGTTATTTTTCCTAGCTGACATGGCTTCTGATATTATGAGTTTTTCCTTGTCAATTAGTTGCGTCTCTATTGCGTGTGGCAGAGAGTCGTATTCTTTGTAGCTTATAATCAGTCTTCTTTTACTGTAAGTTAGGTTCTAGGGGTCTCAGTCAAGTCGCAATAGTACTTTAATCTTAAGTTGATGTAAACCGTTAAATGGTTGTGTGTTTATCTCAAATGGAGTGCAGCTTTCATTGATAGCAGCGTGTATAGTCAGGAAGCTGGCCTTCCGCCATGTGTGACATATTTAGGACCTTCCATCCCAGTTCTTTAGGGAATCACCAGAGTCTAGTAATAAAAGTATTGCCCCAAGCTTTGTAGGTGACCATTGTAACAGCGTATCTGGAGTTTACCCAAATTAACAGTGCCAAACAGCTGCGTGCTTAGAATATTGTCTAAAGCTGCGTGCTTTACCTCGACTTATTTCTTTTTTTGTTTAATGGACCACCCGACCAGGCATAGGGGTCAATAGCCTAATCTTATCTCCTACCTTGCTCTCCGTAGTATGGCTACAGTGTTGGATGTGCCCGATCTCGTTATCTGTTTCTCCCCCATGGCGTGTCAAGATGGCTGCACGGATACCCGATAGTTATTTCTTAGCCGTGTCGGGTCACTACACAAACCGAATCCTCCAGTGCGGGTTACTGATCACCGGGTCAAAGAAATAATCTTTTCAGCTCATTCCCATCTGAGCTATAGCCTTCTTTCTCTGCCTCTGCACGGAGCTCCCTAACTAAGCTTCCATCTTCGTCGCCAGTCAGGCTCCACCCCCCGTAATTGTAGTTTAAAGGGACAGTCTACACCAGAATTTTAATTTTGACTAGACAGTCACTTTAATTTATACTTAGTTTTTTTATGTAGTGTTAGATTTTTTTCATTTTAATAGTTAGTAACTTTAGTATTTTGTAATTTGGGTTTATTTAGGGGGTGTTAGGTTAGGGTGCTTAGTAATTTAATTATTTGGGTTGTGGGCTTTGGTGGTTTAGGGGTTAATAGTTTGATAGGTATATTGCGTTATGGGCTTTGGCGGTTTAGAGGTTAATACTTTAATAGGTAGTTTGCGTTGTTGGCTTTGGCGGTTTAGGGGTTAATACTTTGATAGGTAGTTTGCGTTGTGGGTTAATGGCAGATTAAGGGGTTAATCGTTTTATTAGGTAGTTTGCGATGTTGGGGTTGGCGGATTTAGGGGTTAATACTTTAATAGGTTTTTTGCTGTGTGGGTTTGATGGTGGATTTAGGGGTTAATACTTTAGTTAGTACTTGCGGTGTGGGTTTGATGGCAGATATAGGGGTTAATAGTTTAAATAGGCATATTGCGTTGTGGGGTGTTGTCAGTTTAGGGGTTAATACTTTTATTAGTTCCAATGTGGGTTTGATGGAGGATATAGGGGTTTAACATGTCGGGCTTATTTTTGGGAGCCCTGTTAGACTTTTACGGGAGATTTGATTTTTTATTTTTTTTACTTTTCTTAGGCACCGGCAGTTTCTAAAGTGCCGTAAGTCACTGGCGACTCCAGAAATTTGCATTTACGCTCATTTCTGGACATCGCTAGTTTATCTGACTTACGGCACTTTATGAATTGCCGACGCCGTATATGTAATACCCCGATGTACGAGGTGAAATTATGGGCGGCGTGGGTTGCATCGCTTGCGCTGAAGCCTTTGCCTTATATGTAATCTCACCCCATATACCTTCATGACCCTATTTTTATGCTTGGTCTGAAAATTTCTGATAGCTGCAATTTTATAGTCAAACTTGAAAGTGTTATAAAAAGTAATAATACACACACACTCAAATACACCACATACACACTGTGAAACAGCACACACACCACGCACACAACCTTTCATACAACACACACACTCTCATACCATACAGCACACACATTCTAATACAACACACACCACACACACAATACACACCCATATAACACACACACACACCATACACTCTCATACACCACACACACACACACACTTTCATACAACACACACACACACTTTCATACAACACACACACACACACTCTCATACAACACACTACACTCTCATACAACACATACCACACACACTCTCATACAACACACACCACACACTCTCTCATACAACACCTACACACACACACAACCATATAACACACACACACCACACTCTCTCATACAACACACACACTCTCATATAACACACACAGACATACAACACAGACACACACCACACACTCTCATATAACACACACACAACACACACACTCTCATACAACGCACACACCATAAACATCACTCTCCTACAACACACACTCACACATGTCGCGACCCAGTAAACATGATGTTGCGCTCCAATAATAGTTTGAAGAACCCTGAGATAGTGCATGCACTTTTAACCAACTTTTCAATGTTATTATTATTTTATTATTATACTTTATTTATAAAGCACCAACATATTCTGCAGTGCTGCCATGGGTACAATTCATATAAGTAAAATAATGATACAATACTTGTAAGAGACAAGGCAAGATTTGACAAACAAATACAGTAGGAATGGAGGGCCTATTCCGTGGGGACTTATTTCTATTATCAAATTTGCTTTTTTCTCTTGCTATACTTTCTTGAAAACCATACCTAGGGAGTCTCAGGAGCAACAATGCACTACTGGGAATTAGATGATGATTGGTGGCTGCACTTATATGTCTGTTTTCATTGGCTTTTATACACTATTAACCCCTAAACAACAACAACTCCATCACAAAATACCCCACTACACTATTAACCCCTTAACTGCCACAACCCCTGTCATGAGATGCAGGACATATGCAGGACACAGCAATGATGGTACAACTCTATTTTATTACAGAGCATAGAAACATACATTTAGTCAGGTTGATTTCACTAACTAACTGCGACACAGACTACCGGACCTAAGCCCCACGCCCAAACTAGTGACATCACATCCTGCTCTCATCACATCTTCCCCTTTTTCAAAGGCGAAGCATACATTTGAATATAACAAATAACAAGGTATACGAACAGAGTATACAACAACATTTTTTTTTCGAACAATATATATATAAACAAATTGGTTCAGAAAATATAAACACATAAATTACATCCTGACTTGGACATCGGGGTAGACTACCCTAGTCCACAGTGACCATGGGATTATTCTGCCCATACTTCTGGTCACTGTTCTAGCTAAAGTCAGTCCCTATATCGGGTCGGAAGTTTCACCACTCTTCCGCTTGATGTAACTTTGCATTAACTGTCCTCTGATACAGAAGATGGGGAATAAGAGTCCACTGGAAGCAGAGATGTATCCCTGCTGTGATCTTGCTGGGGGGAAGGCACCTCTCTTAGAACAGGGGATCCCACCGGCGGTGGTACTGAGGCATCCAGTTCCAGACTCTCAGGTACAGGCTGAAGTCTTTGGTTACGGCGTGTAACCGTCCCTCCCTCAGTAAGGACTGTATAAGACCTTGGTTCTGGAGAGCGGCCAACTACCGTAGCAGGCATCTTCCATTTCTTCTCATTATCCAGTTTAATTCTGACAGTTTGCCCCTTATTCAGTTCCTGTAAGGGCCTGACAGAATGTCTCCTGTCGTAGAAGAAATGATAACCCTTTTTGGCCTTTTCATCACTCCGAAGGACTTCTCCCCGAGGAACAGGGCCAGGCGGCTTGAAGACACCCACTGAGGGTAAAGTGGTGCGAATATGGCGTCCTAGCATCAGCTGTGCCGGGCCAAACCCGGTGGCTTGAATGGGCATCGCCCTGTATGACAAGAGGGCTAGGTACGGCTCAGATTGCTTTAGAATGAATTTTGTTGTTTGAACTGCCCTTTCAGCCATTCCGTTGGCCTGCGGATAATGTGGACGTGGAATGTACAAAGTCATATTCCCTGCTGAAAGCACTGAACTCTGAAGAAGCGAACTGCATACGATTATCACTCACCAGCTCCATTGGAATGCCCCACCGGGCGAACAAGCTCTTCAGGCGAATGATAACGGCTTGACTTGTGATATCATTCAGGGGTGCAATTTCCAAATACCTGGAATAGTAGTCGATCACAACAAGGAACTTTTTCCCGTGCAGTTCACACAAATCAGCAGCTATTTTCTGCCATGGTCCCACAGGCAGCGGAGTAGAAATCAAGGGCTCCCTTCTCTGAGTAGGCCGGCGTTCCCGGCAAAAGGCACATTTAGACACGTAATTTGCAATGTCGGAGCTGATCCCAGGCCACCACACAGCTGTAGCTGCCCTTTCTCTGCACTTTGTAATGCCTACGTGGCCATCGTGAATCCTGTTTAACATCTCCTTCCTCATGCTGACAGGAATTACGATGCGGTCTTGGAACAGCACCAACCCCTCCAGTTCCGTGAGCTGCGACCTCTCTGGCTGGTAAGCACTTAAAGACATCCAGGCTGCCCGGCTCTCGGGCCAGCCTTCTTTTATGTACTTTATAACCTCTTGCAGATCTGTGTCCAAATATGTCTCTTTCTTTATTTCCTCCAGTTTCCTTGAAGAAATGGACTTAGAGGCCAGAATTGAATCAACATACACTTTCACCTCAGATTCAGTGGAGGATTCTTCAGCAGCAGCCAGCGGGAGCCTGGATAGTGTATCCGCCACAACTAATTGTTTCCCCGGCACATGCACTGCCTGAACATTGAACCTGAGCAGTCTCATTAAAAGTCTCTGGCATCTTAAGGGTGTTTTGTCGATATCATAAGAGTTGATTAGAGGAACTAGCGGTTTGTGGTCAGTCTCCAGACTAAATTTCTCCAAACCCACTAGATAACGCTGAAAGCGCTCACAGGCCCAAACTGCAGCCAGGCACCCTTTCTCAATTTCAGTGTATTTTGACTCCGCAGCCGTCAGTGTGCGGGAACAGTAGGTGATGGACTGTAGTTTATTTTCATTTAACTGCAGGAGAGCAGCCCCCAACCCATAACTGCTTGCATCGGCACTAACCACAGTCTTTTTTGAAGGGTCGTAGAAAACCAGCACTGGGGCAGACCCCAGCAGGGACTTGGCCTGCATAAAAGTTTTTTCTTGTGAAGGTCCCCAGACCCAGGCAACGTCTTTCTTAAGCAACTCTGTGATAGGGTATAAAACTGTTGATAAATCTGGGAGAAACTTACCCACATAATTTACAAGGCCCAATATCTGTCTCAGCTCATGTACATCAGAAGGACTTTCCATCTGTTCAATAGCACAAATTTTCTCGGGGTCTGGCTTGATGCCGTCCCCATTGATGATATGCCCAAAGTAACATAATTCAGTTTTCCTAAAATGGCATTTTTCTTTATTCAGCTTCAGCCCAGACTCTTTGATAGCCTTTAGCACACAACTTAAACGCTGATCATGCTCCTCCACTGTAGACCCATACACCAGAATGTCGTCCATGACGACCGCTGTGCCCACGTGGTCACTCAGGAGAGAACTCATTTCCCTTTGGAAGATTTCAGGAGCAGAGGATATCCCAAAGGGGAGTCTGCAGAAGCAGACCCGACCTACCGGTGTGATAAAGGTAGTCAGTTTGCGGCACTTTGGATCCAGGGGGATCTGCCAAAAGCCGCTAGAAGCATCTAATGTGGAAAAGAACTTCGCCCCAGCCAACTTTGGAGCTATATCTTCTAATGTCGGCAGCACAAATTTCTCTCTCTTCACTGCCTCATTCAACCTTTTCAGGTCCACACAAATGCGCACCTTTCCGTTTTTCTTTGCAACTGGAACAATGGGGGCACACCAATTAGTCGCTTCAACAACCTCTTCAATAACCCCCATAGACTTCATGCGCATAAGCTCCTTCTCCACTTGAGGCATGAGCGGGAACGGAATTCTACGGGGAGTAGAAATACTGTATGGGACTGCGTCACTTTTAAGTGCTATTCGGACTGGTTTGCAATTCAGTAGGCCCAACTCGCCAAACATGTCTTCAGAAATCTCATTCACTCTGCCCACGAGGCCCAAGTCACAGGCTGCTTTTCTGCTCAATAAATTGCTAACACAATGACCTCGAATCACATGCACCCACATAGTGAACTTTCTTTGCTTGTACTCACAGCTGGCAAGAAATTTCCCCACACAATCAATGCTGCCACCAGGACTATGGACGTTTGTAGTAACCTTCGCCAGCTGGGGCTGTCGAGGCAGTTTCATAAATGCAGCAAAAGACATTACAGTGATATCTGCTCCTGTGTCAATCTTAAAATCAACTTTGGCTCCCATTACAGTAAAAGTAACTTTCCAATCTTCCTCTGAGCTTGGCTGTTCCAGAACGGACCCCACAAAAGACACTTCCAGACCCTCCTGGTCACTGTCCACCTGCATCTCCTTAATGTACAGTATTCAGTTTTACACACCACTTCAAAATGGCCCATTCTGTTACATTTTCTGCATCTTTTATCTCTGGCCGGACATATAACACTCTGATCATGGGCGCGGTAGCACCGTGTGCATCGGGCATGATGCGCCCATCGACTTCTAGGCCTTTCTATTATTTTAGATCTACCGCTCACACTGTGCCTTTCACTAGCAGTTTTCCTGGACTGTTGCACTTCATCCACAATACTCTCAGACCTCAGATCAGCACTCTGCTTTTTCACCAGTTCACTCTGGCGGGCCAACCTAATAGCCCCATCTAATGTTAAATCAGGCTCTAACTGCAGCTTCAGTGAGACTTCCGCATCTGCAATTCCAATAACTATTCTGTCTCTGATTTGCTCTTCTTTAGCAACACCAAACTCACAGAATTCAGCTAGTTCATACAGGCTGCGCACAAATGACTCCACAGATTCTCCCACACGCTGATTACGTTTGTGAAAACAAGCTCTCTGATGAATCACATTTCTTTTGGGCACAAAGTGGGCACTGAGTTTATCCATAACTATATCAAAGTTAAATTCTTCCCCTTCTTGGAAAGTAAAAGCATTGAACACTGGCTCCACATCTTTCCCCATAGAGTATAAAAGAGAATTAACTTGTACATCACCACTCTCCTTGTTCAGTTTGGAAGCAATCCTGAAGCGCTGAAACCGCTGACGCCACGTGGGCCAAGCTGCAGGCTGAGAGAAGTCAAAAGGCTCAGGTGGGGTAAACTTTGACATTGTAATCGATCAGGAACAGAAGCGCAGGCCAGAACTTCTGACACCATGTCATGAGATACAGGACACAGCAATGATGGTACAACTCTATTTTATTACAGAGCATAGAAACATACATCTAGTCAGGTTGATTTCACTAACTAACTGCGACACAGACTACCGGACCTAAGCCCCGCCCCCAAACTAGTGACATCACACCCTGCTCTCATCACAACCCCCATTGCAAAATAGCCACTAACATCTAACCCCCTTAACCAGATAACCCCCCTAATCTAACACCCACAAGTTACAAAAAAACAAAAACTTTACATGAACAGTAAAAAAATCTAACACTACCTGAACAAAAAACTAACATTACATGAAAAAAAGAAAAGCTACCATTACAAAAATAAAAAAGCTAACATTATAGAAAAAACAACAACCTTCCATTACAAAAGAAAAAAAAATTGCGACAAAAAAAAAAAGTTATACCTATTTTAAATCTAAAGCCCGACTTAAAGGGACAGTCTACACCTTGGCGATCTTAAAGTCTTACCTTAGATTACGCTGCAAATAGCCTCCTGCACCCTTTTTATATCATGCAGCAGAAATGGTAAGAAAGTTATTTTAAAATGAATATTGTTTCTGACCACTTTGAAATGGCTGCTAAGCTCAGCCCACTGATGACATCATGATCTGGGCTGCATATGGCATCCAATCACTAAAGGTCCACTAGTTTGATTCATCAGACTGTCAGTGTTATTCAGCAGAGTGCCTAGATGCAGCCCAGATCGTGATGTCAGATGGCTACTGGGTGCACAGCACACAAAGACTAAAGCAAGTATGCAGAGGTCCTAAATAATTACTAAATCGTTTTATAAGCTTCTGTCATATGGTCATTCATAGTTCCAGGGTCGCAAGTCTTCAGTTCCAGGATCGCCGGTCTTCAGTTCCAGGATCGGCAGTCTTCAGTTCCAGGGTCGCCGGTCTTCAGCTCCACAGTCATCGGTCTTCAGCTCCGCAGTCACCGGTCTTCAGCACTGCCCTCCGCACCGGATTGTTCCTGGAAGAAGAAAGAAGCCGCATAAGACAGGATCTTTTCCACCAGACTTCAGGAATGGTGAGTACCAACCTGGGGGTTAGACTTAGGTATTTTTTTAGTTTTTTTTAAAATGTTTTTTTATTTTATTTATTTAGATTAGGGTGGGCACAAATGCCCTTTTCAGGGCAATCGGTAGTTTAGGTTTTTTAGTGTTAGTTTTTTATTTTGGGGGGTTTGGTGGGTGGGGGGTTTTACTGTTAGGGGGGACTTTGTGTATTTTTCATGTAAAAGAGCTGATTATCTTGGGCCAATGCCCTGCAAAAAAGTGCTACTGGTAGTTTATTCTTAGAGTAGGGGGTGTTTTTATTTTGGGGGGCTTTTTTATTTTCATAGGGATTAGGTATAATTTTTTTAAATTATACCTAATTATAAAATTATAAACCAGCTAACCCCCCTAATCTAAAACCCACAAGTTAAAAAAAAAAACATTACATGAACAGTAAAAAAATCTAACACTACCTGAAAAAAACCTAACATTGCATGAAAAAAAGAAAAGCTACCATTACAAAAAATTAAAAAGCTAACATTATAGAAAAAACTACAACCTACCTGTCAGGGTTTTTTCTCTGTTTTGTTTGCCATGTGCTGCTGGCAGCCCTTTTACTCACCTCTTTTGCTGACTCTGGTGCATACTGTGTGATGCTGCTCATTTCCTGCACTTCCTTTTATGGCCAGACTGGTGTACATCATCCGTGTGAGACAGGATGCAGTCTCAGAATTGTGATGTCATCACTTATTATTTAAAGGGCCTCTGTTCAGTATGCTTTGCCCTTGCGTTGTCTCAGACCTGTTTGTGAGAGCTCCTGTGTATTACCTGGCTGTCTGACGTCCGTTCTGGTTCCTGATCTCTGGCTTGTTCCTGACTCTGCTGTTCTCCTTGTTCCTGATTCCGGCTCCTCTGACTACTCGCTTTGGCTCCTGACTCGGCTCGTCTGACTATCAGCTCTGGTTTTGATTCCTGGCTTGTTATTTGACTTGTGGACTTTTTATTATATTTTGCTATTAATAAAGGTGTGATTATTTTGCACTTCTCGTCTCAGTCTGATTCCTGGCACCCTGACATTACGCAAGGGCCATGAATCCTGATGGTGCTAATAATCCACCTTTACCTGCCATAATTTCCAGGATGGATGAACAGGATCACCGCTTGGATCAATTTGCACTAGCCCTGCAAACCCTGCTGACTCGCACTACACATTTGGACCAAAGTGTCCCGCAAGTTATGGCTGCTCTTGTTTCCACTGCTGCACCTAGTCCTACCAGGAGCATGTCCGGTTCTGCACCTCTACCTCAGTGTTATGGAGGTGATCCTAATCAGTGCAGAGGGTTTTTGAACCAGGTGGGCATTTACTTTGAGATGTTACCTCAGGCCTTTCCCTCTGACAGAGCTAAGGTGGGATTTCTCATCTCGTTACTCTCTGACACAGCTGTTCCCTGGGCTAATCCCTTGTGGGAGACTAATAAACCTGTGATTTCAAATTACCCTGAATTTGTGGCCTCCTTTCGAAGGGTATTTGATGTTCCGGCTCGCTCCTCCTCTGCTGCTAAACGACTCATGTCCATTCAGCAAGGTACAAGATCTGTAGCTCAGTATGCCATTGAGTTTTGTACGCTTGCCGCAGAGGTAGGTTGGAACAATGAAGCCCTTGTTGCCGCCTTCTTTCATGGCCCTCTGATGCGATTAAAGACGAAGTTGCTGCCAGAGATTTATCAGAAGATCTCAAGGCATTGGTGTCTTTTTTTATCCTAATTGACATCAGACTAAGTGAGAGGCCCTCTTTCAAGGAGCGCTTGCAGAAGCCTCTTGTTCTGTTGTCTCCTACATGTTCGTTCCCACCCTGGTACTGCTGAGCCCATGGTACTGCTGAGCCCATGCAGTTGGGATTCACGCGTCTCTCCGCGGTGGAGAGGGCCTTTAGGAGGAGGGAGGGGCTCTGCCTTTATTGTGGGTTACAGGGCCACCTTTGGAAGTCTTGTCCTAAACGGCCGGGAATCGCTCACACCTACCTTAGGTCCTGTCGGGGCAGACCTTGGGTGGTTTATCCTCGTCCCCGGAACCGCTAAAGGAGAAACCTTTGGTCACGGTTGTCCTTTCCTGGGTGGACTCCTCCATAGTCACCCAGGCTCTTGTTGACTCTGGTGCTGTGGGCTATTTCATTGACAGTGCTTTTGTATCAAAGCACTCCATTCCTGTTTTGCCTCTGTCCGTTCCGCTTGCTATTGAGGCCATTGATAGCAGGCCCCTTCAGCCCGCACTCGTTACTCACGAAACTGCTCCGTTATCCATGGCTGTTGGGGCTCTCCATTTTGAAACCCTCCAGTTCCAGATGATAAACTCTCTGCTTTTTCCGGTTGTTCTGGGTTATCCCTGGCTCTAAAACCACAATGCCAGTCTCGACTGGCGCAGGTCTTAAATTTTGTCGTGGTCTCCGCAATATATTTCAACTTGTCTTCGGAAACCAGTTAAAGTCATGTGCACTTCTTCGGTTTCTCAATTGCCAGAGGAGTACCGAGAGTTCCTAGATGTTTTTGACAAGGTGCATGCCGGTACGTTGCCTCCTCACCGATCTTACGATTGTACCAAAGACCTGCAACCCAGAGCAATTCCTCTTCAGGGGCCGGGTTTACCTTCTGTCTGTTGCGGAGAATTGTGCTATGGAGGAGTATGTTGCTAATGCTCTGTCATGGGGGATCATCTGCAAATCCTGCTCTCCTGCAGGGGCTGGTTTCTTCTTTGTGAAGAAAAAGGGTGGCGAGTTAAGACCATGCATCGATTATAGGGGTCTTAATCATCTTACCATTAAGAATGCTTACCCTATTCCGCTCATTACGGAACTCTTTGACCGCCTCAAGGGAGCTACGGTCTTTACTAAACTTGATTTGAGAGGAGCATACAATCTCGTTAGGATCAAGGAGGGCCACGAATGGAAAACAGCATTTAACACCAGGAGCGGTCATTATGAGTATCTTGTAATGCCCTTTGGCTCCTGCTGTTTTTCAGGAATTTATTAATGATGTCCTATGAGATATGTTGCAACAGTGTGTTGTGGTATACTTGGACGACATCCTCATACACTCACCCAGACTTGAGGCTCATCTTTCTTATGTTATACGGATTCCTCAGAGACTACGTGAGAACGGCCTGTTTTGTAAACTGAAATGTGAGTTCCATCAGACTCAAGTAACCTTCCTAGGTTATGTTATCTCTGTTGCAGGGTTCTCCATGGATCCTGACAAGTTATCTGCAGTTCTGCAGTGGCCTCGCCCAGTTGGTCTTCGGTCTATTCAACGTTTTTTGGGGTTTGCCAATAACTATAGAAAGTTTATTAAAAACTTTTCTTACTTGGTCAAACCTATCACAGACATGACCCATAAAGAGAATGATCCCATCCATTGGTCAACTACTGCCATTAAGGCCTTTGATAGTCTTAAGACTGCCATTGCTGTCGCTCCAGTTCTGGCTCATCCTAACCCTATCGTGCCTTTCGTTCTTGAGGTCGATGCGTCTGAGACTGGAGTTGGTGCCCTCTTGTCTCAATGTCCTATGCCTGACGGTTCCTTGCATCCGTGTGGTTTCTTCTCTAAGAAATTGTCTCCAGCGGAGTGCAATTATGAAGTTGGCAACAGGGAAGTATATGCCAGAATTTTGGCACTCAAGGAATGGAGGCATCTTCTTGAGGGTACTAGCATGCCAGTGCTCATTCTTACTGAACACAAGAATTTAACTTATCTATCTGAAGCAAAAAGTTTGTCACCCCGACAGGCCAGATGGGCGCTATTTTTGTCTCGGTTTAATTATGTGGTCTCCTACCTACCTGGTAGTAAGAATGTTAGGGCCGATGCCCTCTCTCAACAATTTTCCCCTCTGTCCAAGGAGGAGTCTGTACCTACTCCAGTTATACCTCCTGACTATATTTTGGCTACCTACTAATTTGACTTCTCCCTTGGGGGAGGAGATCCTGGCTGCACAAACCAATGCACCTCCTGAGAAACCTAGTGGTAAGTATTTTGTTCCTGAGAATCTTTGAACTAAACTTTTGCACACTTACCACTATCCTAAAGCCGCAGGTCACCCAGGCAAGAACCAAATGATTTGGTCTGTCACTTGACAATTCTGGTGGCCAGGTCTTCATTCTGATGTTGCTGCGTATGTTGCCTCCTGCTCAGTTTGTGCACAGAATAAAACTCCTCATCGTCTTCCTGTGGGTCTTCTTCAACCTATTGCTAATGGTGAGCATCCTTGGACACATCTTTCCATGGACTTCATTGTCAAGCTCCCTGTTTCCAATGGCAATACTGTTATCCTTATGGTGGTTGACCGTTTTTCTAAAATATCACATTGCATTCCCTTGAAGAAGTTGCCTACCGCTCAGGAGCTTGCTTCAATTTTTGCCCAGGAGGTCTTCCATTTACATGGGTTACCCAAGGAGATAGTGTCGGACCAGGGTAGCCAGTTTGTCTCCAGATTTTGGCGTTCCTTTTTTACACTGCGTGTATACTGACTAGCACAACCTGCAATCTTAATCATTTGTTAGACATTTTTAATATACTTAAAAAGACAAAAACAAACAGTGAGCATTTTAGTCTGGTTAGAGACAATGAAATCTAGCTCTTATATGTATAATAAGTAAAAATAATTATACAAAAATAGGGTAAAAAAATATTTACTAATAACTACAAATGTAGCTATCTTACAAATAGAAAATCAGTTTATGAATTAAAGAGACAGTGCATAAATAATAAAGAAGTATTTTAATTTAATATAAAAACCATTAAACAACATTCAAATACAATAAAAGCATTAAAAAACCAATAAGGTGTGAGGAAGAAGTCTGGCTCTGAAACATGTTATGGTTATTGTTTGACCAGACAGAAAAATGTTGGGAGCAATCATCTTTTATGGGTTTTTTTAATGCAAATACAACTTTGTATTGTATTTGAATGTTTAGTTAAAACACTTCTTAACTATTTTTTTAATATACATTGTGATGAGAAAACTTTTTTAGACAATATAAAATCCTAATCTTATTCATCTAGTTAATGGGAGGTCTATGGAATTTTCGTAAGGATTTAACAAAGACTTCCCATAATCTCTTGTTCTTTAAGGTAGGTCATGCAGATGTCTGAGCAGAGTTAGCAGACAGACAAAGTACATTTTATGTAATACGATTTTTTGCTTCCGCAGCTGGTTGTCTGATTTATACTCGGATCCAAATCAAAATAACTGGTGTTAAAAGAAAAGAAGGACAAAACATCTGTTCTTAAACAAACATGTAAAATCAAATTAAAAAGAATACATTCGCCTTTCAGCATCAGCTGTGCTCCACATGTTAGCCTACAGGTTTTATTGTCTCATAAATATCCAACAAATAACATTTGCAGAATGTGTACATTTCATAGAAAATGTAACAAGAATACAAGTAAAAGATAAAAAAAAAAAAAGAAATGTAATAGATAATCATAATGTTCCAAGCTACATTTTATATCAGTACTGAATGTGGTGTTCTTACAAAATAAAACCTGCAAGCTATTACTTACATGTAATATTACCAACATTCATCACCATTACTGATATCTATTTAACATCAATAATTTATGAAGGCTGATCTAAAAAATATATACAGTATCCCACAAAAGTGAGTACACCCCTCACATTTTTGTAAATATTTTATTTTATCTTTTCATGTGACAACACTGAAAAAAATTACACTTTGCTACAATGTAAAGTAGTGAGTGTATAGCCTGTATAGCAGTACAGTGTAAATGTGCTGCCCCCTCAAAATAACTCAACACACAGCAATTAATGACTAAACCGTTGGAAACAAAAGTGAGTACACCCCTCAGAGGAAATGTCCAAATTAGGCCCAATTAGCCATTTTCCTTCCCCAGTGTCATGTGAATCGTTAGTGTTACAAGGTCTCAGGTGTGAATATGGAACAGGTATGTTAAAATCGATGAAAAGGATCTGAAAAAAAGAACTGTTGCTCTACATAAAAATGGCCTAGGCCAGGGGTCAGCAACCTTGGCCCTCCAGATGTTTTAGAACTACATGTCCCATGATGCTTAGGCAGCTTAAAGACACTTAAGTATCATGGGAAATGTAGTTCTAAAACAACTGTAGAGCCAAGGTTGCTGATCCCTGGTCTAGGCTATAAGAAGATTGCCAAGACCCTGAAAATGAGCTACAGCACGGTGGGCAAGACCATACAGCAGTTTCACAGGACAGGTTCCACTCAGAACAGGCCTCGCCATGGTTGACCAAAGAAGTTGAGTGCAGGTGCTCAGCATCATATCCAGAGGTTGTCTTTTGGAAATAGACATATGAGTGCTGCTAGCATTGCTGCAGAGGTTGAAGGGGTGGGGGGGTCAGCCTGTCAGTGCTCAGACCATACGCCACACACTGCATCAAATTTGTCTGCATGGCTGTCATCCCAGAAGGAAGCCTCCTTTAAAGATGATTCATAAGAAAGCCTGCAAACAGTTTGCTGAACACAAGCAGACTAAGGACATGGATTACTGGAACCATGTCCTGTGGTCCGATGAGACCAAGATAAACTTATTTGGATCAAATGGTGTCAAGCATGTGTGGCGGCAACCAGGTGAGGAGTACAAAGACAAATTTGTCTTGCCTAGAGTCAAGCATGGTGGTGGGAGTGTCATGGTCTGGGTCTGCATGAGTGCTGCCAGCACTGGGGAGCTACAGTTCATTGAGGGGACATGAATGATAACATGTACTGTAACATAATGAAGCAGAGCATGAACCCTTCCCTTTGGAGACTGGGCCACAGGGCAGTATTCCAACATGATAAGACCCTAAACATACCTCAAAGACAACCACTGCCTTGCTAAAGAAGCTGAGGGTAAAGGTGATGGACTGACCAAGCATGTCTCCAGACCTAAACCCTATTGAGCATTTGTGGGTCATCCTCAAATGGAAGGTGGGGGAGCACAAGGTCTCTAACATCCATCAGCTCTGTGATGTCATCATGGAGGAGTGGAAGAGGAATACAGTGCCAACCTGTGAAGCTCTGGTGAACTCCATGCCCAAGAGGGTTAAGGCAGTGCTGGAGAATGATGGTAGCCACACAAAATATTGACACTTTTGGCCTAATTTGGACATTTCCACTTAGGGGTGTACTCACTTTTGTTGCCAACGGTTTAGGCATTAAGGGCTGTGTGTTGAGTTATTTTGAGGGGACAGCAAATTTACACTGTTATACAGGCTGTACACCCACTACTTTACATTGTAGCAAAGTGTAATTTCTCCAGTTTTGTGACATGAAAAGATATAATAAAATAGTTACAAAAATGTGAGGGGTGTACTCACTTTTGTAGGATACTGTCTATGTGTATATATATATATATATATATATATATATATATATATATATATATATATATACTGTATATATATATATATATATATATATACACACACAGAGAAGTGCACTCACAGGAATAAACAACTGGCTCAATACTATTGTTAGCCTGTTCTATGGCGATTTACCACCTGGGGGCAATTTTTAGCCCAGTAAAGCTTTTCCTCTCTGAACAAGGAACACAGCAACCCCAGACGATCGTTTCAGCCTTCATTGGGCCTCATCAGTGAGGTGTAGCCATATTCCTCTAAGTACACTGAGCAAGGGAGTCCACGTCTGGCTGCCCCTTTTTCCAATAGGGAGACTAAATACATACAGAGAGAAGTGCACTCACAGGAATGAACAACTGGCTCAATATCTGTGTGTAGTGTATATAAAAATGTTGAGTTTAGACTATGTTAATGGACAGAAAATTAAAACTTTATTAGCAAATTAAGCTATATTATACAGTATGTACAGAATGTTGGGCTAGATTATAAGTGCAGTGCAAATTAGCGCTTCTGCTCACATGTTAACTTTGCTAGAAGTAAGCTTTTTGCATGTGTTGGGTAGCATGTGATTACAATTTAAAAGTAAAAAGTTTGTTCACAAACTCTAACCCAACGGGTGTAAAAAGCTGACATTCGAATATCGCAACATCGTTAACATATTCCCCCATAGAATATAATAAAGCTAAAAAAGTGGGAAAAAAACAAACATCAAAACTTTTGCACTAACCTTACATGAAATATGAAATATGAGTATTTTCCATTCCATTGTTCTTCACATTGCAGTATATGTTCTATTTATTCTTAAATAAATATTTCTACATATAAATCTAATGTTTTTTGTAATATATGTATTTGAGATTTTACTTCTGGTGTATATTTAAGTGTTGTGTCAGCTGGTGTTAGCAGTCTACGGATTATGCTTTGGAAGTAATCAACAGATATCACACCCAAGGCTAAAGATTTTCACCTTCCCAGGGGAAGATAAAAAGTTTCCACCCCCATCGCGAAACTGCATCTTATACTTCATGTTTTTTACCTCATTGGGACTTACCTCACATCAGGAATTAATTAATTTTATATTTTCTCAAAATTCATGAAGCCACACCTATTTTTATGTGTTTTACTCACTAGAGTAAATTCATTATCAGACAATGGGGGGTAGTTATCAAGCCGTCTACTTTACCTGCCTTCGCTGGTCCAATACGCCCGCCTAAGCTCGCCTACCATCGCCGCCACGGACCTTCAAAATTTCGCCTAAGTTATCAAAAAAGCTGTCAAAAAGCCACGCACCAAGTACGGGGCGATGAGCAGCGGACTGTGAGAGTTATCACTCATCCGATCTCGCTGCTCTTCGGCTTTTTCACAGCTTTATTGATACCCCTGTCACTAAGCACCCACACTAACTACACTGTTCTACCCCCTATACCGGCGCCCCCGGAGCGCCCCGAAACTAAATAAAGTTATTAACCCCTAAACCGCCGCTCCTAGACCCCGCCGCAACTCTTATAAATGTATTAACCCCTAAATCGCCGCTCCCGGACACCGCCACCACCTACATTATACCTATTAACCCCTATCCTGCCCCCCCTATACTGCCGCCACTTATAATAAAGTTATTAACCCCTATCCTGCGGACCCCTATCCCGGACCTCGCCGCAACTAAATAAATAGTTTAACCCCTAAACCGCTGCTCCCGGACCCCGCCGCAACCTATATTAAACTTTTTAACCCCTAATCTGCCCCCCCTACACCGTCGCCACCTATAATAAATTTATTAACCCCTATCCTACCCCCCTCTACACCGCCGCCACTGTAATAAAATTATTAACCCCTAAACCTAAGTCTTACACTAACCCTAATACCCCCCTAACTTAAATATTAATTAAATAAATCTAAATAATATTTCTCTTATTAACTAAATTAATCCTATTTAAAAATAAACACTTACCTTTAAAATAAACCCTAATATAGGTACAATATAAATAATAATTATATTGTAGCTATTTTAGGATTTATTTTTATTTTACAGGCAACTTTCAATTTATTTTAACTAGGTACAATAGCTATTAAATAGTTATTAACTATTTAATAGCTACCTAGCTAAAATAAAGAGAAATTTACCTGTAAAATAAAAACTAGATAGCTACAATATAATTAATAATTACATTGTAGCTATTTTAGGATTTATATTTATTTTACAGGTAACTTTGTATTTATTTTAGCTAGTTAGAATAGTTATTAAATAGTTATTAACTATTTAATAACTACCTAGCTAAAAGAAATACAAAATTACCAGTAAAATAAACCCTAACCTAAGTTACAATTAAACCTAACACTACACTATCATTAAATAAATTAAATACAAATACCTACAAATAAATACACTAACTAAAGTACAAAAAATAAAAAAGAACTAAGTTACAAAAAATAAAAAAATAATTTACAAACATTTAAAAAATATTACAACAATTTTAAGCTACTTACACCTAATCTAAGCCCCCTAATAAAATAACAAAGCCCCCCAAAATAAAAAAAAATCCCTACCCTATTCTACATTAAAAAGTTACCAGCTCTTTTACCTTACCAGCCCTTAAAAGGGCCTTTTGCGGGGCATGCCCCAAAGAATTCTGCTCTTTTGCCTGTAAAATAAAAATACAACCCCCCCAACATTAAAACCGACCACCCACATACCCCTAATCTAACCCAAACCCCCCTTAAAAAAACCTAACACTACCCCCCTGAAGATCTTCCTACCTTGAGTCATCTTCACTCAGCCGAGCCAAATTCTTCATCCAATCCGGGCGATGTCTTCATCCAAGCGTGGCGCTGAAGAGGTCCATCATCCGGCTGAAGTCTTCATCCAAGCGGGGGCTGAAGAGGTCCATCATCCGGCTGAAGTCTTCATCCAAGCGGGGGCTGAAGAGGTCTTCATCCAAGATGGCGTCCCTCGAATTCCGATTGGCTGATAGGATTCTATGAGCCAATCGGAATTAAGGTAGGAAAAATCTGATTGGCTGATTGAATCAGCCAATCAGATTCAAGTTCAGTCTGATTCCAATTGGAATTCGAGGTACGCCATCTTGGATGACGTCATTTAAAGGAACCTTCATTCGTCGGGAGTTCGTTGTGGAGGAAGGATGTTCCGCGTCGGTGGGATGAAGATGGAGCCGGAAGAAAGAAGATTGAAGATGCCGCTTGATAGAAGACTTCAGTCAGATGGAAGAACTCTTCAGCCCCCGCTTGGATGAAGACTTCAGCCAGATGATGGACCTCTTCAGCGCTACGCTTGGATGAAGACATTGCCCGGATTGGATGAAGAATTCGGCTCAGCTGAGTGAAGATGACTCAAGGTAGGAAGATCTTCAGGGGGGTAGTGTTAGGTTTTTTTAAGGGGGGTTTGAGTTAGATTAGGGGTATGTGGGTGGTGGGTTTTAATGTTGGGGGGGTTGTATTTTTATTTTACAGGCAAAAGAGCAGAATTCTTTGGGGCATGCCCCGCAAAAGACCCTTTTAAGGGCTGGTAAGGTAAAAGAGCTGGTAACTTTTTAATGTAGAATAGGGTAGGGAATTTTTTTATTTTGGGGGCTTTGTTATTTTATTAGGGGGCTTAGATTAGGTGTAAGTAGCTTAAAATTGTTGTAATATTTTTTAAATGTTTGTAAATTATTTTTTATTTTTTTTGTAACTTAGTTCTTTTTTTATTTTTTGTACTTTAGTTAGTGTATTTATTTGTATTTATTTGTAGGTATTTGTATTTAATTTATTTAATGATAGTGTAGTGTTAGGTTTAATTGTAACTTAGGTTAGGATTTATTTTACTGGTAATTTTGTATTTCTTTTAGCTAGGTAGTTATTAAATAGTTATTAACTATTTAATAGCTATTGTACCTAGTTAAAATAAATACATAGTTACCTGTAAAATAAATATAAACCCTAAAATAGCTACAATATAATTATTAATTACATTGTAGCTATCTTAGGGTTTATTTTACAGGTAAGTATTTAGTTTTAAATAGGATTCATTTATTTAATGATAGTGTAGTGTTAGGTGTAATTGTAACTTAGGTTAGTTTTTATTTTACAGGTAAATTTCTCTTTATTTTAACTATATAGCTATTAAATAGTTAATAACTATTTAATAACTATTGTACCTAGTTAAAATAAATACAAGCTTGCCTGTAAAATAAAAATAAATCCTAAAATAGCTACAATGTAACTATTAGTTATATTGTAGCTAGTTTAGGGTTTATTTTACAGGTAAGTATTTAGCTTTAAATAGGAATAATTTAGTTAATAAGAGTTAATTTATTTAGTTAGATTTAAATTAGATTTAATTTAGGGGGTGTTAGAGTTAGGGTTAGACTTAGCTTTAGGGGTTAATAATTTATTATAGGTTGCGGCGGTATAGGGGGGGCAGGATAGGGGTTAATAAAAATATTATAGGTGGCGACGGTGTAGGGGGGCAGATTAGGGGTTAATAAGTTTAATATAGGTGGCGGCGGGGTCCGGGAGTGGCGGTTTAGGGGTTAAACTATTTATTTTGTTGCGGCGGGGTCCGGGAGCGGCAGGATAAGGGTTCTACATGTACTCAACTGGCTGACCTTAATGGTATCACCGGCCCTATTCACATCCATTTTGTTTTCTTGAATTTCATTGAGTTGTGGCATCTGCCATTATAGAGTGTCATTCATGAAGCTGCAGAATCAGTTTTTGGGCCTGAGTGCTGCAGGTTCACGCAAACAGGTCTTAAATGCTAGTTAAGTATCTGTGATCTTAAGACCACTGCTACTTAGAGGGCTGCTGCTGTGGACTTTTTCTGCCCAACCTTTAATAAAAATATGTACTTTTTCCTATCTATTTACTACTCTTACTGTTAAATGGAACTTCAATCTTTTTTTTTTCTCACAACTCAAATACTTTAGTTAGTAAACTATCTGCCATGTAATTGAATTATCCACATTACAGGTGGAGAAGTAATTTAAGAAGCAGTGGTCTGAAGAACCTGTAGATGACGGCACTCTGACCCCTTGATAAATTGGGCTCTAAGAGTGTCATAAAATGAGTATAAAGATCTCCAACTATTTCACTAAAACTGGGAAAACAACATATTATTTAGTGACTTAGCTTTATAAGATAACATAGGAGTTTTCTTTTGTTGTTTTTTTTTTTTACTTAAGACTTTTTTTAAGACAGGAAGTAACTCCCTGCATGGGTAGAGTCTGATGATAAATGCTACCTCTAATATTCTTTGTAGTTAGATGGATTCTGGTTGATAATATTGTGCTACTCTGCATTACAAATTACACTGGCTATAATCTAGTGTTTAAGAATAATTTCCATCCCTAAAGAAGTGAGGATGACACTGATAGCTATATGACTCAGAACACCAAGCCCATAGCAAAAACACCTCGCTAATGAAACACAGACAATAGATAAGCGGTAAAAACAGGCTACAGAGTTGCTTACGCAAGCGGCCAGCCTCAAAAAGGTGCTCATGCACGATTCCCCCATAGAAAACAATGGGGCTGTTTGAGCTGAAAAAAAACCTCAGACAATAGATAAGCGGTAAAAACAGGCTACAGTGGTTTATTTTACACAGTAGAACTTTAACAATTACCCAAAACAAGGTCCTTGTCAACCTAGCAATATGTTCCTGTTAGAGAGACATTTCTTGGAGCATATTTGCAATACACATGTGGGTTCATATGGCTATATGCTTTTTATATCCCATGCATACTGAAAGTTATAACTGAAACTGAAATTACTTCTGCATGTGTATTGCAAGCAAACCTCTAATGGAAATAGAAGTGCAAAACAAACAAACAAACAACAGAACCAGAAACTCAGAAGCACATACAAATGCCTTTGCCCACCAAGTACTAGAACCTAGTGGAGAGGGGATTCCAGTACCACAATGAGCCACTCTGTGCCACCAACAGACAATGCCCCCCCCCCCCCCGTACCACCTACAGACAATAAAAACCCGCTGTACCACAGTTTTACTAAGCCCACTCATATACTTGAAAGTTTCTGTTATATCACCTCTTTACCTTCTCTCCTTAAGGCTTTACATATTTACATCATTGAGCCTTTCCGGGTAAGTTTTAATTTTTAGGGCTACTAAAATGGTACATGGTCTAAAAAAATAAAACTTACCAGGAAAGGCTCAATGATCTTAATGCATATAACTTAGAGGAGAAAAGGGATGTTTGATAGAAACATCCAAGTATAAAACTGAGGCTGAAATTCTTATGGGGGGGGGATTAAATTTGCCCAGACCATATATATGAAAATTATTCCAAATTGTGGAGTCACTATTTGCTAAACTTAAGTACACATTTCTAAATGTATTTTTCTTTTCTTTTTTTGGGGTGTATTAAAATTAATGTCTTTATCCAGACTTTCAAATGAAAATAGAAGGAGCATATAGCAATATTTATTAAGGGCCCGATTACGAGTGGAGAGCTAACAGTTACGCATGAGTGATAAGGGGTTTATCACGGGTGTTTGAGCTCGTCGGGTTTACTGCTCATATTACTAATTGAAAGTAAACACTATTTACACTAGAATAATTACTGTGTCGTCAGAGCTCTGGTTAACTGTTTCGTGAAACAAAAATTTACACAAAACACATCAAAAATAGATTACAAAGTACAGTTAAACTCATAACAACAACATCTAATAAAAAGTATACAAAACAATATTGCACAAAAAAGCTATAAGGGCTGAAAGATATGAGGTTTCAGGCAAAGGTATTTAACATAGAGATACATTCATATACATGTCTAAAGATGTATATGTATGTATGTATATATATATATATATATATATATGTGTGTGTGTGTCTTTTTATGTGTGTAGATATGTATTTATATTTGTATATATGTATTTACAGATGTACACACATATATATAGACATATAAAGAAGTGCATTAGAGCCCTTAGCAATTACGTAGATGAAAACATGTAAAACCATATTTATGCAATATTCATATTTAATAAAGTGTATTTACTGTAGAAGTTTCAAAATCCAATGTTCATGTTCTGCACATAGCAGAATAAGTTCTAAGTATTTATAAATAGATATTCCTATATGTATATATATATATATATATATATATATATATATATATATATATATATATATATATATATATATATATATATATATATATAGGTATTGATATATATTCTACCAAAATACCATAATATCAATATATATTTTATATATATAAAATTAAATAGAACATATTCTTCTATGTGAAGCACACAAAATACACAGAATGCTGGCTGGTCTATGAATACGGCACAAGCCAAAATGCGTAAGCCCAGCCAGCATTCTGTGTCTTTTGTGTGCTTCACTTTTAATATGAATTTTCAATATAGCTGGTTTTATCAGTATCGGATGTTTCCAGGACTTTTTTCTTTTGTTCTCACTCATTACTGGGACTACAAGGAGTCCCTCTTTTCCTGGATTCACCTCCACTATTACCCCCCAACCTGGTTTTTGTCTGGATAAAGATTCCTACTTACCGCTAACCCTGCATAGGATCCATGCTTACCAAGCTATGCTGGGTGATTGGTTTTGTCTAACCACGTCCATCGGAAGCCTCTGTTGATTGACCCTAAGGAGCTGGGAGGAGGAGCGTGGAGACACGTCGCTCTCAAATCGGGTCTCCAGAGCAGAAAATTAGCTGTGTCGCTATACGATAGCGAAGGTCAGTACACCACTTCACCTTACCTTATTTGACGGGCTCTGTGGACAGAGCTTATCCGAGTTGAGAAGCCAGAAGGAGTTTCAATGATCATGTCTTGCAGTAAGAGGGTCTTAAAGACTGTATGACTGGTTCCTCAACGTAAACAGTTCTGGGTGATCAGACTTTATTTTGTTACTTATTCATATTTTCATGTCGGGTTAGCGCACATGAGAATATGCGATAGGGTTTGCGCACGCAATATTCTAAGTTCGACTTTTTGCACTCTTTGTGGGGTTAGCGCAATATTGAAAATAGTATACTTTTAACTCATAATACGAGCGCAACCCAACAAGAGCAAAAAGCTTACTTCTAGCACAGTTAACGCTTGAGCGGGTGCATTAAATAGCGCTCCACTTCTAATCTGGCCCTTAGTATTTTCCTTATTTGATTTATTTCATATACAGTTCGAAAAACAAAATTAAACACAAGATAACCAACATTAATTAACATATAAAGCCTACCGGCTAGATTTAGAGTTTTGTCGGTAACGACCCGAAAAGCTAACGCCGGCTTTTTTCTGGCCGCACCATAAAAATAACTCTGGTATTGAGAGTCCACATAAAGGCTGCGTTAGGCTCCAAAAAAGGAGCGTAGAGCATATTTAACGCAGCTTCAACTCTCGATACCAGAGTTGCTTACGCAAGCGGCCAGCCTCAAAAAGGTGCTCATGCACGATTCCCCCATAGAAAACAATGGGGCTGTTTGAGCTGAAAAAAAACCTAACACCTGCAAAAAAGCTGCGTTCAGCTCCTAACGCAGCCCCATTGTTTGCTATGCGGAAACACTTCCTACGTCTGCAACTAACACTCTAACATGTACCCCGAGTCTAAACACCCCTAACCTTACACTTATTAACCCCTATTCTGCCGCCCCCGCTATCGCTGACCCCTGCATATTATTATTAACCCCTAATCTGCCGCTCCGTAAACCGCCGCTACTTACATTATCCCTATGTACACCTAATCTGCTGCCCTAACATCGCCGACCCCTATATTATATTTATTAACCCCTAATCTGCCCCCCACAACGTCGCCTCCACCTGCCTACACTTATTAACCCCTAATCTGCTGACTGGAGCTCTTCTAATAAATGTATTAACCCCTAAAGCTAAGTCTAACCCTAACACTAACACCCCCCTAAGTTAAATATAATTTACATCTAACAAAATTAATTATCTCTTATTAAATAAATTATTCCTATTTAAAGCTAAATACTTATCTGTAAAATAAATCCTAATATAGCTACAATATAAATAATAATTATATTATAGCTATTTTAGGATTAATATTTATTTTACAGGCAACTTTGTAATTATTTTAACCATGTACAATAGCTATTACATAGTTAAGAACTATTTAATAGTTACATAGTTAAAATAATTACAAAATTACCTGTAAAATAAATCCTAACCTAAGTTACAATTAAACCTAACACTATACTATCATTAAATTAATTAAATAAAATACCTACAATTACCTACAATTAAACCTAACACTACACTATCAATAAATAAATTAAATACAATTCCTACAAATAACTACAATGAAATAAACTAACTAAAGTACAAAAAATAAAAAAGAACTAAGTTACAAAAAATAAAAAAATATTTACAAACATAAGAAAAATATTACAACAATTTTAAACTAATTACACCTACTCTAAGCCCCCTAATAAAATAAAAAAGACCCCCAAAATAAAAAATGCCCTACCCTATTCTAAATTACTAAAGTTCAAAGCTCTTTTACCTTACCAGCCCTGAACAGGGCCCTTTGCGGGGCATGCCCCAAGAAGTTCAGCTCTTTTGCCTGTAAAACAAAACATACAATACCCCCCCCCAACATTACAACCCACCACCCACATACCCCTAATCTAACCCAAACCCCCCTTAAATAAACCTAACACTAAGCCCCTGAAGATCATCCTACCTTGTCTTCACCTCACCAGGTATCACCGATCCGTCCTGGCTCCAAAATCTTCATCCAACCCAAGCGGGGGCTGGCGATCCATCATCCGGTGGCTGAAGAGGTCCAGAAGAGGCTCCAAAGTCTTCATCCTATCCGGGAAGAAGAGGCGATCCAGACCGGCAACCATCTTGATCCAAGCGGCATCTTCTATCTTCATCCGATGACAACCGGCTCCATCCTGAAGACCTCCACCGCGGACCCATCTTCTTCCGGCAACGTCCAACTGAAGAATGACGGTTCCTTTAAGGGACGTCATCCAAGATGGCGTCCCTCGAATTCCGATTGGCTGATAGGATTCTATCAGCCAATCGGAATTAAGGTAGGAATATTCTGATTGGCTGATGGAATCAGCCAATCAGAATCAAGTTCAATCCGATTGGCTGATCCAATCAGCCAATCAGATTGAGCTCGCATTCTATTGGCTGTTCCGATCAGCCAATAGAATGCGAGCTCAATCTGATTGGCTGATTGGATCAGCCAATCGGATTGAACTTGATTCTGATTGGCTGATTCCATCAGCCAATCAGAATATTCCTACCTTAATTCTGATTGGTTGATAGAATCCTATCAGCCAATCGGAATGCGATGGGACGCCATCTTGGATGACGTCCCTTAAAGGAACCGTCATTCTTCAGTTGGACGTCGCCGGAAGAAGATGGGTCCGCGGTGGAGGTCTTCAGGATGGAGCCGGTCGTCATCGGATGAAGACAGAAGATGCCGCTTGGATCAAGATGGTTGCCGGTCCGGATCGCCTCTTCTTCCCGGATAGGATGAAGACTTTGAAGCCTCTTCTGGACCTCTTCAGCCACCGGATGATGGATCGCCAGCCCCCGCTTGGGTTGGATGAAGAATTTGGAGCCAGGACGGATCGGTGATACCTGGTGAGGTGAAGACAAGGTAGGATGATCTTCAGGGGCTTAGTGTTAGGTTTATTTAAGGGGGGTTTGGGTTAGATTAGGGGTATGTGGGTGGTGGGTTGTAATGTTGGGGGGGTATTGTATGTTTTGTTTTACAGGCAAAAGAGCTGAACTTCTTGGGGCATGCCCCGCAAAGGGCCCTGTTCAGGGCTGGTAAGGTAAAGGAGCTTTGAACTTTAGTAATTTAGAATAGGGTAGGGCATTTTTTATTTTGGGGGTCTTTGTTATTTTATTAGGGGGCTTAGAGTAGGTGTAATTAGTTTAAAATTGTTGTAATATTTTTCTTATGTTTGTAAATATTTTTTTATTTTTTGTAACTTAGTTCTTTTTTATTTTTTGTACTTTAGTTAGTTTATTTCATTGTAGTTATTTGTAGATATTGTATTTATTTAATGTATTGATAGTGTAGTGTTAGGTTTAATTGTAGGTAATTATAGGTATTTTATTTAATTAATTTATTGATAGTGTAGTGTGTAACTTAGGTTAGGATTTATTTTATAGGTAATTTTGTAATTATTTTAACTAGGTAGCTATTAAATAGTTCTTAACTATTTAATAGCTATTGTACCTGCTTAAAATAATTACAAAGTTGCCTGTAAAATAAATATTAATCCTAAAATAGCTATAATGTAATTATAATTTATATTGTAGCTATATTAGGATTTATTTTACAGGTAAGTATTTAGCTTTAAATAGGAATAATTTATTTAATAAGAGTTAATTAATTTCGTTAGATTAAAATTATATTTAACTTAGGGGGGTGTTAGTGTTAGGGTTAGACTTAGCTTTAGGGGTTAATACATTTATTAGAATAGCGGTGAGCTCCGGTCGGCAGATTAGGGGTTAATAATTGAAGTTAGGTGTCGGCGATGTTAGGGAGGGCAGATTAGGGGTTAATACTATTTATTATAGGGTTAGTGAGGCGGATTAGGGGTTAATAACTTTATTATAGTAGCGGTGCGGTCCGCTCGGCAGATTAGGGGTTAATAAGTGTAGGCAGGTGGAGGCGACGTTGAGGGGGGCAGATTAGGGGTTAATCAGTGGCGTCACTAGGGTTGGTGTCACCCGGTGCGGTAAGTCATGGTGTCACCCCCCCCCCAGAAAGCAGACACACACAAAAACACAGGCAAACACACATACAAACACTCAGACACACTTAAAAACATACTCAGATGCACACACAAACACTCGGAAACACACTCAGACACACACACAAAAACACACACACAAAAACACTGAGACACACAAAAACTCAGACACACACATACAAAATATGTAAACTGCACTGCATTAATTAGGAAGCTCATGCCTAGAGCTGCTCCCTGGCTCAGCAGAACATCAAATGAAAGATAAACAGAGCACTCTAAAATAAATCACTGAAGAAAAGGTTTAGGCACGCAAACTATGAAAATTCTGCTCTCTGACTCTGTTCCAAGTCTGTCAGTGCACAGCCCTGGGCCGCATGTCACTGAGCAGTGAGCACAGATAGGCAGGCAGGTTTAGGCTAGCAGGGCAACTTTGCAAGCCCCACGGCACACCCACAACATTCATAGTGAAATTGGGCAGGGGAGGAGCAAAGTACAAACAAGCAAAAGCAGCCGGGAAAACTATTTGTTGAAATTGCAGCACTGGCTCAAGGGGCAAAAAAATTGTGTGTCTACAACTTCCCCAGTCCCACTAATGTTCACAAATGCCAGCCTCTAATAAAATAATCTATGCATCTCAACATTGTATTTTTTTGAATTTCAATAAAATTTAAAAAAAAAAAAAAAAAAAAAAATTTTTTTTTTTTTTTTTTTTTGGTGTCACCCCCTGGAGGGTGTCACCCGGGTGCGGCCCGCCCCCCCCGCCCCCCCCTAGTGACGCCACTGGGGTTAATAAATATAATATAGGGGTCGGCGGTGTTAGGGGCAGCAGATTAGGGGTACATAAGGATAACGTAGGTGGCGGCGCTTTGCGGACGGCAGATTAGGGGTTAATAAGTGTACGTAGCTGGCGGCGACGTTGTGGGGGGCAGATTAGGGGTTAATAAATATAATAATGGGGTCGGCGGTGTTAGGGGCAGCAGATTAGGGGTACATAAGGATAACGTAGTTGGCGGTCGGCAGATTAGGGGTTAAAAAAATTTAATAGAGTTGCGGCGATGTGGGGGGACCTCGGTTTAGGGGTACATAGGTAGTTTATGGGTGTTAGTGTACTTTAGAGTACAGTAGTTAAGAGCTTTATAAACCGGTGTTAGCCCAGAAAGCTCTTAACTACTGACTTTTTTTCCTGCGGCTGGAGTTTTGTCGTTAGATTTCTAACGCTCACTTCAGACACGACTCTAAATACCGGAGTTAGAAAAATCCCATTGAAAAGATAGGATACGCAATTTACGTAAGGGGATCTGCGGTATGGAAAAGTCGCGGCTGAAAAGTGAGCGTTAGACCCTTTTTTGAGTGACTCCAAATACCGGAGGTAGCCTAAAACCAGCGTTAGGAGCCTCTAACGCTGGTTTTCACGGCTAACGCCAAACTCTAAATTTGCAAAATAGAAACATATAGAAGTATAGAATTTGACAGTAGATAAGAACCAAAAAGGCCCATCAAGTCTACCCATATTACATGTTACTTTTTCCTTAAGATAGCCTTATGCATGTCCCAGGCATTTTTGAATTCCTTTACAGTCTTTGAGGGATATTGCCGTCAACCGCAAATATGCTGGAATTCCACAGCGTAATTGTGGCGAGCTTGATTCGACCGATTTATCAAAGCCTACAGACCTGCAAAAGTTGAAATTTGTGACGTAACATATGATCCGGCGGTCTCAATCCGACACAGATCGATGCTTAAGTCATTACAGATGTTACGAATACAAATTCTGCACTATCTGACAACTGAAAACAGCGAAAGCTTATGTTCGCTGCTGCCAGATATCCCATTGATTTCTATAGTAGAAAACCAGTAACGTTTACACCTAACACCCTAACATGTACCCTGATTCTAAACACCCCTAATCTGCCGCACAGACATCGCCGCCACCTACATAATGTTATTAACTCCTATCCCACCACTCCTGGACCCTGCCACAACTAACTAAATGTATTAACCCCTATCCCGCCGGTCCCGGAGCACACCACAACTAAATAAATGTATTAAACCCTAAACCCCTGGCCTCCCACATCACTACCACTAACTAAACCTATTAACCCCTAAAGTGCCAGCCCCCCACATCGCCATAAACTAAATTAAGCTATTAACCCCTAAACCTAACAACCTGCTAACTTTACATTAAATATTAACTCATCCCTATCTTATAATAAATTTAAACTTACCTTTAGAATTAAATTAAACTATATTAAACTACTAATTAACCTACCCTAACTATTATACTAAAATTACATTAAACTATATTAAACTATTAATGAACCTACCCTAACTATTATACTAAAAATACATTAAACTACCAATTAAATTAACTATATTACATATTTAAAAACCTAACCCTACTCAACGGCTAGATTACTAGTTTTGCGTTAGGCTGAAAAAGCAGCATTAACAGGTCCTAACGCTGCTTTTTCACTACCGCTGCTATTACGAGTCTTGCAGGTTTAGGGCCACCGCACACTTCTTTGGCCTTACCGCAAAACGACTTACGTAAACTTTGTAAACCCTATTTTCTATGGGACTTCCATAGCGCTGGTATTACGAGTCTGTCCTGGGAGGCCAAAAAGTGAGCAGTACACCCTCTACCTCCAAGATCCGTAACGCATTCTAAAGTCAGTAGTTATGAGTTGTACACTACAACGCTGTAGAATAAAACTCATAACTAAAGTGCTAAAAAGTACACTAACACTCATAAACTACCTATTAACCCCTAAAACGAGGCCCTCCCGCATCGCAAACACTAAAATAAAATTATTAACCCCTAATCTGCCGCTCCAGACATCACCACCACTATAATAAACATATTAACCCCTAAACTGCCGCACTCCTGCATTGCAAACACTAGTTAAATATTATTAACCCCTAATCTGCCGCCCCTAACATCGTCGCCACCTACATTATACTTTATTAACCCCTAATGTGCCGTCCCCAACGTCGCCACCACTATATTAAATGTATTAACCCCTAAATCTAAGTCTAACCCTAACACCCCCTAACTTAAATATAATTAAAATAAATCTAAAGAAAATTACTATAATTAACTAAATTATTCCTATTTAAAACTAAATACTTACCTGTAAAATAAACTCTAAGCTAGCTACAATATAACTAATAGTTACATTGTAGCTAGCTTAGGGTTTATTTTTATTTTACAGGCAAGTTTGTATTTATTTTAACTAGGTAGAATAGTTAGTAAATAGTTATTAACTATTTAATAACTACCTAGCTAAAATAAATACAAATTTACCTGTAAAATAAAACCTAACCTAAGTTACACTAACACCTAACACTACACTACAATTAAATAAACTAACTAAATTAAATACAATTAAATAAATTAAAGTAAATTAGCTAAATCACAAAAAAAAACCCACTAAATTACAGAAAATAAAAAACAAATTACAGATCTTTAAACTAATTACACCTAATCTAATAGCCCTATCAAAATAAAAAAAGCCCCCCCAAAATAAAAAAACCCTAACCTAAACTAATCTATCAATAACCCTTAAAAGGGACTTTTGCGGGGCATTACCCCAAAGTAATCAGCTCTTTTACCTGTAAAAAAATACAAACAACCCCCCCAACAGTAAAACGTACCATCCACACAACCAACCCCCCAAATAAAAGCCTAACTAAAAAAACCTAAGCTCCCCATTGCCCTGAAAAGGGCATTTGGATGGGCATTGCGCTTAAAAGGGCATTTAGCTCTTTTGCAGGCCCAAAGCCCTAATCTAAAAAATAAACCAAACACTAATCCCCGAAGATTCACTTACCGGGAGAAGTCTTCATCCAAGCGGCAAGATGTCCTCAACGAAGCCAACAGAAATGGTCCTCCAGACGGGCAGAAGTCTTCATTCAGGCATCTTCTATCTTCATCCTTCTGGCGTGGAGCAGGTCCATCTTCAAGACATCAGACGCGGAGCATCCTCTTCAAACGACGGTTTCTTCGTAATGAATATCTCCAAGATGGCGTCCCTTAGATTCTGATTGGCTGATAGAATTCTATCAGCCAATCGGAATTAAGGTAGAAAAAATCCTATTGGCTGATGCAATCAGCCAATAGGATTGAGCTGGCATTCTATTGGCTGTTCCAATCAGCCAATAGAATGCAAGCTCAATCCTATTGGCTGATCCAATCAGCCAATAGGATTTGTTCTACCTTAAATCCGATTGGCTGATAGAATTCTATTAGCCAATCGGAATCTAAGGGACGCCATCTTGGATGACGTCACTTAAAGATATATTCATTACAAAGAAGCCGTCGTTTGAAGAGGATGCTCCGCGTCGGATGTCTTGAAGATGGACTCGCTCTGCGCCGGAAGGATGAAGATAGAAGATGCAGTCTGGATGAAGACTTCTGCCCGAGGACCACTTCTGCCCGTCTGGAGGACCACTTCTGCCGGCTTCGTTGAGGACATCTTGCCGCTTGGATGAAGACTTCTCCCGGTAAGTGAATCTTCGGGGGTTAGTGTTAGGAGTTTTTTAAGCGTGTATTGGGTGGGTTTATTTTTTAGGTTAGGGCTTTGGGCCTGCAAAAGAGCTAAATGCCCTTTTAAGGGCAATGCCCATCCAAATGCCCTTTTCAGGGCAATGGGGAGCTTAGGTTTTTTCAGTTAGGCTTTTATGTGGAGGGTTGGTTGTGTGGGTTGTGGGTTTTACTGTTGGGGAGGTTGTTTGTATTTTTTTTTTTACAGGTAAAAGAGCTGATTACTTTGGGGCAATGCCCTGCAAAAGGCCCCTTTAAGGGCTATTGATAGTTTAGTTTAGGCTAGAGTTTGTTTTATTTTGGGGGGGCTTTTTTATTTTGATAGGGCTATTAGATTAGGTGTAACTAGTTTAAAGATCTGTAATTTGTTTATTGTTTTCTGTAATTTAGTGTTTGTTTTTTTGTGATTTAGCTAATTCAATTTATTTAATTGTATTTAATTTAGTTAATTTATTTAATTGTATTTAATTTAGTTTATTTAATTCTAGTAAAGTGTTAGGTGTTAGTGTAACTTAGGTTAGGTTTTATTTTACAGGTCAATTTGTATTTATTTTAGCTAGGTAGTTATTAAATAGTTAATAACTATTTAATAACTATTCTACCTAGTTAAAAAAAATACAAACTTGCCTGTAAAATAAAAATAAACCCTTAGCTAGCTACAATGTAACTATTAGTTATATTGTAGCTAGCTTAGGTTTTATTTTATAGGTAAGTATTTAGTTTTAAATAGGAATAATTTAGTTAATGATAGAAATTTTATTTAGATTTATTTTAATTATATTTCAATTAGGGGGTGTTAGGGTTAGACTTAGGTTTAGGGGTTAATAAATTTAATATAGTGGCGGCGACGTTGGGGGCGGAAGATTAGGGGCTAATAAGTGTAGGTAGGTTGCAGCAACATTGGGGGCGGCAGATTAGGGGTTAATAAATATAATGTAGGTGGCGGCGATGTCGAGGGCAGAAGATTAGGGGTTAATAAGTGTAAGATTAGGGGTGTTTAGACTCGGGGTTCAGTTTAGGGTGTTAGGTGTAAACATAAAATGGGTTTCCCCATAGGAAACAATGGGGCTGCGTTACTGAGTTTTACGCTTCTTTTTGGCAGGTGATAGACTTTTTCTCAGCCGGCTCTCTCCATTGATGTCTATGGGAAAATCGTGCATGAGCATGTATAACCAGCTCACCACTGACTTAAGCAGCGCTGGTATTGGAGTGCGGTAAGGAGCACAATTTTGCTCTACGCTCACTTCTTGTCTTTTAACGTTGGGTTTGTAAAAACCTGTAAGACCAGCGCTGTAGGTAAGTGAGCAGTGAAAAAAAACTGCTTGTTAGCACCGCACTCGTAATCTGGCCACAAGTTATTTAAATCTACTATAAAGAATTACTAAGTTACAAAAAAATAACAACTAAGTTACAGAAAATAAAAAATACTAACGGCTAGATTACGAGTTTTGCGGTATGAGTGAAAAAGCAGCGTTAAGGCTCTTTTTCACTACCGCTGGTATTACGAGTCTTGCAGGTTTAGGGGCACTGCACACTTTTTTGACCGTAACGCAAATTATCTTACGCAATTTGCGTAAAGTCTTTTTTCAATGGGACTTCCACAGCGCCGGTATTACGAGTCTGCCTGGGAGGCCAAAAAGTGAGCGATACAGTCTATACCGCCAAGATTGATACCGTAAACTGAAAGTCAGTAGTTATGGTTTTTAAGCTACAAAGCTGTACCATGAAACTCATAACTAAAGTGCTAAAAAGTACACTAACACCCATAAACTACCTATAAACCCCTAAACCGAGGCCCTCCCACATCGCAAACACTAAAATAAAATTATTAACCCCTAATCTGCCACTCGGGACATCCCTGCCACTAGAATAAACATATTAACCCCTAAACCGTCGCACTCCCGCCTCGCAAACACTAGTTAAATATTAACCCCTAATTTGACGCACCTAACATCGCCACCACCTACCTACACTTATTTACCCCTAATCTGCTGCCCCCAACGTCGCTGCCACTATACTAAATTTATTAACCCCTAAACCTAAGTCTAACCCTAACACCCCCAAACTTAAATATAATTAAAATAATTTACTATTAATAACTAAATAATTCCTATTTAAAACTAAATACTTACCTATAAAATAAACCCTAAGCTAGCTACAATATAACTAATAGTTACATTGTATCTAGCTTAGGTTTTATTTTTATTTCACAGGCAAGTTTGTATTTATTTTAACTAGGTAGAATAGTTACTAAATAGTTATTAACCATTTATTAAACTACCTAGCTAAAATAAATAAAAATGTATTTGTAAAATAAAACCTAACCTGCCTTACAATAAAACCTAACCTTACACTACAATTAAATAAATTACCTAAATTAAATACAATTACCTAAATAACAAAAAAAATTACACAAAATAAAAAAAGAAATGATCAGATATTTAAACTAATTACACCTAATCTAATAGCCCTATCAAAATAAAAAAGCCCCCCAAAATAAAAAAACCCTAGCCTAAACTAAACTACCAATAGCCCTTAAAAGGGACTTTTGCGGGGCATTGCCCAATAGGCAATTTTATTTTGGGGGGGGGAGCTTTTTTATTTTGATTGGGCTATTAGATTAGGTGTAATTAGTTTAAATATCTGATAATTTCTTTTTTTATTTTTTGTAATTTAGTGTTTGTTGTTTTGTAATTTAGGTAATTATATTTATTTTAGCTAATGTATTTAATTGTAATGTAAGATTAGGTTTTATTGTAAGGCAGGTTAGGTTTTGTTTTACAGGTAAATTTGTATTTATTTTAGCTAGGTAGTTAGTAAATAGTTAATAACTATTTAGTAACTATTCTACCTAGTTAAAATATATACAAACTTGCCTGTGAAATACAAATAAAACTTATGATAGATACAATGTAACTATTAGTTGTATTGTAGCTAGCATAGGGTTTATTTTACAGGTAAGTATTTAGTTTTAAATAGGAATTATTTAGGTAATGATAGTAATTTATTTTAATTATATTTAAGTTAGGGGGTGTTACGGTTAGGGTTAGACTTAGGTTTAGGGGTTAATAAATAAACAAGTGGTCATGATCTTAAATTGAAGTGTAGTAGAATCAGGAGTAATTGGTAGAAGCACTTCTTCCCAGAATGGGTGGCTAGTACATGGAATAAGCTTCCATTAGAGGTGGAAATGACAAACAATGTTGGGGACTACAAGAATCCCTGAGATAAGCATAAGGCTATCCTACCAACTAAATAAGCTTACAGTTTTAGGATATTTTGGGAAGACTTGTTGGGCCTACGGCAAAGGGGTAAGGTCCTACTCAAACTTCTTCCCTGGGTTTGTTTTCCCTACTGTGAGAAACCCATTGCTGTGTGTACACACTTGCTATTTTTAACAATTGCAATATGTTAATAGAAAGTGAACTAAAATGTAATATAATTACTTTAATTTATGTGCATTTGGATTTACACATTTTTTCTGCCTGGGGCGGATCAGGCAGTGGAAGATCTACACAGTACAAAACCACTTTTAGGTTACATCCTAGTCAGCTTCAAACTGCCCAATAAGGCCCTAGATTGCCCAACCCACAGAACACCCTTGACCCGCTTCCACCTGTACTGACTCCATTACAGAGCACAATGACTCCGCCCACATGATTTCTTGACTGTCTGACACAGTCTTAGGGTGGAGCTTAGCAGCCGCAGGGAGGATTCACTGTGGTATATGGGTGGGGGATAGAGCTGTTTAAAAATAAATATATAGATTGCAACCCCTTCGGAGCAGGGTCTTCTTCCTCTATCATTAATTTGTTTTTGTTTTATGTATCTTTCTTTTTTTGCCATTTATCACTATCATTGTATATGCTAAGGGTTGCCATCTTGGCCATGTTTTCCTGGACAATTAGGAATTACCTGTGATGCAGGATGTGCAGGGAATGAGCATGAATAGGAACACAAATATTGCTGTTCAGGGGCACTATTCATGTGCTGTCATAACTTTCCAGAAAAACATGGTAGAATTGGCAACACTATGTACCAATTTACTAATAAATAGTAATAATCATGTTGTAACAGAAAAGAGCATTTTTGTTTTATACTTTTAGTTCACTTTAAATGGAAAAAAAATAATATTTTAAATCAGAAAATAAAAATCATATACACCAACTTTCACAATTTTTTAAGTCATTTAGTTGCTGAAAGAAGTATCCATGGATTCTCATAGCACCTGTGGTATTCTGTTAATAGTTAACAAAACACATGCTGCCCACTTGCCTTTGATGAATAGCAGTAGCTGAAAATAGCCTAACCACATAAAGGCATGTTTTTAATTCAGAATTGAACCATCCTATAACAGCATACCTTAATCTTCTCTTGGAAGAATGATCAACGATGTCTGAGATCATGATTTCTTTGTTGATAAAAATGGTCAAAAGAGAGGAAATTAGCAATTTCTTAACAATATATTTTCCTTTGAAATAGCTGTTAATTCAAAGACAAATTAATCATTTGACCTCACTGGTTTTCAGAGTCCAGATTGAAAGTATAGCTGAAAATACTGCTGGGAGACATATTTGTTTAATATATTTAGCACAGCTTTCACTTTGTGTTGTGTTTATTGGTATTAATGTTAATATTAATCTTTGCAGCACATTTTAATATGTAAAGATAAATAATTATGATAATATCTATGATAACTGATATGGAACCATGTAAAATTAGTTTCCAGGAATTTTGGTACATGTTGTCACAAACCCAAAATATTTGTGACTTTTCAGAATTTCCGCACTGAGTAAAAAATGAAAGCCTTAATGGGACATTAAAATCTAAAGGTTAGATTACAAGTGGAGTGCTAAATCTAGATTTCAAGAAAGCGATATTAGCTCTCCACTTTGTAATACCAGCGCACAATAATGTGCGCTGCCATTACAAGTTTACAGCAATTGCTGGGAAGCATTGCACTCATTAGAGCATGCTTTCATAGGCTCCTATGGGAACCTCGTTCATCATAACTTCAGCGCAGCGAAGGGGGTAAGTAGTGCAGCGATGGCAGCAATTTTAAATATATACATATATATGTACAGGGAACACACGGTTCCCATAGACCGCAATGTAAAGGACTTTTCTCTAACACCCAACACCCGCCAACTTTAGCCCCAGAATACTGCCTAGCGCAGTAAATTTATTATAAAATAAAGATGCTGTTATCTTTATTTTTTTATACAATATGCTAGACTGTATTTTGGGGCCATTTGGGGCACATTTATAAAATGAACCAGAGATCGCGGTAGCAATAAGCAGCCACTTGTAATGGCTGGTTATATATTGCACACCTGGAAATGGGCAAATTTAGCGCTCCACATGTAATCTACCCAAAATGCATTTTATAAGTCTAGTATTGAGTTTATTCCACTTCTTCCTCTAGTCTAGTGTTATGTTGAAATCTAGCGTTCACTGCATTACATTGCTGACCTGTTTGCACATGTGCAGCAACTCTCCTTCAGATACCTGCAGTGTAATCTAGATTTCAAAATGGTGACACCAATAATTAGACGGAGGTGCATGAAATGTATTTGTTTAATGTCCCTTTAATTATTCAGTAAATGGTTGCTTGAATCCTAAATTGGATATTATGGGATTGTGGCTTCAACAATAATCAGACTAATGGAAAATAAAGTGTACTTTAATTATCTAACTTGCACTATAGATTTATTAAAATGTTTAAACCAGGGGGTGTATTTTGGCCTGTGCCTAGGGCAGCAGCAATTTGTGAAGGGTGTTCCAGTACATACATACTGCATATGTAGTGTCACTTAAAAGGGGTTTAGCCAGAGGTGTAACTAGAAACCACAGGTGCAAGAATCTAAGAAGCCCCCCCCCCCAAAAAAAAAGGTGAATTTGATACATATCTTTTTTTTTTAACATTTAACACAGAAAAAAATTACATGTCTGCAAAAGGAGGTACCCTGTGCCCACAGTCTGTTGTGAGATGGTCTGACCCCCTAGTACTGTATATAGTGACACTGTTTAATCCACCAGTACTGTATATAGTGAGTTAGTGACACAGTCTGCAATCTGCCGGTGAGATTGCTGGCCTAACCTTACCCTGATCCGCACTGTCGGATCAGGTTAGCAAGACATTTGATAATTCGGCCCCACAGTCACATACATACATAAAGAACAGATATAAAGCTATAAGCTTTAAGATAGAAAGTGTGCCGATAGGCTAAAAGTATCAAACCACCTATTAGGAAATATAAAATGATTTTAATTGAATACAATGTAAATACAAACTAAAAAGGGATGTCTCCCTGTAATAAAAAGCTAAAAGAAAAATAAGAATATGCTAAATCAGTTACCTAGTTACTTACAAAAAATAGCAGACTCATATACCAATGGCCAGCGAGCAACATAAAAACTAATATCACACAATATTGATCAGAATTAGCATAACCGTATATGACAAAGACAAAATTTGGCAGTTCATAAACTTGCAGTCAGTAGAACTGACACAGAGCACAGCGGTCTGAGATTGTATCAAACATGTGAGTTAAACAAGATGACAGTTTTTACTTGATCACTCATTAGAAAAACTTCAGTGTCATAATAGATGTACAGTACTCTACCATGAATCCAAAGGATATTTATTGGTCAAGTCATGGACCGTGGACGCGACCACAGCCGCTCTCAGAGGATATGCTTTGCAAACCTTCACACATGTAGGTCGGCGTCTGACGTCACGCCTTCTCCGTAATTTCCCAAAACAAAAGATGTGACAGCGCGAAGATAAACAGCTGTCTGGAGGTTTCAAGTTGGTAACTTTGTTACTCAATGTAGTGTATTTCTTGGCCCTTAGTGTAGGAATTGGGCTCAGGCATGAAGTGGGTTATACAAATTCCTCCTCACTCCCAATGCGGCATGTAGAAGATTAACCCGGGTTAAAAAGCTGGATAGAAGATGTTTGTGATTGAAAGCTGCAGTGTCACATAAACAAGTGACGCGTTTCGCCCTCCCTTGGGCTTTATCAATATGTTTGTGACATGCAGCTCAGTCTCATATAAATGTTTTATTCTTGTGTGATTGGTTGCAGATTTAGTTGGTGAGGCACACCTTCCAAACTTTTAAGGTGGGGTATACTCCTTGGATAAAGTTTCGTCATCTGTCTCACTATTGTTTGTATTCTCCTTAAAGTTTTGATTTTTAAAATTATTTCACATACGGTTCAAAAAGTTCATAATTCATAGTTTTCTTGATATGTGGATATTTGGTATTCTTAAATAGCTAAGCACAGCAATGTAAGTATTTATCTTAGCATTATTTAAAAGGTGGTATACGCAGATAGATACATTATGCTACCTACATAAAGTAAACATTACATAACTAGTTGAGAATGGATTAATAAGGATAATTTAAATGGTTGGACTATGGAATAAAACTGTAAAAAAGTATATGTCTCAAATATATATAAAACTGACCAAGTAGGCTATTATATTCGCTTGTGACTTATTTTTAAGAATAGCTTAGTTCAAAATATATTGAAATTGTAACCCCAGTGTTCGCAGAAACTTATATGTGCGAAAAACAAAGTTTCTTATTATATTATATAGTGAAATCCCTACTTAAATGTAAAATGTTATAGTTATATAAAAAAGTGCACGTGTATATAAAGTCAATGTTAGTGAATCTTATTCAAATAAAAAGGGTGAAAGGTCCAATTCCGAATTGAGACCCTTTGGAAATAAAGTGTCAAATTTGTATATTAGTTCTGCTTCTTGTATTAGAAGTGTCTTTTCAGTGTTACCCCCTCTCCAGTGTCCCTTTACTTTTTTTATTCCCCAATAGATGAGAGCTTTAGTGTTGCCATGGTGTATTTCTTTAAAATGTTTGTATAGTGATGTATCCTCTCTGCCTTTTTCTATGCTTAAAAGGTGCTCCCTTATCCTATCCTTGAGAGACCTGGTTGTTTCACCAAAATAGAATAGGTTGAATAGAATAGGTAGAATTAAATCTGCAACCAATCACACAAGAATAGAACATTTATATGAGACTGAGCTGCATGTCACAAACATCTTGATAAAGCCCAAGGGAGGGCGAAACGCGTCACTTGTTTATGTGACACTGCAGCTTTCAATCACAAACATCTTCTATCCAGCTTTTTAACCCGGGTTAATCTTCTACATGCCGCATTGGGAGGGAGGAGGAATTTGTATACCCCACTTCATGCCTGAGCCCAATTCCTACACTAAGGGCCAAGAAATACACTACATTGAGTAACAAAGTTACCAACTTGAAACCTCCAGACAGCTGTTTATCTTCGCGCTGTCACATCTTTTGTTTTGGGAAACTACCGAGAAGGCGTGACATCAGACGCCGACCTACACGTGTGAAGGTTTGCAAAGCATATCCTCTGAGAGCGGCTGCGGTCGCGTCCACGGTCCAAGACTTGACCGATAAATAGCCTTTGGATTCATGGTAAAGTACTGTACATCTATTATGACACAGAAGTTTTTCTAATGAGTGATCAAGTAAAAACTGTCATCTTATTTAACTCACATGTTTGATACAATCTCAGACCGCTGTGCTCTGTGTCAGTTCTACTGACTGCAAGTTTATGAACTGCCATATTTTGTCTTTGTCATATACGGTTATGCTAATTCTGATCAATATTGTGTGATATTAGTTTTTATTTTGCTCGCTGGCCATTGGTATATGAGTCTGCTATTTTTTGTATAAGTAACTAGGTAACTGATTTAGCATATTCTTATTTTTCTTTTAGCTTTTTTATTACAGGGAGACGTCCCTTTTTAGTTTGTATTTACATTGTATTCAATTAAAATCATTTTATATTTCCTAATAGGTGGTTTGATACTTTTAGCCTATCGGCACACTTTCTATGTTAAAGCTTATAGCTGCTTTATATCTGTTCTTTTTGGTTTCTGATACATTGCAGGGATTGTATCTTTAGAATAGTGTTTGGTATCATTTTCCAATAGCGCATACTAATCATTACACATACACATACATACATACACAGACACACACATACATGCATAAATACACACACATTCATATACATACATACACACATACACACACATACATGCATAAATACACACACAGTCACATACATACACACACATGCATAAATACACACAGTCACATACATACATACATACATACATACATACACACACATACATGCATAAATACACACATAGTCACATACATACACACACATACATGCATAAATACACACATAGTCACATACATACATACATACATACACACACATACATGCATAAATTCACACAGTCACATACATACACACATACATACACACACATACATGCATAAATACACACATAGTCACATACATACATACACACATACACAAACACACATACATGCAGAAATACACACACAGTCACATACATACATACATACATACATACATACACAGACACACATACATGCATAAATACACACACATTCACATACATACATACACACACACATACATGCATAAATACACACACAGTCACATACATACATTCACACACACATACATGCATAAATACACACACAGTCACATACATACATAAACATACACACACACATACATGCATAAATACACACACAGTCACACACACACACACACACACACACACACACACACACACACACACACACACACACACACACATAAACACCAATGGGTAAAACAGAAACACTAACCCCTGTAGTCAGAGACAGAGACACTAGTGAAGTATCATGTCACACTCACATGATATCAGTGCAGGCAGTGGCAGGTCAACATTTTTAATTGACCTCTGCACCCCCTGTAGTTCCGCCCCTGGATGCAGCATATATGTAAAAAGAGTAGAAAATACCACATGAACATCTTTTGTGTTCCCCAGTAACTATATGCCATTTTAGGGGGAACTTTAAGCATAAATTCAGATGCTTCTTCTGTGACCATTCAAGTAAGGGATCACAGTGAAATCCATTGAGATCATAGGAAAATGTGTTACTCTGGTGAGTTGATCTTAGATAGAAATAAAGAATAACCCAGGTACCCATTATTAATCTTCTTTCTTTTTCACAGTTGCATGCATGTTTAAAGAAACATAAAACCCTATTTTTTTCTTTCATGATTCTGATAGAGCATATGATTTTAAACAACTGATCAATTTACTTCTATTAACAAATGTTCTTTATTTTCTTGCTATTCTTTGTTGAAAACCAAGGGTGTAAGATCTGGAGTGTGCATGTATCCACAGCACTATATGGCAGCAGTTTTGCAACAATGTTATACATTAACAAGAGCACTAGGTGGCAGCACTACTTCCTGTCATGTAGTGCTTCAGGCACCTACCTAGGTATCTCTTCAACAAAGAATAACATGAGAATGAAGCAAATTTGATAGAAGTAAATTGGAAAGTTTTTTTTTAAATTGTATTCGAGTTTCACGTCCTTTTAATGTATGTTGAGTAACATGTCCCTTTAACGGTCACTGGTAGGTGCTTGTGCCATTTCTAATTTCTCTGTCAGAAGAAGCCGCATTGCAGAGGAAAAGTGTCAAATTAGCTTGTGCGACTTTACAAATCTGAATATTGGTCTGCATCAGTTAGGGTACTGAACACTGAAATCACGATATTGCCATCCATTTATTGGGGAGGTTGTCTTAAAATACAACACAAACATACTAAATTGATAGAAGAAAAATAATGTATACAAAACTGGAAGTAAATACAGATTAAACTACACTAGCAGCATACTTAGAAATGTTTACTTTATTAGTCATTTTATTAAAACTTAAATAATTTAGCTTGGATTGTACAATACTTAATATTCTTCAAAGAAGTAATTTTATTCAGACCACCATAAGCGTTTGGACAAATATTAACAGAAAAAAAAAAAAAACAGCATAAAATATGTGAATTAGAGTCTTTAAATATTATTTTAGCCATTTGTATGTCTATATATAAATCTTTTTCTTTGAATATGGACATTAGTCAGCACAGTATTAAATTTAAAAAACATGCAACCAAGAATTTAATTTTAAACGGCAGAAACAACTTGGTTATAATTTCCCTTTTTTGCATATTAAAATATGCAGATAATAGAGAAAAAAGCATCATGGGTAATGAAACATAGAAAGTGCACAGTCTCTATTGCACATAAAAAAGTCTACTTAGTAAAAAAAAATATATTTAAATGGACATAATACTCATATGCTAAATCACTTGAAACTGATGCAGTATAACTGTAAAAAAATTACAGGAAAATATCACCTGAGCATCTCTATGTAAAAAAGGAAGATATTTTACCTCACAATCTCCTCAGCTCAGCAGAGTAAGTTCTGTGTAAAAAGTTATACTCAGCTGCTGCTCAGCTACAGGTAAAAGAAAAAAAAATGAAGAAATGAACAGCAGTCAATCAGCATCAACAGTGCTGAGGTCATGAACTCTTTTACTGTGATCTCATGAGATTTGACTTAATTCTCATGAGATTTCATTGTAAACTTCCTTAAGCTGAATAGGGAAATAAGATGAGAGTGCACGTAAGCTCACTCCTTCTGCTGTCCTGGGACAGACATACTGATTTGTTGCTTAGAAGTCCTTTACAATGGGATGTGGCTACTGGGAAACTTTTGAGGTAAAATATCTTTTTTACATAGAGATGTTCAGGAGATATTTTCTGGTCAGCTTTTTACAGCTGTGCTGCATCACTTTCAAGTGTTAAAACATTTGGGTATTATGGCCCTTTAAGTATTAAGTAACATTGGTGTAAATTGTAATTAAAACAGAACAGAACAGGAGCTCTGTCCAAAGTAAACATGAGATGCCAACATTTCTAGCATTGTCCTTACTGGTTTCATATGAAATGAATTATAAAGCCCAGTTGACACTTTTAAGGGGATATGAAACCCAAAAAATGTTTTATTTTTAGATTCAGACAGAGCACACCATTTTAAAAAAAGTTTTCAATTTACTTCTATTATCAAATTTGCTTTGTTCCCATAATGTTCTTTGTTGAAGAGATACCTAGGTAGGCATCAGGAGCACTACATGGCAGGAAATAGTGCTGCCACTTAGTGCTCTTTTAAATGGATAACATCTGCTGCCATATAGTGATCCAGAAAATGGTCTGACCCCTAAGCATACATCCTTGCTTTTCAACAAAAGATACCAAGAGAACAAAGAAAGTTGTTTAAAATTGCATGCTGTTTCTGAATTATTATTATTATTATTACACTCTATTTATAAAGCACCAACAAATTCTGCAGCACTTTCCATGATTACAAATGATAAAAGTACAACGATGATACAATATTTGTAAGAGAAGACACAATTTTTCAAACAAATACAGGAAGAATTGAGGGCCCTATTCCTGTTGGAACTTACAATTTAGAAGGGTTGGAGGGTGAGAAATAGGAGGTGGGGACTGCAAGGGTGAGAAGCATGAAAGGAAAATGTAGGATTTCATATCCCTTTAAAGTATAAAACTTGTTAATATTAGTGCGCAACTTGAGATTACACGTCCATAGTAAATCCAATTCACCAGAGAAGGTTTTACACGGCTGACAGTGCTTAGAGGAATATGGCTACACCTCACTGACGAGGCCCAATGAAGGCCGAAACGATCATCTGGGGTTGCTGTGTTCCTTGTTCAGAGAGGAATTGCCTGGTATTTCGGTGCTGGACTGACCATAATAGGCGGGATCAGACTGATATACTACAGGAAAGTTCTTCTTTGTAAAAAGCATTACTGGGTTAAAAGAAGCTGCACCCAGGTGGTAAATCACCATAGAACAGACTAACTATTGAGCCAGTTGTTTGTTCCTGTGAGTGTGCTTCTCTCTGTGTGTGTGTATATATATATATATATATATATATATATATGTACATATAAATGTCTAAATGTGTGTGTGTATACCTAAGTTTGCTCTTTAAAAGGGACTGCCATTGCTTCTGTTATTTTAATGCATCTATTATTATAGTGTATGTGACTATATCACTTTAAATAGCAATATCATTTTTCACTTAAAGGGATATGAAAACAACATTTGTTCCTATTATCATTTTTTACTTAATGCTCTTGGTATCTTTATTTGAAAAGTAGAACCATTTTTGGTTCAGAACCTGGGTAGGGCTTGCCGATTGGTGCCTAAATGTAGATCAAAATCTTGGTGCATATGTCTATCATAGTACAGCATTTCATATATTTTTAACGTATATCTATGGCAGGATCTTTATCTGCTGAAAATCCTGTGATTGTGTTGAAGTGGTACAGAGTCCCAACCTGACTAGCAGCGATGTTCCCGTCCTCCACCAGAGAGTGCTGGAGACAGTGTAACCTTGAGGGCTCCAACCTTCATGTGTGGTGGAGCTGTCCGAAGGTTGCCCCCCATGGAGAGAGGTTGAATTATTACTTAGCTCCATGAACCTTGATGTCCACTTGACACTTGAGATGGCTTTGCTCCACATTCTTCCGAGATCTTTCTCCCTGAGCACCAAGAAGTTCTTAATTTACGCCTTGGCAGCGACCAAACTGTGCATAGCTCGGGCATGGAAACGGACTGAGCCCCCAAATTTAAATGAGATCTGTGATGTGATAAATCACTTCTCAACCATGGAGAGATTTGTCGCCGGAGAAAACAATACCCTGAACTCTTACTGGGAGACGTGGTCTGACTGGTTTGAGCTCCGATAAATGAGACCTACCAGCAGTGCGATCTACTTTCGAACCGTGAGGAGGGAGTTTATGCGGCTCCTTCCCCACTCCACCTCCTTCCCTCCCCCCCCTTTTTTTTTTTCTCTCTCTCTTTCTCCTCTTCCCCTCTTTTCTCTTTATCTCTTTCTTTACCCTCTCTGTGAGGGAGATGTGTATAATTTCTAATCATCAAGTTGTCTGGAAAATTAGTACGTGTGCCCTGTTGGCTCACATCCTATTTGCTCCCCTCCTAGGGCTAATTAATGCCCGGTATCTGATTTTTTCTTTATATTAGCTATTATGTGAATGTACACTGCCGACACACAAGTTCTAATGTTTCTGATTATTTCAGCAAGTGAAATGTATGTTTCTGTTAACCACACCTATTGCTATAATTTTGTTCAGGATATGCTTTGCTGTAATGTTACTTCAATATTACTGTACGGTGAATTTCTATTTAATAAAGAAAAATATTTTTAAAAAAAATCCTGTGATTGGATGTGCAAATTAAAGGGACACTGAACCCAAACTTTTTCTTTCGTGATTCAGTCAGAACATGCGATTTTAAACAACTTTCTAATTTACTCCTATTATCAATTTTTCTTCGTTCACTTGCTATCTTTATTTGAAAAAGAAGGCATCTAAGCTTCTTTTTTGTATCAGTACTCTGGACAGCACTTTTTTTATTGGTGGATGAATTTATCCACCAATCAGCAAGAATAACCCAGGTTATTCACCAAAAATGGGCCGGCATCTAAATATTACATTCTTGCATTTCAAATAAAGATACCAAGAGAAGGAAGAAAATTTGATAACAGGAGTAAATTAGAAAGTTGCTTAATATCGCATGCTATATCTGAATCACAAAATAAAAAAATTGGGTTCAGTGTCCCTTTAAGGATTTGACTAACTTTGTTACATTATTAATATTTATAGGCAAATAGACCATGATAAAAACTGGGTGCTTTTATTTACAATATGCAGAGAAAAAACATTTTATGCTAAATATTAGCTCAATTTTTAAGTTATTTGGCTTTTTTATGCATTTAACTTTTCATGACTATTTCACTGTATTTCAAGTAATGTTTAACCTAAGAAGCCATTAACTTACATACTTTAAACACAGGGGTTGTGTTCCCTTCTTTTGATAGTTAAATGTAACTTGTAACTTTTTTCATTTCATCCCAGACGTTTTTGAAAGTGCTGTTAAAAATGAGGCTCCAGGCTTTCTAGAAAGAGACACTGTGAAAATGTATATAATCATTTATGCTACCTTGCATCCCTCTCATCTTTGGCATGAGTGACAGTAGGCAAACATACTTGAGGTCAGTAGACCTTTCATCTTTGGGAAGAGTTACAGGGATGTCCGTGATATTATGGTACCAGTGTGGGGATTTCACATACTTAGGATGTTAACTAAAGGTTCTTTTGCATCTATGTTTTAAAAGCATATTTACAGCTCAAGTCTTACTTTGAGACAAACTATTTTCAGTTTTCTCCAGATCCTATGGATAATTATTGCTTCACTATGAATAGAGCCAAAGATAAAATTGTTTTGTTCTTTTTTTTCTTTTCCTCCTTTCACTCCTTAATATATACTGTATGTTTGTGAGTGCGTTCCATTCCTTTGTTTTATATTTATATATGTGTGTGCATATATGTGTATATACATGTAAATACATGTGTATATATATATATATATATATATATATATATAGATAGATAGATAGATAGATATTTATTTTAAAATGAATTATATATATATATATAGGTAAGCATATAATTATTGTTAAGTATTAATAAACGTTTGCCAATAGATAATCTGTATTTAAAAGTAAGCAGTAATGTATTTTTCTTTATAAGATATAGCTTTATTCTATGGGCTACATTTATTAAAGGGATAGTAAAGTCCAAATAAAACAACTTTCTAATTTACTTTTATCATCAGATTTGCTTTGTTCTCTTGTTATTCTTAGTTGAAAGCTAAACCAAGGTAGGCTCATATGCTAATTTCTAAGGCCTTGAAGGCCGTCTCTAATCTGAATGCAGTTGACAGTTTTTCACAGCAAGAGGGCATTAGTTCATGTGTTTCATATAGATAACATTGTGCTCATGCACGTGAATTTATTTAAGAGTCAGCACTGATTGGCTAAAATGCAAGTCTGAAAAAAGCAGAAAAGCATGCCAGGCACCAAAAATAGATAAAAAATCTTATTTTATTGGTATTCCATTAAAAATATAGTATACAACAGGAGAAATGTGGGGGAACCCCCAGACAAAACAGACTAACGCGTTTCGGCTAGGAGAGCCGTACTCATAGTCCATAAAACTACTAAGAATACACTGATTTAAATACCCAGTGTTCTATTTCTATTGGTTGGCCATCTAATTGAAATTTAAAGGTACAGTGCCCCAAACATCTAAAGCACCTCAGTATATAGTTTACAAAGTTTATATTTAGATACTTTGGTAATTTCATTAAATGGCCAAATGGGGGTGAGAGATATTTAGTAACATATATATACGATAAATAACATAGTATTATCACAGGACTGGCTCAACTAAAAATGTATATAAGAAATACATGTAACAATGTATAGTTCAAAGTTATAGCCAGATTAGAGATAATTAGTCTAAAAAGAGGAGATATTGATGTATAGATCTTCAGTTCCATTATAAACATTAGTAGATAAGGGGTATATTACCATATTCAACTTATAACAGTGGAAAAATGACAAAAAGTTGCAGTGAGCCCATGACTAGAGGCACTGGTCAGATACTCATAACCCTAGGTTGATGTAAAGATAATAATAATAGTATTAACTATTTGGGTATATAGTGATCCTACACAGTTCTATAATATATCATTAGGAGGGGAGTAACACCAGGCAAGTCCAATGGAAAGTGTAACTGAGCCTATGACTAGAGGACAGATTATCTATCTAAAATAGATAACTACAGATAAATACACATAAAGTAACCTCTAAAAAGCCTTTAGACCTATAGACCTGATCCCTAAAGTAAAAGTAGTTGACTTCAATATATATAGTGATGAGCCTATGACAAGAAGCCAGTGTGAAAAACTGGATATGGTTAATTAGTTGTACTGATTAGTGAGACTAATATTTGTTACCTTGGTCCCTATGTACTAGATTGGTCTTAGTATTTATAGTGAGCCTATGACTAGAGGACAATATGAGAACTAGATGAAATTAGTTAGATATATGGTCAGGTAGAGCTAATACCTATTTGCTTGGTCCCTATAGACTAGAATAATGTATGTTTACAGAGGGAAACCAAAATGCTGTGTCGTTTGCGTGGCTGTGAGTTGATTTGGGGCCCATGGGTAAAATGTGGGACTGAATTAGTCCCTCACTTCCAATAATTAATGAAATCGTATTCTGAGTTTAGGCCCCGAGGTCTCTTAGTTTGGAGCCTAAATATCCAATACATCTCTTGTCTTGACAAGACGTCAAAGCGATTGCCTCCTCTCTTCTGATGTTGTACCTTTTCAATAATAATCCATTTGAGGGAATGACAGTCTTTGTCATGTTTTTGCACAAAGTGAGTTACCAATGTAGTACTACTCTTACCTATTCTAATCGTGGACAAATGTTCGCGTATTCTGGAGCGGACGTCCCTAGTGGTCAAACCTACATATTGCAAATTGCACGATGTGCACCACAGAAGGTAGATGCAATACGTAGATCTGCAGTTGACACAAGAGGAGATATCAAAGGTTTCCCCAGTCACTGTTGAAGTGAAAGAGGTACCAACCTGTACGTGCTCACATGCCTTGCATTGTGAGTATCTGCACCTGTATGTTCCTCTATGGCTTAGCCAGGAGGAAGCAGCTCCCATCTCAGGTCTAGATGTTTTTAATTGAGAAGGGGACACGAGGTTACCTATAGATTTATTCCTCCTATAGGAAAACCTACATCCTTTTTTAACCGTTTCTGTGAGAGCATCATCAGCCACTAGTAATTTAAAGTGGTTGCGGATAATACCACAAATCTGTGTGTACTGGGCTGAGTAATCTGTCACGAAAGTTAATGTGTTAACTGTACTTTTTTTTGGGGGGGGGGGGTTATCCCTTAAAAGGGTTTCCCGTGGCATATTATTTACTTCATTTCTGGCTCTTTTAATGATTTTTCTACTGTATCCTCTTTGTTGCAGGCGTTTTTCCAAATCATCTGCATGAGTGACATAGGTTTGGGGTAAAGTACAGTTGCGTTTAATACGCACAAATTGGCCCTTTGCTACAGAGTACGGCATGTGCTTGGGATGGCAACTTCTTGCGTGTAATAGGCTATTCCCTGAGATAGGCTTCCTATACACTTGTGACGAAACCTTGCCCAAAGGGCAGCCCCTCAACTCAAGGTTCAGATAATGTACCTGATCTTTGTTAAACTCAAATGTAAATTTTAGGTTCACTTCGTTTTGTCCCAAATATTCCACAAATTCACATGCTTGTTCCATGTTTCCCCTCCATATAAATAGAAGGTCATCTATGTACCGGATATACAATCTAATTTTCGGTCTGAAGGGGATACCAGCCGCATAGACGTGGCACCGCTCCCACCAACCCATGAATAGGTTGGCGTAAGTGGGAGCAAACTTTGCTCCCATAGCGGTCCCACGTCTCTGCAGGTAGAACTCCCCCTCAAACCGAAAATAGTTGTGGGTCAAAAGAAAGTGGGTTACATCCACTACAAAGGTAATGAACGAGTCGCTGTGGGTCGTTTTCTCTTTTAGGAAATATGTCACTGCTTTTATGCCCCATTCATGGGGTATTGTGGAGTAAAGAGAAACGACATCCACAGAGAGCCATCCAAAATCTCGTTCCCAAGGTACATTTTCAACCAAATTCAAAACATGTTTGGAGTCTCTGGCATAGCTGGGGAGTGACTTGACCAGAGGCTGGAGGACTCCATCTAGCCATTCCGAGAGGTGTTCCAGCATTGACCCTATGCCATTCACTATGGGTCTGCCTTGAACATTATCTAATGACTTATGCACCTTTGGAAAATGATGGAACAGTGGGATGACCGGATGTTCCACAAAAAGGTATTTAGAGGTTTTCTCATCTAAAAGTCCATCCTCCACTGCTCCATCCAATAGGTGCATAAGCTCTCTCTGGAATCTGTTGGTAGGGTCTTGACTTAGATGTTGATAGTTTTCCACATCTTCAAGCTGTCTTAGGGCTTCTTTGATGTAATCTAATCTATTAAGGAGGACCACTGAGCCCCCCTTGTCCGCCTGTTTTATCACCACCTCAGTATTTTCTTCCAAAGATTTAAGTGCTTTTCTTTCATTAAATGACAAATTTCTCATAGGACTGGTCTGAGACAAGGATAGATATCTCAAATCTGATTCTACCCTCTTATAGAAAGTCTCGATTATGTTGCCCCTACTCTGGATGGGGTAGAAGGTAGAGGGATTTTTATATCTTTTTAACCTATCTGGGTTTGCCTCTTCCAATCTTGACAATCCCTCTCTCCCCAACTCCTCCAGAGTAATGAGATCACATGTCTCGAGAAAGTCAAGTTCCTGGCAAATATCTCTTTGAAATGTGCTCACAGTGTTTGCTGCTTCCTGGTCTGTGTTTGCACCTGAAAAGTGTTTACGTAAAGTTAGGTTACGAATAAATCTATTCAAATCCAACATTGTTTTAAACAAGTTGAAATTAACTGTTGGTACAAAACCCAGACCAAGAGACAGCACCCTCTCCTCATGGTTATTAAGGATGTGGTTAGATAAATTTATGATGGTATGTACTTGGACGGGGCTCTCGTCTGGCGTGATGGATACCTCCCTTGCTGGGGTCCCTGTATGGTAGTACCTCCCCCTTCGCTGGGGTGATGGCCTATCTGAAAAACCTGCTCCAGTTGTACTAGCTCATCATCCCTATTGTGTGCCATATTATTGGTGGACTGAACCGGAGTATAGTGGTAATCAGATGTAGGCTGATACCTTCTTTGTTGACCTGATTGGCCCCTGGATCGTGAGGAGTTGTAGATTATTCTACCTCTCCCAGAGCCTGCCCTATTACCACTCCCACTCCGGTGGTACATATGACCCCCACTTCTATTGAGTTCAGTGTTAATATCAACAATTTCTTGTGGGAAATTACAATCCTCATTCTCTGACTGTGTGCTATCCCCACCCGAGTCAGCCTCACTCTCAGAAAATGTAACTGATCTTCTACCTCTAGATCTTCTCCCCCTGTTACGTCTTCCCCCTCTGGAAAAGTTCTGGGACCTCCTAAATTGGGACCTTTGGCTCTTATTCCAAATATATATTTTGTTACTGTCATAGTCTGCCTTATCTCTAATAAATTTAGTGTGTTTGATGTTAACTATCTCACTTTTCACCTCTGATATGGTACGTTGCAAAACCTTATCAAAATTGGGATAGTCCACTGTATTGGAATAGGTATTCAGAAGTAATTGTACCTCCACAATCTCAGACCGTATAGATGATAGCATATTAGACTTATAGGTGACTAACAATTTCATCAATCTAAATGAACAGTCATTAAGCACAGTATTCCATAGTTCTATAAATTCTGTATCCTCTGTGTCAAAAGTGGGGAACTTATTGACCCTGAGACCTCTTGGTATCATATTTAAAGCCAGGTATTTCTCCAGAGTCCATATATCCCATTTGAGTTTTTTCTCTTTAGTTAGCAACCATTCCATGTCATCAAATAACAAAGGCAAGTCATAGTTGTTTCTGTCCTGTGAAAAAATCTGGTCAATCTCTCTATTATCCACATCTCTTTCATCTGCTTTCTTTAGAGAATAGAATACTACTGTTGTTTCGTCTTGAATTTGCTGCATATTGTACTGGTTAGTTGGCACAAGTGGCTTACCACCTGCCACTTTAAAGTAATAACAAAAAAGAAGAAAGTCCCAACTAATCCTTTGAAAAAGATTTGCCCCACTAAGGTTTTAACCGGACAATTTGCTTATACAGATACCCTCAGGAATACTTCAAAGTCTTTAAGGGGCCTCAGTAATCGAATAGACAGAATTAATCTGAGTAGTAGTAATGAATTAATAAACCAGTGCCTGCCGGTGTGCTCAGCATATAACAAACAGTTTTTAAATCTTGATAATATACTCTATAGCTCATATGTACAGCCTCTAGTTTGGTCTTCATTAGTTTTAACGCTGACTTGAATAGGTAAACATACAGATGTCCCAAATATACTCGAAAATAATACAGGTAGTTCTGATATAATTTCTCACCAGCTGTAGGTATCCTGCTCTCCCAGGCTACAGCCTGTCCACCAGCGCGGAACGAGCGCACCTCTAGCCGGACTTCTCCTTCGATAGTATGCCCTGTATCGATTAACGTCCTGTTAGCCAATAGGAACAAGATGGTGACGTATCCAACGTGTCACTTACGCCACTCCACCAATGGTAATCCGGTTAGTTGACGTTTCCCACCTGTCATCCGTCGGCAGCCAATCAAGACACGTTGAGGAAATCCAATGACCATCCAGGGGTCAGCCTCAACTTGCAATGTCTGATGGCAAACAAACAGGGAGTAATCAATGGTACTTGCCGTAATGAGTCAAATGCATGTGGTGAGGCTTCACTGTACACACGCAGGCATAGGTATTAAAGACGGCCCCTATATGAAAAATTGAAGAGGGTAACCATTTACTTCCTCCTCACTGAGGGTAGCTCCGGTGGGCTTAGCAAATGGTGCTGGCTTGTGGTAAAAAATATACAATCGGAAAAAAGCAGAAAAGCATGCCAGGCACCAAAAATAGATAAAAATCTTATTTTATTGGTATTCCATTAAAAATATAGTATACAACAGGAGAAATGTGGGGGAACCCCCAGACAAAACAGACTAACACGTTTCGGCTAGGAGAGCCATACTCATAGTCCATAAAACTACTAAGAATACACTGATTTAAATACCCAGTGTTCTATTTCTATTGGTTGGCCATCTAATTGAAATTTAAAGGTACAGTGCCCAAACATCTAAAGCACCTCAGTATATAGTTTACAAAGTTTATATTTAGATACTTTGGTAATTTCATTAAATGGCCAAATGGGGGTGAGAGATATTTAGTAACATATATATACGATAAATAACATAGTATTATCACAGGACTGGCTCAACTAAAAATGTATATAAGAAATACATGTAACAATGTATAGTTCAAAGTTATAGCCAGATTAGAGATAATTAGTCTAAAAAGAGGAGATATTGATGTATAGATCTTCAGTTCCATTATACACATTAGTAGATAAGGGGTATATTACCATATTCAACTTATAACAGTGGAAAAATGACAAAAAGTTGCAGTGAGCCCATGACTAGAGGCACTGGTCAGATACTCATAACCCTAGGTTGATGTAAAGATAATAATAATAGTATTAACTATTTGGGTATATAGTGATCCTACACAGTTCTATAATATATCATTAGGAGGGGAGTAACACCAGGCAAGTCCAATGGAAAGTGTAACTGAGCCTATGACTAGAGGACAGATTATCTATCTAAAATAGATAACTACAGATAAATACACATAAAGTAACCTCTAAAAAGCCTTTAGACCTATAGACCTGATCCCTAAAGTAAAAGTAGTTGACTTCAATATATATAGTGATGAGCCTATGACAAGAAGCCAGTGTGAAAAACTGGATATGGTTAATTAGTTGTACTGATTAGTGAGACTAATATTTGTTACCTAGGTCCCTATGTACTAGATTGGTCTTAGTATTTATAGTGAGCCTATGACTAGAGGACAATATGAGAACTAGATGAAATTAGTTAGATATATGGTCAGGTAGAGCTAATACCTATTTGCTTGGTCCCTATAGACTAGAATAATGTATGTTTACAGAGGGAAACCAAAATGCTGTGTCGTTTGCGTGGCTGTGAGTTGATTTGGGGCCCATGGGTAAAATGTGGGACTGAATTAGTCCCTCACTTCCAATAATTAATGAAATCGTATTCTGAGTTTAGGCCCCGAGGTCTCTTAGTTTGGAGCCTAAATATCCAATACATCTCTTGTCTTGACAAGACGTCAAAGCGATTGCCTCCTCTCTTCTGATGTTGTACCTTTTCAATAATAATCCATTTGAGGGAATGACAGTCTTTGTCATGTTTTTGTACAAAGTGAGTTACCAATGTAGTACTACTCTTACCTATTCTAATCGTGGACAAATGTTCGCGTATTCTGGAGCGGACGTCCCTAGTGGTCAAACCTACATATTGCAAATTGCACGATGTGCACCACAGAAGGTAGATGCAATACGTAGATCTGCAGTTGACACAAGAGGAGATATCAAAGGTTTCCCCAGTCACTGTTGAAGTGAAAGAGGTACCAACCTGTACGTGCTCACATGCCTTGCATTGTGAGTATCCGCACCTGTATGTTCCTCTATGGCTTAGCCAGGAGGAAGCAGCTCCCATCTCAGGTCTAGATGTTTTTAATTGAGAAGGGGACACGAGGTTACCTATAGATTTATTCCTCCTATAGGAAAACCTACATCCTTTTTTAACCGTTTCTGTGAGAGCATCATCAGCCACTAGTAATTTAAAGTGGTTGCGGATAATACCACAAATCTGTGTGTACTGGGCTGAGTAATCTGTCACGAAAGTTAATGTGTTAACTGTACTTTTTTTTGGGGGGGGTTTATCCCTTAAAAGGGTTTCCCGTGGCATATTATTTACTTCATTTCTGGCTCTTTTAATGATTTTTCTACTGTATCCTCTTTGTTGCAGGCGTTTTTCCAAATCATCTGCATGAGTGACATAGGTTTGGGGTAAAGTACAGTTGCGTTTAATACGCACAAATTGGCCCTTTGCTACAGAGTACGGCATGTGCTTGGGATGGCAACTTCTTGCGTGTAATAGGCTATTCCCTGAGATAGGCTTCCTATACACTTGTGAGGAAACCTTGCCCAAAGGGCAGCCCCTCAACTCAAGGTCCAGATAATGTACCTGATCTTTGTTAAACTCAAATGTAAATTTTAGGTTCACTTCGTTTTGTCCCAAATATTCCACAAATTCACATGCTTGTTCCATGTTTCCCCTCCATATAAATAGAAGGTCATCTATGTACCGGATATACAATCTAATTTTCGGTCTGAAGGGGATACCAGCCGCATAGACGTGGCACCGCTCCCACCAACCCATGAATAGGTTGGCGTAAGTGGGAGCAAACTTTGCTCCCATAGCGGTCCCACGTCTCTGCAGGTAGAACTCCCCCTCAAACCGAAAATAGTTGTGGGTCAAAAGAAAGTGGGTTACATCCACTACAAAGGTAATGAACGAGTCGCTGTGGGTCGTTTTCTCTTTTAGGAAATATGTCACTGCTTTTATGCCCCATTCATGGGGTATTGTGGAGTAAAGAGAAACGACATCCACAGAGAGCCATCCAAAATCTCGTTCCCAAGGTACATTTTCAACCAAATTCAAAACATGTTTGGAGTCTCTGGCATAGCTGGGGAGTGACTTGACCAGAGGCTGGAGGACTCCATCTAGCCATTCCGAGAGGTGTTCCAGCATTGACCCTATGCCATTCACTATGGGTCTGCCTTGAACATTATCTAATGACTTATGCACCTTTGGAAAATGATGGAACAGTGGGATGACCGGATGTTCCACAAAAAGGTATTTAGAGGTTTTCTCATCTAAAAGTCCATCCTCCACTGCTCCATCCAATAGGTGCATAAGCTCTCTCTGGAATCTGTTGGTAGGGTCTTGACTTAGATGTTGATAGTTTTCCACATCTTCAAGCTGTCTTAGGGCTTCTTTGATGTAATCTAATCTATTAAGGAGGACCACTGAGCCCCCCTTGTCCGCCTGTTTTATCACCACCTCAGTATTTTCTTCCAAAGATTTAAGTGCTTTTCTTTCATTAAATGACAAATTTCTCATAGGACTGGTCTGAGACAAGGATAGATATCTCAAATCTGATTCTACCCTCTTATAGAAAGTCTCGATTATGTTGCCCCTACTCTGGATGGGGTAGAAGGTAGAGGGATTTTTATATCTTTTTACCCTATCTGGGTTTTCCTCTTCCAATCTTGACAATCCCTCTCTCCCCAACTCCTCCAGAGTAATGAGATCACATGTCTCGAGAAAGTCAAGTTCCTGGCAAATATCTCTTTGAAATGTGCTCACAGTGTTTGCTGCTTCCTGGTCTGTGTTTGCACCTGAAAAGTGTTTACGTAAAGTTAGGTTACGAATAAATCTATTCAAATCCAACATTGTTTTAAACAAGTTGAAATTAACTGTTGGTACAAAACCCAGACCAAGAGACAGCACCCTCTCCTCATGGTTATTAAGGATGTGGTTAGATAAATTTATGATGGTATGTACTTGGACGGGGCTCTCGTCTGGCGTGATGGATACCTCCCTTGCTGGGGTCCCTGTATGGTAGTACCTCCCCCTTCGCTGGGGTGATGGCCTATCTGAAAAACCTGCTCCAGTTGTACTAGCTCATCATCCCTATTGTGTGCCATATTATTGGTGGACTGAACCGGAGTATAGTGGTAATCAGATGTAGGCTGATACCTTCTTTGTTGACCTGATTGGCCCCTGGATCGTGAGGAGTTGTAGATTATTCTACCTCTCCCAGAGCCTGCCCTATTACCACTCCTACTCCGGTGGTACATATGACCCCCACTTCTATTGAGTTCAGTGTTAATATCAACAATTTCTTGTGGGAAATTACAATCCTCATTCTCTGACTGTGTGCTATCCCCACCCGAGTCAGCCTCACTCTCAGAAAATGTAACTGATCTTCTACCTCTAGATCTTCTCCCCCTGTTACGTCTTCCCCCTCTGGAAAAGTTCTGGGACCTCCTAAATTGGGACCTTTGGCTCTTATTCCAAATATATATTTTGTTACTGTCATAGTCTGCCTTATCTCTAATAAATTTAGTGTGTTTGATGTTAACTATCTCACTTTTCACCTCTGATATGGTACGTTGCAAAACCTTATCAAAATTGGGATAGTCCACTGTATTGGAATAGGTATTCAGAAGTAATTGTACCTCCACAATCTCAGACCGTATAGATGATAGCATATTAGACTTATAGGTGACTAACAATTTCATCAATCTAAATGAACAGTCATTAAGCACAGTATTCCATAGTTCTATAAATTCTGTATCCTCTGTGTCAAAAGTGGGGAACTTATTGACCCTGAGACCTCTTGGTATCATATTTAAAGCCAGGTATTTCTCCAGAGTCCATATATCCCATTTGAGTTTTTTCTCTTTAGTTAGCAACCGTTCCATGTCATCAAATAACATAGGCAAGTCATAGTTGTTTCTGTCCTGTGAAAAAATCTGGTCAATCTCTCTATTATCCACATCTCTTTCATCTGCTTTCTTTAGAGAATAGAATACTACTGTTGTTTCGTCTTGAATTTGCTGCATATTGTACTGGTTAGTTGGCACAAGTGGCTTACCACCTGCCACTTTAAAGTAATAACAAAAAAGAAGAAAGTCCCAACTAATCCTTTGAAAAAGATTTGCCCCACTAAGGTTTTAACCGGACAATTTGCTTATACAGATACCCTCAGGAATACTTCAAAGTCTTTAAGGGGCCTCAGTAATCGAATAGACAGAATTAATCTGAGTAGTAGTAATGAATTAATAAACCAGTGCCTGCCGGTGTGCTCAGCATATAACAAACAGTTTTTAAATCTTGATAATATACTCTATAGCTCATATGTACAGCCTCTAGTTTGGTCTTCATTAGTTTTAACGCTGACTTGAATAGGTAAACATACAGATGTCCCAAATATACTCGAAAATAATACAGGTAGTTCTGATATAATTTCTCACCAGCTGTAGGTATCCTGCTCTCCCAGGCTACAGCCTGTCCACCAGCGCGGAACGAGCGCACCTCTAGCCGGACTTCTCCTTCGATAGTATGCCCTGTATCGAGTAACGTCCTGTTAGCCAATAGGAACAAGATGGTGACGTATCCAACGTGTCACTTACGCCACTCCACCAATGGTAATCCGGTTAGTTGACGTTTCCCACCTGTCATCCGTCGGCAGCCAATCAAGACACGTTGAGGAAATCCAATGACCATCCAGGGGTCAGCCTCAACTTGCAATGTCTGATGGCAAACAAACAGGGAGTAATCAATGGTACTTGCCGTAATGAGTCAAATGCATGTGGTGAGGCTTCACTGTACACACGCAGGCATAGGTATTAAAGACGGCCCCTATATGAAAAATTGAAGAGGGTAACCATTTACTTCCTCCTCACTGAGGGTAGCTCCGGTGGGCTTAGCAAATGGTGCTGGCTTGTGGTAAAAAATATACAATCGGAAAAAAGCAGAAAAGCATGCCAGGCACCAAAAATAGATAAAAATCTTATTTTATTGGTATTCCATTAAAAATATAGTATACAACAAGAGAAATGTGGGGGAACCCCCAGACAAAACAGACTAACACGTTTCGGCTAGGAGAGCCGTACTCATAGTCCATAAAACTACTAAGAATACACTGATTTAAATACCCAGTGTTCTATTTCTATTGGTTGGCCATCTAATTGAAATTTAAAGGTACAGTGCCCCAAACATCTAAAGCACCTCAGTATATAGTTTACAAAGTTTATATTTAGATACTTTGGTAATTTCATTAAATGGCCAAATGGGGGTGAGAGATATTTAGTAACATATATATACGATAAATAACATAGTATTATCACAGGACTGGCTCAACTAAAAATGTATATAAGAAATACATGTAACAATGTATAGTTCAAAGTTATAGCCAGATTAGAGATAATTAGTCTAAAAAGAGGAGATATTGATGTATAGATCTTCAGTTCCATTATACACATTAGTAGATAAGGGGTATATTACCATATTCAACTTATAACAGTGGAAAAATGACAAAAAGTTGCAGTGAGCCCATGACTAGAGGCACTGGTCAGATACTCATAACCCTAGGTTGATGTAAAGATAATAATAATAGTATTAACTATTTGGGTATATAGTGATCCTACACAGTTCTATAATATATCATTAGGAGGGGAGTAACACCAGGCAAGTCCAATGGAAAGTGTAACTGAGCCTATGACTAGAGGACAGATTATCTATCTAAAATAGATAACTACAGATAAATACACATAAAGTAACCTCTAAAAAGCCTTTAGACCTATAGACCTGATCCCTAAAGTAAAAGTAGTTGACTTCAATATATATAGTGATGAGCCTATGACAAGAAGCCAGTGTGAAAAACTGGATATGGTTAATTAGTTGTACTGATTAGTGAGACTAATATTTGTTACCTAGGTCCCTATGTACTAGATTGGTCTTAGTATTTATAGTGAGCCTATGACTAGAGGACAATATGAGAACTAGATGAAATTAGTTAGATATATGGTCAGGTAGAGCTAATACCTATTTGCTTGGTCCCTATAGACTAGAATAATGTATGTTTACAGAGGGAAACCAAAATGCTGTGTCGTTTGCGTGGCTGTGAGTTGATTTGGGGCCCATGGGTAAAATGTGGGACTGAATTAGTCCCTCACTTCCAATAATTAATGAAATCGTATTCTGAGTTTAGGCCCCGAGGTCTCTTAGTTTGGAGCCTAAATATCCAATACATCTCTTGTCTTGACAAGACGTCAAAGCGATTGCCTCCTCTCTTCTGATGTTGTACCTTTTCAATAATAATCCATTTGAGGGAATGACAGTCTTTGTCATGTTTTTGTACAAAGTGAGTTACCAATGTAGTACTACTCTTACCTATTCTAATCGTGGACAAATGTTCGCGTATTCTGGAGCGGACGTCCCTAGTGGTCAAACCTACATATTGCAAATTGCACGATGTGCACCACAGAAGGTAGATGCAATACGTAGATCTGCAGTTGACACAAGAGGAGATATCAAAGGTTTCCCCAGTCACTGTTGAAGTGAAAGAGGTACCAACCTGTACGTGCTCACATGCCTTGCATTGTGAGTATCCGCACCTGTATGTTCCTCTATGGCTTAGCCAGGAGGAAGCAGCTCCCATCTCAGGTCTAGATGTTTTTAATTGAGAAGGGGACACGAGGTTACCTATAGATTTATTCCTCCTATAGGAAAACCTACATCCTTTTTTAACCGTTTCTGTGAGAGCATCATCAGCCACTAGTAATTTAAAGTGGTTGCGGATAATACCACAAATCTGTGTGTACTGGGCTGAGTAATTTCGGTTTGAGGGGGAGTTCTACCTGCAGAGACGTGGGACCGCTATGGGAGCAAAGTTTGCTCCCACTTACGCCAACCTATTCATGGGTTGGTGGGAGCGGTGCCACGTCTATGCGGCTGGTAACCCCTTCAGACCGAAAATTAGATTGTATATCCGGTACATAGATGACCTTCTATTTATATGGAGGGGAAACATGGAACAAGCATGTGAATTTGTGGAATATTTGGGACAAAACGAAGTGAACCTAAAATTTACATTTGAGTTTAACAAAGATCAGGTACATTATCTGGACCTTGAGTTGAGGGGCTGCCCTTTGGGCAAGGTTTCCTCACAAGTGTATAGGAAGCCTATCTCAGGGAATAGCCTATTACACGCAAGAAGTTGCCATCCCAAGCACATGCCGTACTCTGTAGCAAAGGGCCAATTTGTGCGTATTAAACGCAACTGTACTTTACCCCAAACCTATGTCACTCATGCAGATGATTTGGAAAAACGCCTGCAACAAAGAGGATACAGTAGAAAAATCATTAAAAGAGCCAGAAATGAAGTAAATAATATGCCACGGGAAACCCTTTTAAGGGATAAACCCCCCCCCAAAAAAAGTACAGTTAACACATTAACTTTCGTGACAGATTACTCAGCCCAGTACACACAGATTTGTGGTATTATCCGCAACCACTTTAAATTACTAGTGGCTGATGATGCTCTCACAGAAACGGTTAAAAAAGGATGTAGGTTTTCCTATAGGAGGAATAAATCTATAGGTAACCTCGTGTCCCCTTCTCAATTAAAAACATCTAGACCTGAGATGGGAGCTGCTTCCTCCTGGCTAAGCCATAGAGGAACATACAGGTGCGGATACTCACAATGCAAGGCATGTGAGCACGTACAGGTTGGTACCTCTTTCACTTCAACAGTGACTGGGGAAACCTTTGATATCTCCTCTTGTGTCAACTGCAGATCTACGTATTGCATCTACCTTCTGTGGTGCACATCGTGCAATTTGCAATATGTAGGTTTGACCACTAGGGACGTCCGCTCCAGAATACGCGAACATTTGTCCACGATTAGAATAGGTAAGAGTAGTACTACATTGGTAACTCACTTTGTACAAAAACATGACAAAGACTGTCATTCCCTCAAATGGATTATTATTGAAAAGGTACAACATCAGAAGAGAGGAGGCAATCGCTTTGACGTCTTGTCAAGACAAGAGATGTATTGGATATTTAGGCTCCAAACTAAGAGACCTCGGGGCCTAAACTCAGAATACGATTTCATTAATTATTGGAAGTGAGGGACTAATTCAGTCCCACATTTTACCCATGGGCCCCAAATCAACTCACAGCCACGCAAACGACACAGCATTTTGGTTTCCCTCTGTAAACATACATTATTCTAGTCTATAGGGACCAAGCAAATAGGTATTAGCTCTACCTGACCATATATCTAACTAATTTCATCTAGTTCTCATATTGTCCTCTAGTCATAGGCTCACTATAAATACTAAGACCAATCTAGTACATAGGGACCTAGGTAACAAATATTAGTCTCACTAATCAGTACAACTAATTAACCATATCCAGTTTTTCACACTGGCTTCTTGTCATAGGCTCATCACTATATATATTGAAGTCAACTACTTTTACTTTAGGGATCAGGTCTATAGGTCTAAAGGCTTTTTAGAGGTTACTTTATGTGTATTTATCTGTAGTTATCTATTTTAGATAGATAATCTGTCCTCTAGTCATAGGCTCAGTTGCACTTTCCATTGGACTTGCCTGGTGTTACTCCCCTCCTAATGATATATTATAGAACTGTGTAGGATCACTATATACCCAAATAGTTAATACTATTATTATTATCTTTACATCAACCTAGGGTTATGAGTATCTGACCAGTGCCTCTAGTCATGGGCTCACTGCAACTTTTTGTCATTTTTCCACTGTTATAAGTTGAATATGGTAATATACCCCTTATCTACTAATGTGTATAATGGAACTGAAGATCTATACATCAATATCTCCTCTTTTTAGACTAATTATCTCTAATCTGGCTATAACTTTGAACTATACATTGTTACATGTATTTCTTATATACATTTTTAGTTGAGCCAGTCCTGTGATAATACTATGTTATTTATCGTATATATATGTTACTAAATATCTCTCACCCCCATTTGGCCATTTAATGAAATTACCAAAGTATCTAAATATAAACTTTGTAAACTATATACTGAGGTGCTTTAGATGTTTGGGGCACTGTACCTTTAAATTTCAATTAGATGGCCAACCAATAGAAATAGAACACTGGGTATTTAAATCAGTGTATTCTTAGTAGTTTTATGGACTATGAGTACGGCTCTCCTAGCCGAAACGCGTTAGTCTGTTTTGTCTGGGGGTTCCCCCACATTTCTCCTGTTGTATACTATATTTTTAATGGAATACCAATAAAATAAGATTTTTATCTATTTTTGGTGCCTGGCATGCTTTTCTGCTTTTTTCCGATTGTATATTTTTTACCACAAGCCAGCACCATTTGCTAAGCCCACCGGAGCTACCCTCAGTGAGGAGGAAGTAAATGGTTACCCTCTTCAATTTTTCATATAGGGGCCGTCTTTAATACCTATGCCTGCGTGTGTACAGTGAAGCCTCACCACATGCATTTGACTCATTACGGCAAGTACCATTGATTACTCCCTGTTTGTTTGCCATCAGACATTGCAAGTTGAGGCTGACCCCTGGATGGTCATTGGATTTCCTCAACGTGTCTTGATTGGCTGCCGACGGATGACAGGTGGGAAACGTCAACTAACCGGATTACCATTGGTGGAGTGGCGTAAGTGACACGTTGGATACGTCACCATCTTGTTCCTATTGGCTAACAGGACGTTACTCGATACAGGGCATACTATCGAAGGAGAAGTCCGGCTAGAGGTGCGCTCGTTCCGCGCTGGTGGACAGGCTGTAGCCTGGGAGAGCAGGATACCTACAGCTGGTGAGAAATTATATCAGAACTACCTGTATTATTTTCGAGTATATTTGGGACATCTGTATGTTTACCTATTCAAGTCAGCGTTAAAACTAATGAAGACCAAACTAGAGGCTGTACATATGAGCTATAGAGTATATTATCAAGATTTAAAAACTGTTTGTTATATGCTGAGCACACCGGCAGGCACTGGTTTATTAATTCATTACTACTACTCAGATTAATTCTGTCTATTCGATTACTGAGGCCCCTTAAAGACTTTGAAGTATTCCTGAGGGTATCTGTATAAGCAAATTGTCCGGTTAAAACCTTAGTGGGGCAAATCTTTTTCAAAGGATTAGTTGGGACTTTCTTCTTTTTTGTTATTAAAATGCAAGTCTGTCAAATGATCTGAGATAAGGATGCAGTCTGCAGAAGCTTAGATACAAGGTAATAACAGAGGTAAAAATTGTATTAATATAGCAGTGTTGGTGATGCAAAACGAGGGGAATGTTAAATAAAAGGATTATCTATCTTTTTAAGCAATAACATTTTTGGTGTTTACTATCCCTTTAAACAGTGGATGCTGCGTCAGAGCTCCATCGCTTCAGGTCCACCTAAAACGGAAGTTAAAAAGCAGCGGTCGTATTTTAAAATATGGGCAAACCGAGCAACTGCCCGGGGGATGATACCACCACACAGGGCCGCCATCAGAGCATTACAGGGGTCACTGATGTCAGGTGCTTGTTGGGCCCTGACCACCGAACACATAAAAATGAGATTGCGTGGGGCAGAGCTAGAGTCAGATGACTCAAACGCATCTCCTGTGAGCTCCGTGCTAAGGAGTCTATATATAGTGGATATAAAAAGTCTACAAATCCCTGTTAAAATGTCAGGTATCTGTGATGTAAAAAAAAATGAGACAAAGATAAATCATTTCAGAACTGTTCCCACCTTTAATGTGACCTATAAACTGTACAACTCAATTTAGGTAGAGGGAAGAAAAAATATAAAAATAAAATAATATGGATGCATAAGTGTGCACACCCTTAAACTAATACTTTGTTGAAGCACTTTTTGATTTTATTACAGCACTCAGTCTTTTTGGGTATGAGTCTATCAGCATGGCACATTTTGACTTGGCAAGATTTGCCCACTCTTCTTTGCAAAAACACTCCAAATCTGTCAGATTGCGAGGGCATCTCCTGTGCACAGCCCTTTTCAGATCACCCCACAGATTTTCAGTCAAATTCAGGTCTGGGCTCTGGCTGGGCCATTTCAAAACTTTAATCTTCTTCTGGTGAAGCCATTCCTTTATTGATTTGGATGTATGCTTTGGTTCCTCTTCATGTTCAGCTTTCTAGCAGAAGCCTGAAGGTTTTGTGCCAATATTGACTGGTATTTGGAACTGTTCATAATTCCCTCTAGCTTAACTAAGGCCCCAGTTGCAGCTGAAGAAAAACAGCCCCAAAGCATGATGCTGCCACCACCATGCTTCACCGTGGGTATGGTGTTCTTTTGGTGTTGTTTTTGCACCAAATATATCTTTTGAAATTATGGCCAAAAAGTTCAACCTTGGTTTCATCAGACCATAACACTTTTCCCCACATGCTTTTGGGAGACTACAGATGTGTTTTTGCAAAATGTAGCCTGGCTTGGATGTTTTTCTTCGTAAGAAAAGGCTTTCGTCTTGCCACTCTACCCCATAGCCCAGACATATGAAGAATACGTGAGATTGTTGTCACATGTACCACACAGCCAGTACTTGCCAGATATTCCTGCAGCTCCTTTAATGTTGCTGTAGGCCTCTTGGTAGCCTCCCAGACCAGTTTTCTTCTCGTCTTTTCATCAATTTTGGAGGGACGTCCAGTTCTTGGTAATGTCACTGTTGTGCCATATTTTCTCCACTTGATGATGACTGTCTTCACTGTGTTCCATGGTATATCCAATGCCTTGGAAATTCTTTTGTACCCTTCTCCTGACTGATACCTTTTAACAATGTGATCCCTCTGAAGCTTTGGATGCTCTCTGTGGACCATGGCTTTTGCTGTAGGATGCGACTAAGAATATTTCAGGAAAGACCAACTAGAGCAGCTGAACTTTATTTGGGGTTAATCAGATGCACTTTAAATGATGGCAGGTGTATGCTGACTCCTATTTAACATGATTTTGAATGTGATTGCTAAATTCTGACCACAGCTACATCCCCAGTGTGCACACTTATGCAACCACATTATTTTAGTTTTTTTTGTTTTCTTCCCTCCACCTAAAAGATTTCAGTTTGTTTTTCAATTGAGTTGTACAGTTTATAGGTCACATTAAAGGTTGAAAAAAGTTCTGAAATGATTTATCTTTGTCTCATTTTTTTACATCACAGAAACCTGACATTTTAACAGGGGTGTGTAGACTTTTTATATCCACTGTAAGTTTTTATTTTGTGCATAAACCTATATTAGTTACTTCCACAGACCCACATACCTGGGGAATCCCTTTTGACTGTCCCCAGACTAGATATTAGATGATTTTAACCCTATTCCTCAGTGAAGCCCATAGTACTAGGCCTGGCAAGTAAAGGAGCGCAAGATCCTGTTGCATTGGAGCCTGCTGGCTTTACATTGGGGCAATGAGTAGATTATCCCTAGGGGTCCCAGTGACAAGATGGCCAGAGACTTTGACACTGCTTAATACTGTGGGCTGGTTGCAGAGGTAAGCAGTGCCTGCAAGACACTGTTGTATTTCAAATATATTTGTCTATGAGTAATGTTGGTTACTTGGCTTATTTTTTAGTATATGCATAAATGTGTATGCATATTTGTATGTACAGTATGTATCAGTGTGTGTGTATGTGAATGTGCATGTTTGTGTGTATGTATGTAAGTGTATACATGTATGTGTGTGTGTTTGTCTGTGTATATGTGTAGGCAAACACTCACATATACACACACATATACATACAAACATACACATATACACTTACATGCATACACACACAAATGCATACACATATTCACAGACATACACACACATGTACCCAGACATACACACACATATACCCAGACATACACATACATATACATACACACACCATAAATGGATATGTTGTCAAAGTGTTTGACAGGGAAGGGCTCAACGGTATGTATGTATGTGTGCATATATATATATATTTGTAGGTGTGTATGTAAACATTCTCTGGTTATTCTGTTGTACCATCGACTTGTAATACCAGATTACACGACAATCTTAGCAATGAATATTAATGTTTGAATATAAAATGTTAGACTTGTGCGCGGCGGAAACATTTGTTTTGGTTTGTTTCTGATTTAATCAGATTTTTTCGAATTTCGTTCTTGGATCAATTCGAATTTGGATACATTCAAATGCATTCGTTTCGGATTCATTTGGATTCAAATAAATTCGGATGTATTCGGTTCGGATTCGATTAGTAAATTCGGAAGTTCGGTATGTGTTAGGTGGGATGTGCTGTGTATTAGACTAGTATTATGTACTGTAATATTAGGTGTAACCCATAGCAGAGTGATATAACCTAATATACTGTACAATACTAGTGTAATTGGGATTAGTCCATGGCCATCCGAATGTAACAAATAAATCCAAACTAATTCGGATTTATTTGTTGGTTTTGTTGCTACAGTAATTCAGAAATTCAAATCGATCCGAAGCTCTGAATTTGACAAATTCATCCGAACTTCTATTCGGAACAAAACCAAACGCACATGTTTATAAAATATAGCGTTGGAATATTACATACAAATGATTATTACTATTCCCTGGATTTTTAGGATCTGAAGACTCAGATTAGGTTTTTTCACTATAGCCTAGATTTAGAGTTTTGCGGCCGAAGGGGTGTGTTAGCTACGCGTCTTTTTTTTCTAGCGCTGCTTCTAAACAACGCTGGTATTTAGAGTTCTCTGAAGGGCTGCGTTAGGCTCCAAAAAGGGAGCGTAAAGGCATATTTACCGCCACTTCAACTCTCAATTCCAGTGTTGCTTACGGTAGCGGCTAGCTGGAAAAACGTGCTCGTGCACGATTCCCCCATAGGAAACAATGGGGCAGTTTTGGCTGAAAAAAAACCTAACACCTGCAAAAACGCGTTAAGCTCCTAACGCAGCCCCATTGTTTCCTATGGGGAAACAGTTTCTAAGTCTGCACCTAACACCCTAACATGAACCCCGAGTCTAAACACCCCTAACCTTACACTTATCAACCCCTAATCTGCCGCCCCCGCTATCGCTGACACCTGCATTACAAAATTAACCCCTAATCTGCCGCTCCGAACACCGCCGCAACCTACATTATCCCTATGTACCCCTAATCTGCTGCCCCTAACATCCCCGACACCTACATAATATTTATTAACCCCTAATCTGCCCCCCCAACGTCGCCGCTACCTAACTACACTTATTAACCCCTAATCTGCCGACCGGACCTCGCCGTCACTATAATAAATGTATTAACCCCTAAACCACCGCACTCCCGCCTCGCAAACCTTATAATAAATAGTATTAACCCCTAATTTGCCCTCCCCAACGTCGCCGCCACCTAACTTCAAGTATTAACCCCTAATCTGCCGACCGGACCTCGCCGCTACTCTAATAAATGTATTAACCCCCTAAAGCTAAGTCTAACCCTAACCCTAACACCCACCTAAATTAAATATAATTTTAATCTAACAAAATAAATTAAATCTTATTAACTAAAGTATTCCTATTTAAAACTAAATACTTACCTTTAAAATAAACCCTAATATAGCTACAATATAACAAATAATTATATTGTAGCTATTTTAGGATTTATATTTATTTTACAGGCAACTTTGTATTTATTTTAACTAGGTACAATAGCTATTAAATAGTTATTTACTATTTAATAGCTACCTAATTAAAATAATTACAAAATTACCTATAAAATAAATCCTAACCTAAGTTACAATTAAACCTAACACTACACTATCAATACATTAATTAAATAAATTACCTACAATTACATACAATTAAATAAACTAAACTAAATTACAAAAACAAACAAACACTAAATTACAAAAAATAAAAAAAATTACAAGAATATTAGGCTAATTACACCTGCTCTAAGCCCCCTAATAAAATAAAAAAGCCCCCCAAAATAATAAAGGTCCCTACCCTATTCTAAATTAAAAAGTAACCAGCTCTTTTACCTGCCCTTAAAAGGGCTTTTTGCGGGGCATGCCCAAAAGTAATCAGCTCTTTTGCCTTTAAAAAATAATACAACCCCCCCAACATTAAAACCCACCACCCACATACCCCTACTCTAACCCAAACCCCCCTTAAATAAACCTAACACTACCCCCCTGAAGATCACCCTACCTTGAGCCGTGTTCACCCAGCCAGGCACCGATGGACCAAAAGAGGACATCCGGAGCGGCAGAAGTCTTCATCCTATCCGGGCAGAAGAGGACATCCGGACCGGCAGACATCTTCATCCAAGCGGCATCTTCTATCTTCATCCATCCGATGAGGAGCGGCTCCATCTTCAAGACCTCCGGCGCGGAACATCCTTCTTCCCCAAGGACTAGATGACGAATGACGGTTCCTTTAAATGATCGGAACAGCCAATAGAATGCGAGCTCAATCTGATTGGATCAGCCAATCCGATTGAACTTGAATCTGATTGGCTGATTCAATCAGCCAATCAGATTTTTCCTACCTTAATTCCGATTGACTGATAGAATCCTATCAGCCAATTGGAATTTGAGGGACGCCATCTTGGATGACGTCATTTAAAGGAACCGTCATTTGTCGTCTAGTCGTCGGGGAAGAAGGATGTTCTGCGCCGGAGGTCTTGAAGATGGAGCCGCTCCTCGTCGAATGGATGAAAATAGAAGATGCCGCTTGGATGAAGATGTCTGCTGGTCCGGATGTCCTCTTCTGCCCGGATAGGATGAAGACTTCTGCCGCTCCGGATGTCCTCTTTTGGTTCATCGGTGCCCGGCTGGGTGAACACGGCTCAAGGTAGGTTGATCTTCAGGGGGGTAGTGTTAGGTTTATTTAAGGGGGGTTTGGGTTAGAGTAGGGGTATGTAGGTGGTGGGTTTTAATGTTGTGGGGGGTTGTATTTTTTTTAAAGGCAAAAGAGCTGATTACTTTGGGGCATGCCCCGCAAAAAGCCCTTTTAAGGGCTGGTAAAAGAGCTGGTTACTTTTTAATTTAGAATAGGGTAGGGACCTTTATTATTTTGGGGGGGCTTTTTTATTTTATTAGGGGGGCTTAGAGTAGGTGTAATTAGCCTAATATTCTATTATTCTTTGTAATTTAGTGTTTGTTTGTTTTTGTAATTTAGTTTAGTTTATTTAATTGTATGTAATTGTAGGTAATTTATTTAATTAATTTATTGATAGTGTAGTGTTAGGTTTAATTGTAACTTAGGTTAGGATTTATTTTACATGTAATTTTGTAATTATTTTAACTAGGTAGCTATTAAATTGTAAATAACTATTTAATAGCTATTGTACCTAGTTAAAATAAATTTAAAGTTCCCTGTAAAATAAATATAAATCCTAAAATAGCTACAATATAATTATTCGTTAAATTGTAGCTATATTAGGGTTTATTTTACAGGTAAGTATTTAGTTTTAAATAGGAATACTTTAGTTAATAAGATTTAATTTATTTTGTTAGATTAAAATTATATTTAATTTAGGGGGGTGTTAGAGTTATGGTTAGACTAAGCTTTAGGGGTTAATACATTTATTAGAGTAGCGGCGAGGTCCGGTCGGCAGATTAGGGGTTAATACTTGAAGTTAGGTGGCGGCGACGTTGGGGAGGGCAGATTAGGGGTTAATACTATTTATTATAGGGTTTGCGAGGCGGGAGTGCAGCGGTTTAGGGGTTAATACATTTATTAGAGTAGCGGCGAGGTCTGGTCGGCAGATTAGGGGTTAATAAGTGTAGTTAGGTAGCAGCGACGTTGGGGGGGCAGATTAGGGGTTAATAAATATTATGTAGGTGTCGGCGATGTTAGGGGCAGCAGATTAGGGGTTCATAGGGATAATGTAGGTGGCGGCGGTGTGCGGTAGGAAGATTAGGGGTTAAAAAAATTATTATAGTGGCGGCGATGTGGGGGGACCTCGGTTTAGGGGTACATAGGTAGTTTATGGGTGTTAGTGTACTTTGTAGCACAGTAGTTAAGAGCTTTATAAACCGGCGTTAGCCCAGAAAGCTCTTAACTACTGACTTTTTTTTGCGGCTGGAGTCTTGTTGGTAGAGGGTCTACCGCTCACTTTAGCCAAGACTCTAAATACCAGCGTTAGGTATTGAAAAGATAGGATACGCAATTGGCGTAAGGGGATCTGCGGTATGGAAAAGTCGCGGCTTGAAACTGAGCGTTAGACCTTTACCTACACGACTCTAAATACCAGCGGTCGGCTAAAAGCAGCGTTAGGAGCCCTTAACGCTGCTTTTGACGGCTACCGCAAAACTCTAAATCTAGGCATATATGTTTTAGGATTTAATAGTTGTTGGGGGGTTTTTTAATAGGATTTTATTGTGTTTAGGAAAAAAGATTCCGGATTTATACACTGTGGCTTTATTCAAACATATAATTTTTATTATGCTTTGTGTGACACTGAATAATTAAATAATTAAATACTTCATTACATTTTCAGGAGTAACGTCTCTTCTGTCTTCAGTTAAAAATCTGCTTGAATATAGAAAAACTGAGGACCACTTTGCATGAGATCCAATTTAACACAGTTTAGACCAGTACCTTGGTAGCTGTGCTGGCTGCAATGGACCACTGCTTTTTCCCTGTATATAGACATGAGTTCAAAAGGTAGCAGCCGTCCGTCTATCGGACAGTGCTAGTTCTCAGTACATTTGGACAGTTCTCCATAGCTAGACAGTGCTACTTCATGTATGCCAAATAGATAACATTGTTTTTACTCCTGTGGATTTACCTATGAGTCAGCACTGATTGGCTAAAATTGAAGTCTGGCAAAATAACTGAGATAAGGGGCAGTCTGCAGAGGCTTAGATACAAGGTAATCACAGAGGTAAAAAAGTGTATTAATATAACAGTGTTGGTTATGCTAAACTGGGGAGTGGATAATAAAGGGATTATCTATCTTTTTATACAATAAACATTTTCAAGTTTTCAATAGCCTTTTTTATGCTTAAAGGGTTAAAGAATGTAAAGTGTCATTATACTCATACTGTGCCGCTAATTATGTGAAAAATGGACCAGAATCATGGAACCGCTGGAAAAAAACTTTTAGTGTTACTTCCATTGTCAGTAAAGTCAATTGATTTAAATGTATTTATATTTAAGTTGTGTAATAAAAATTTGCAAAGGAAATGCTACAAATCTTCAGCTAGATTACGAGTTTTCAGCGCTATAGGGAAATTAACGAGCGCCACAAAAGCGTTGTTAATTCACCTCCCTATAGCGCTGCTATTACAGGTTTTTAAAAACCTGGCTTGCGTGGGCGATATAGTGGCATTAAGCTCCATACCTCACCCAAATACAAATGGTGTTTTGACGTGCTAGTGCACGATTTCCCCAAAGACATCAAAGGGGAGAGCCAGCAAAAAAAAAGCCTAACATCTGTAATCGTGGAAAATCGTAGATGTCTATGGGGAAAGAAAAAGTTATGTTTAAACCTAACACCCTAACATAAAAACCACGTCTAAACACCCCTAATCGGCCGCCCCGACATTGCTGCAACTTACATAATGTTATTAACCCCTAATCTTCTGCCCCTAACATCGCCGCCACCTAAATAAAACTATTGACCCCTAATCTGCCGCTCCCGATATTGCCGCCACCTAAATACACTTATTAATCCCTAATCTGCTGCCCCTAACATCGCTGCCACCTAAATAAAACTATTAACCCCTAATCTGCCGCTCCCGATATCGCCGCCACCTAAATGCACTTATTAACCCCTAATCTGCTGCCCCTTATATCGCTGCCACCTAAATACACTTATTAACCCCAAATCTGCCGCTCCCGATATCGCCGCCACCTACATTACAGTTATTAACCCCTAATCTGCCACCCCCAATGTCGCCGCCACTATACTAAAGTTATTAACCTCTAAACCTCTGGCCTCCCACATCACTAACGCTAAATAAATATATTAACCCCTAAACCTAACCCTAACACAACCCTAAGCATAACCCTAACGTAACCCTAAGTCTAACCCTAACCCCCCTAACTTAAATATAATTAAAATAAATCTAAATTAAACTTACAATTATTACCTAAATAATTCCTATTTAAAACTAAATACTTACCTGTAAAAAAAAACCTAAGCTAGCTACAAAATAACTAATATTTAAATTGTAGCTAGCTTAGGTTTTTTTTTTTTATTTCATAGGTAAATTGGATTTATTTTAACTAGGTAGACTAGTTAGTAAATAGTTATTAACTATTTACTAACTACCTAGATAAAATAAATACAAACTTACCTGTGAAATAAAACCTAAACTGCCTTACACTAAAACATTACAATAAAATAAAATAAATTAAATTAATAAAATACAATTATCTAAATTACAAAAAGAACCCACTAAATTACACAAAATAAAAAACGAAATTATCAAAAATAAAAACAAATTACTCTTAATCTAATAGGCCTATCAAAATAAAAAAAGCACACCCAAAATAAAAATCATCCAAGCGGGCAGAAGTCCTCATCAAAGCCGTCAGAAGTCTTCATCCAGACGGCATCTTCTATCTTCATCCATCTGGCACGGAGTGGGTCCATCTTCAAGACATCCGATGCAGAGCATCCTTTTCTTCTGATGGTCGCTGTTCCAATCAGCCAATAGGATAAAAGCTTAATCCTATTGGCTGATTGCAACAGCCAATAGGATTTTTTCAACCTTAATTCCGATTGGCTGATAGAAATCTATCAGCCAATCGGAATCTAAGGGACGCCATCTTGGATGACGTCATTTAAAGGGAAACCTCATTCTGAAGAAGATGTCGATTGAAGAGGATGATCCGCGCCGGATGTCTTGAAGATGGATCCACTCTGCGCCGGATGGGTGAAGATAGAAGATGCTGCTGCTTCGTTGAGGACTTCTGCCGGCTTCGTTGAGGATGGATGTTGGGTCTTCAAAAACTGTAAGTGGATCTTCGGGGGTTAGTGTTAGGCTTTTTTAAGGGTTTATTGGGTGGGTTTTATTTTTAGATTAGGGTTTGGGCGGAAAAATAGCTAAATGCCCTTTTAAGGGCAATGCCCATCAAAATGCCCTTTTCAGGGCAATGGGGAGCTTAGGTTTTTTAGTTAGGATTTTATTTGGGGGGTTGGTTGTGTGGGTGGTGGGTTTTACTGTTGGGGGGTTGTTTGTATTTTTTTACAGGTAAAAGAGCTGATTTCTTTGGGGCAATGACCTGCAAAAGGCCCTTTTAAGGGCTATTGGTAGTTTAGTTTAGGCTAGGGTTTTTTTATTTTGGGGGGGTTATTTTGATAGGGCTATTAGATTAGGTGTAATTAGTTTAAATATCTGATCATTTCTTTTTTTATTTTGTGTAATTTAGTGGGATTTTTTTTTTGTAATTTAGTTAATTGTTTTTAATTTATGTAATTTATTTAATTGCCGTGTAAGGTTAGGTGTTAGTGTAAGACAGGTTAGGTTTTATTTTACAGGAAAATTTGTATTTATTTTAGCTAGGTATTTAGTAAATAGTTAATAACTATTTAGTATCTATTCTACCAAGTTAAAATAAATACAAACTTGCCTGTGAAAAAAAAACATAAAACTTAAGCTAGATTCAATGTAACTATTAGTTATATTGTAGCTATCTTTGGGTTTATTTTACAGGTAAGTATTTAGTTTTAAATAGGAATTATTTAGTTATTAATAGTAGGTTTTATTTAGATTTATTTTAATTACATTAAAGTTAGTGGGGGTTAGGGTTAGGGTTAGACTTAGGGTTAGGTTAAGGGGTTAATAAATTTAGTATAGTGGTGGCGACGTTGGGGGCGGCAGATTAGGGGTTAATAAATGTAGGTCGGTGGTGGCGATGTTGGGGGCAGCAGATTAGGGGTTAATAAGTATAATGTAGGTGGCAGCGATGTTGGGGGTAGCAGATTAGGGGTTAATAAGTATACTGTAGGTGGCGGCTATGTCGGGGACGGCAGATTAGGGGTTAATAAGTGTAGGTAGGTGTCGCTTTGTCGGGGCGGCGGATTAGGGGTTAATAAGTATAATGTAGATGTCGGCGATGTCGGGGGCGATAGATTAGGGGTTAATAAGTATAATGTAGTTGTCAGCGATGTCGTGGGTGGCAGATTAGGAGTGTTTAGACTCTGGGTTCATGTTAGGGTGTTAGGTGTAAACATAAATTTAGTTTCCCCATAGGAATCAATGGGGCTGCGTTACGGAGCTTTACACTCCTTTATTGCAGGTGTTAGGCTTTTTTTCAGCCGGCTCTCCCCATTGATGTCTAAGGGGAAATCGTGCATGAGCACGTAAAACCAGCTCACCTCAGAGCTGTTATTGGAGTGTGGTATGGAGCTCAATTTTTCTCTACGCTCACTTCTTGCCTGCTAACGCTGGGTTTATGAAAACCTGTAATACCAGCGCTGTAGGTAAGTGAGCAGTGACAATAACTTGCAAGTTAGTACCGAGCAGCTCTTTCAACAAAACTCGTAGTGATGTGGGAGGCCAGAGGTTTAGGGGTTAATAGTTTATTTTAGTATATTTTGTTGAGGGGGCTTGCGGTTTAGTGGTTAATAGATTTATTATTGCGGCGCTGTGGACGGACGGCAGATTAGTTAATAATATTTAAATAGTGTTTGCGATGTGGGAGGGCAGAGGTTTAGGGGTTAATAGGTTTATTATAATGGCGACGATGTCGGGGAGCAGCGGAATAGGGGTTATTACATTTTTTTAAGTTGTAGCGATGTTCGGAGCGGCAGATTAGGGGTTAATAATTTTATTTTAGTATTTGCGATGTGGGAGGACCTCGGGTTAGGGGTTAATAGGTAGTTTATGGGTGTTAGTGTACTTTTTAACAGTTTAGTTATAAATTTTATGTTACAGCTTTGTAGCATAAAACTCATAACTACTGATTTTAGATGGCGATACAGATCTTGTCCTTTAAGGCTGTACCGCTCACTTTTTGGCCTCACAGCAAAACTCGTAATACCGGCACTATGGGAGTCCCATTGAAAAAGGACTTTTTTAAAAGTGCGGTACTGACGTTACGTGACAACCAAAAAGGTGTGCAGTACAGCTAATCTGACAAGACTTGTAACAGCGGCATTAGGGAAAAAGCATTGTTATGAAGCATAACGATGCTTTTTCACTCATAACACAAAACTCGTAATCTAGCTGCTTGTTTTTCACTATTCCTTTTTCATTTTAAAAGGAACAAACTAGTCAAAATTAAAATTTCATGATTCACATAGGGCATGCAACTTTTCAATTTTATTGTCATCAAATTTGCTTTGTTCTTTTGGTATTCTTTCTTGAAAACTAAATTTAGGTAGGCTCTTAAAGGGACATTATACACTAGATTTTTCTTTGCAAAAATGTTTTGTAGATGATACATTTATATAGCTCATATATTTTTTTTTCTTTTAAATGTATAGTTTTGCTTATTTTTTAAATAACGTGCTAATTTTCAGACTCCTAACCAAGCCCCAAAGTTTTAGGATTATACTGATGTATACCTACTCCAGCTTGCTCCTGTTTGTGTAAAGGGTCTTTTCACAGGCAGAGGAAGGGGGGAGGGGGGGAGTGTCTGTTCTCACTGGGTGTTCAAGTCAACCTAATCAAAAGTGCTAATCAGGGAGCTTCTAAGTAACTTTTTAAAAGGTTTTATACTGGATTTTTAGTTTAGCATCTGTGCATAGTATTCTTTATAGTAGTGTCTATTACATGCAGTTATATGAAAATTGGTGCTAACTCCCCTAGAGTTATTTATCAGTCAGCACTTATTGGCTAAAATGCAAGTCAAAAGAACTGAAATAAGGGGGCAGGCTGCAGAGGCATAGATACAAGGTAATCACAAAAGTAAAATGTATATTAATAACTGTGTTGGTTATGCAAACTGGGGAATAGATAATAAAAGGATTATCTATCTATTTAAACAATAAACATTTTCAAGGAGACAAGAGTCCATTATTTTTTCTGTGTTTATTGTCTTTTTACCAACTTGCTCGGCTTTTGTAACTTAACTGTACAAAGTGTAGCGATTTGGAAATAATTTCTGGCGCTTGTCTGTAAGAGAGTCGTTGCCTCACCCCAATCGAAACAATTTTACTAGACTCAAAAAAAATAAACATGTGCCTAGAATTTTGCAAGATTTATATTTTATGATTAATTTTTAAATTGTTTGTGTAAAATCCTTTTCATTAGCTTTAATTAGTAATTACTTACAAATGTTCTACATTATTTAAAAAAAAAAACTAAATGAGTATTGTAATGGTATATTGCTTCCTTTAAAATTAGGGTTGCAACCTTTTCTGAAAGTACTAAAAACTGCCAAGTTCATTAGCATACATTTGCATAAATAATGATACTCTTTAAATCAGGAACTAAAGCTGCTGGCACTGATTTTAAATGATCATTTGTTTATAATTAGATTCCAATACATGTAGACGAACTTTGACCATGATAGGGTCTTCATTTCTATATTTAATCTTTTTTTTTTTTAACCTTGACCTGAACCTTAAAAATACCGGTCATATTAGTAAAATTGTGAGTAAAATATCGGCTGGAGACAACACAATTTACAATGTAAACTCATGAGTCCTAATTCCTTTTGATCATCTCATTTAAAAGATGGCTTACAGCTAACAGTGGAACACTGATAGGACCCTCAACCCTTTATCATTCATGTAAATATATTTTCTTTATTATACTTCAATTGTATTTCTTATGTGATATTGATGCATACTATTTTGATGGTTTATAAAGGAATTAAAATAATATAAACAATAAATTGTGCAGCCATAGTTGAAATTTGTGGAAGTTTCATTAATATAATTTTTATTTTTTTTACTTCAAATGTTTATAACTGATTACAAGAAATAGAATGGCATACAATTGTTGCAGAATTGATAAAGCAAATTGACAGTACTATTTTCTTTTCTTTCTACAGCCATTGGGCTTAAACTAAAGCATAGAACAGGTTCACATAGGTATCTAGTGCTTCCTGAAATATTTTCTTTATTTGTTTTTCCTTCTTTGGAAATAGTGTTTAAGATTTTATTATTATTATTATACTTTATTTATGAAGCGACAACATATTCTGCAGTGCTGTCCATGGATACAATTTATTTAAATAAAACAATATAAGACTTGTAAGAGACAGGACAACATTTACAAACACATACAGGAGGAATTGAGGGCCCTATTCCTGTGGGAACTTACAATCTAGAAGGGTAGGAGGTTAAGAAACAGGAGGTGAGGACTGTAAGATTGAGAAAGATGTTAATGCAGAGTTAGGTGAAGGAAATGTTAGGTAAGTGAAATTAATGTATTATTGATTTGGGTGGTAGGCTTCCCTGAACAGAAAAGTCTTCAGGGAGCATTTAAAGGAAGAAAGATTAGGGCAAAGCCTAACAGCATGAGGGAGCATGTTCCAGAGGGTAGGTGCTGTACGACAGAAGTCCTGCAGTCTAACATGAGAGCAGGTCATTATTGGATCTTAGTGGGCGAGCTAGAGTATACTTGTTTATTATAGAGGATAGGTAGAGGGGAGCGACGGTGGTGAGAGCTTTGTCTGTAAAGGTGAGAATTTTGAATTTAATTCTGCTGTGAATGGGGAGCCAATGAAGGGACTCGCAGAGAGGTGCAGCAGATACAGAGTGACGGGAAAGGTGGATCAGCCTGACAGAGGCATTTAGGATGGATTGAAGGGGGAGAGGTGGGAAAGAGGAAGGCCAGCGAGTAGGTTATTGCAGTAGTCAAGTCGGGAAATAACAAGGGAGTGGATTATTTGCTTTGTGGTGTTAGCGCTCAGAAAAAGGCAAATCTTGGAAATATTGCGTAGATTGTTGCGACAGGATGTAGAAAGTGATTAGATATGGGGGACGATAGAAGTCGGCGTAGAGCTTGAGGGGGGATAAGAAGGAGCTCAGTCTTGGACATGTTAATCTTTAGGTGGTGAGAGGCCACCCAGGAAGAAATACCAGATAAGCAGTCACTTACATGAGAAAGGATAGAGGGAGAGAGAGCAGGGGTGGAGAGGTAGATCTGGGTGTCTTTAGCATAGAGGTGATATTTGAAGCCACAACTGTTGATAAGTTTACCCAGCGAAGAAGTATAGATGTAGAAGAGTAGAGGTCCCAGAACAGATCCTTGAGGTACTCCAACAGAGGCATAGGAGAGGAGGAGTTGCCGGGCAAATAACACAGAAAAAGAACTGTGAGAAAGATGGGAGTGAATCCAGGAAAGAGCAGTGTCACAGAGGCCAAAAGAGCTAAGAGTCTGTAGGAGGTGGGGGGTGGTCAACTGTGTCGAAGGCAGCTGAGAGGTTAAGTAAGTTGAGTATAGAGTAGTGGCCAATATTTTTAGAGAGAAGATTTTTAGTAACCTTGGTAAAGGCAGTCTCAATTGAGTGTTTGGGGCGAAATCCAGATTGCAGGGGGTCAAGCAAAGAGTTGGTGGACAGGAAGTGGGTTAGGCGATTGTAAACTAGTTTTTCAAGGAGTTTTGATGTTAGTGGAAGCAGTGATATGGGGCGGTAGGTATATATATATATATATCAGCAGAAAACATATCCTCCCTCCACGATCAGCCACCTGGGTGCAAATATGCAAATAATAGTTCCAGTAAAAAATGCACTCTCAGGATTTTCAAACAAAATGGTCAACTTTATTAGATGACATTAAAGGAATATAATATTCCTTTCATCAGATCAAAACCTGAACATATATGGTGCACAATCCCACAATATGCAGTATAATATTAAACAAAGCTCTCACATACCCCTCTCATGAAAATTAGCACCAAACAGTGATTTGGAACACATGATGTGGGACTGTTGGCAGTCAAGTAGCATTTACTTCAAGATACCCTTTACAGGGGTCCACCTGTTGAATATGTACTAGCACTCATTGATTTTTGTCTCAATCAAAACTATTTCTGATTTGAGGACAGCTTTTATATTCAGACTGCAGGCACGGCGATGGGCTCAAACATGGCCTTATCATATGCCAATATTTTTATGTCAGATTTTGAGAATATTTTTGTTTGGCCTGGTGAGGTGTCGTCTATCATCTTTTACAGGTGGTACATAGACTACATCTTCCTTATCTGGTGGGGGGCTCTGATACCCTAGAAGAGTGGTTTGATGCCCTCAATAACACTGATACCATGGTACGCTATATAATAACATCTGACAGTAATAGTATCAGTTTCCTAGATTTACAGATATTTAAAGGGACAGTCTAGGCCAAAATAACCTTTCATGATTCAGATAGAGCATGTAATTTTAAACAATTTTCCAATTTACTTTTATCACCAATTTTGCTTTGTTCTCTTGGTATTCTTAGTTGGAAGCTTAACCTAGGAGGTTTATATGCTAATTTCTTAGACCTTGAAGCCCACCTCTTTCAGATTGCATTTTAACAGTTTTTCACCACTAGAGGGTGTTAGTTCACATATTTCATATAGATAACACTGTGCTCGTGCACGAGAAGTTATCTGGGAGCAGGCACTGATTGGCTAGACTGCAAGTCTGTCAAAAGAACTGAAAAAAGGGGCAGTTTGCAGAGGCTTAGATACAAGATAATCACAGAGGTTAAAAGTATATTAATATAACTGTGTTGGTTATGCAAAACTGGGAAATGGGTAATAAAGGGATTATCTATCTTTTAAAACAATAAAAATTCTGGTGTAGACTGTCCCTTTAAGGAAGGCCATAATATAGGGACTACACTCACGGATCATAATTCGATCCTACGAGCAGATAGCTGTCATCCACCCACATTGTTTAAGGGCATAATCAAATCCCAAAATGGTCAGAACAGTCTGTAGCAACACACAGCAGGGACTTGAGGTCTCAGAGTTGGAGGAGACTGGGAGTAAGTTCCTTCAAAGAGGATATAAACTCAGAACTGTTGAACCTATTATGGAGACACTTCAGCAATTAACTCAAGAAGAACTGATTAATAAATGCAAAGAGAAACAGGAACATAACAAGATGATCACGGTAACCACGTTCACCCCTTGCACCATTAATACCAGTAGAATTCTAAGGAAACACTCGCTGATCTTGTCATAGGATCCTAATCTTTGTTTTAGCCAAGAGGTTACCCCTATGGTGGGATATAGGAGAAATACGAATCTTCGTGACCTGTTAGTGCACATGGACCCCAAACAGTGCTATCAATGCAAGTAGCTGATTAACATCAAGGGCAGTTATAGATGTGTGGGCTGCATGATGTGTAATGGTTTGATTTCAACAAAGAAATTCCATCATCCCCACACCAAAACTGTCTACACCATTAGACATTCAATGAAGAGAAGAGAGGAAGTGCCGCTGCAAAGAAACCACATCCGGGTGTGCAAGCTATCTCGTAACTAATACACGCCAGTAACAGGGGCAGAGTGGAGCCAACAAAAAGGTAGCGGTGGACATCCGCAAAGTCACAGACAAAAGAAAAAATATTGTCGGCTGCAAGTAACAGTGAAAAAAATCTATAACCCATTAAAAAATGAAACGGTACAATACACAAGTGGAGAGGCTCAGCTGATCTTACGCGTTTCACGCCCGTAGGCGCTTACTCATAGATACTCTCATTAGACATTCAATCACTTGTACCACCACACATGTGGTGTTCTTATTTGTGTGAAGATATATAGAATATATATAATAATAAAAAACACCTAACCTGATACTAATATGATACTACTATAATAGGCAATATGTATAATACATGTAAATTGTGAATTATGAATTATGTGTGAAAAAAATCTTTTCAAAATTGGAAAAAATTATATATGAAAAAATTCAATTCTATAGAAGATGCCAGCAACAAATACTAGAATTGCATATCTATATATAAAAAACTTTATTACAATATAGGTCGACCTATTCAAGACATACAATAATAAATCACAAAATTAAGAAAAAAATATAGAAAAAAATAAAATTAGTATAAAAAACCCAAAAACCAGAAGTTCATGCATAAGAAACAGTTCCCAGGAGTGGACGATTTTTCGGCTTGTTACTATGTGGACCCACGCTCATACAAGGATGCTGTTCTGTGTATAGTTGTAAGAGGAGCGTTCCCAGGACAAAAGAGGCAGTCATAGCCAATGATGGTATTTCCCCTACGGACAAGGAATCCTCTTAGTAAATGTCACACAGCAAATAGCAGGGGAAGTTACATCCGTACTTACATAATAATAAGCAGCAACCGGCCTCCAAACTTGAACCAACGATCTGTGGATACACCTTCCAATAGTAACCAATGGCCACTGGAAACAGAAAAGCTTTAACAGGGAAAAGCAATTAGATATACTAGGCTAGAAACCCAGTGAATTTTTTGCAGCTTTCTTTTACAGGATATGCATTCTAGCTCCCAAGGCCTGTTTGTAATGGCCAATACTGCACAAAAAACACATAGCAGAGGGTTATTCAGCCACAAGATATCTGCACAAATAAAATACTCCAAAGGTGTAGGAGTTAGTTTAAAATAGAGTAAATAGAGCAACTAGTTTCACAATGCTTGAAAAAGAAATTACATTTTGAAACTAGTTGCTCTATTTGCTCTATTTTAAACTAACACCTACACCTTTGGAGTATTTTATTTGTGCAGATATCTTGTGGCTGAATAACCCTCTGCTAGGTGTTTTTTTGTGCAGTATTGGCCATTACAAACAGGCCTTGGGAGCTAGAATGCATATCCTGTAAAAGAAAGCTGCAAAAAAATCACTGGGTTTCTAGCCTAGTATATCTAATTGCTTTTCCCGTTAAAGCTTTTCTGTTTCCAGTGGCCATTGGTTACTATTGGAAGGTGTACCCACAGATCGTTGGTTCAAGTTTGGAGGCCGGTTGCTGCTTATTATTATGTAAGTATGGATGTAACTTCCCCTGCTATTTGCTGTGTGACATTTACTAAGAGGATTCCTTGTCCGTAGGGGAAATACCATCATTGGCTGCGACTGCCTCTTTTGTCCTGGGAACGCTCCTCTTACAACTATACACAGAACAGCATCCTTGTATGAGCGTGGGTCCACATAGTAACAAGCCGAAAAATCGTCCACTCCTGGGAACTGTTTCTTATGCATGAACTTCTGGTTTTTGGTTTAAGGAGTTTTTTATACTAATTTTATTTTTTTCTATATTTTTTTCTTAATTTTGTGATTTATTATTGTATGTCTTGAATAGGTCGACCTATATTGTAATAAAGTTTTTTATATATAGATATGCAATTCTAGTATTTGTTGCTGGCATCTTCTATAGAATTGAATTTTTTCATATATCATTTTTTCCAATTTTGAAAAGATTTTTTTCACACATAATTCATAATTTACATGTATTATACATATTGCCTATTATAGTAGTATCATATTAGTATCAGGTTAGGTGTTTTTTATTATTATATATATTCTATATATCCTTACTCTTAAGCTGGTTTCAGCGCTCCCTAGTGCTTTGTATTTTGTATTGATTAGTCCTGTAGGTCTTTGAGGGTAACCTATTTTTTCTAGTTGGAGTTTGTAGTAATTTATATTTTTTGGCGCTGGTCACTTAAGTCTATTTTTTGGTTCTTATTTGTGTGTCCATGCTGTCCATGCTCTATGTTCTACGTTGGGAAGATGAAAGGCACCCACAGGGAGCGGATGGCCAATCACAGGCTGGCCATTCGTCAGGCGTTACAAAAGGGTTCGTCGGATCAACCAGTGGCACGGCACTGTGCTGAAAAAAGGCACTCTGTGGCCTCGATCAGTTACACTCTGATCGACCACATACCTAAACCAGACTGAGGAGGGGACTGGGATAGACTCCTACTTACCAGAGAAGCACAATGGATCTACCGGTTGGGTACCATCTCCCCAGGAGGTTTAAACTCTGTACCAGACTTCAAAGGGTTAATATGATCTGACATATACCTGAGGTGCAAATCTATGGGGTGGAGCCGTATGATATATGTGTGCCGGCAACATCCTGGGTTGCCGTTGGTTCACTATATGTTCCATAAGAGAACCCTAATCCAGTGGATGGTATCTGCTGGTGGGGAACTCATGAGTGCCCACCTATCCCATAGTATAATGTCACTGCCATTACAGATAATACCATTATTTCTGAAGTCTGGGAGGTACAGTAATATTGACGTGGGAGGTAATAAAAAATTTCTTTCCACACATGATGTGGTTGCCACTCATGGGACAATATAAGATAATTAAAAGGGAGGATTCCAGTTGAAAATCCATGGACATTATGAGCCTTTTAATTTATATACCTGTATAAGAGGAGATGCAGTGCTACCTGTTCATGTGGTTCTGTTAAGTAGTTTACATATGTTTCTGTGTTATAAGTTGATACTGATAACAGGATGTAACACGGGCACTAGGGCTCCAGTATTGTGGTTTCATATATATATAATGATACTGCATCACAATATTGCACCTGTGCTTTATAATGTTTTTTTATGTTACTCTCTTGATTGTCTTGTTTCCTCAGTGCAATCCAGCCAAACCCCAATGTCTAACACAATAGGCAGGATTAGTCAGTGTGGCATTGACAATGTCAGTTACCCTGGGGACATGAGTTTTACTCTTGAGATGTTTTTAGTTTTAATTTTATTTCTATGTTTATTTTTATTTTTAGGATGATTCTGAGTACAGCAATATTTACACTGTATGTAGAGTAGCTACTAGGTGTATCTTGCTGTGATAGTTACACCAACACGTAAATGATAACTGCACTGTACAATATCACTGCACCTGCAGTAGTTTCAGTGTTTGCTACTGTTTATTAATGTATGCAGTTTGTTGTTTTTTCACTTAGTTTGAGATAGTTATTTGCAATATTTAGTTACACTACTTGGCAAAACCGGTGATGTCACTTTAACTTCCGTTTTGCCGTTTTGTATCACAGATGTTTTTCTGCCTGTCACTAGTTAGGTACTTGATTATATGCTGTGGATGATACTACACTTATTTGATAATTATATGTTGAAATACGTCCCTGGCGAAACCAGAAGTGGAAATATTGTTAACTTCCAGTTTTTTGGCTGGGTGGAACGCACAGATGTGTTCCAAATCACTGACGCCTATTTTCATGAGAGTGTTATGTGAGAGCTTTGTTTGTCACTATATATTGTGGGATTATATTCCTGAAACGTCATCTAATAAAGTTGACCTTTTTGTTTGAAAATCCTGAGAGTGCATTTTTTACTGGAACTATATATATATATGTATAGAGTTGTAGTCCAAATCATTGCAAATCAGGTTTATTGTCAAAATGCACAGACTTAAAGCTGTTTGCAATGAACAAATTAATTCTGTTGTCTCAAAATTATTCAACCCCTTCATGGCAAGCATCTTTAGTACTTAGTAGAGCAGCCTTTTGCTACTATGATCTGCTGCAAATGAGATGCATAGCCAGACACCAGCTTCTGGCAGCGTTCCTGAGGAATCTTAGGCCATTCCTCATGAGCAATGGCCTCCAGTTCGGTAATATTCTTGGGTTTGCGAGCTGCAACCGCCTTCTTCAAATTCCACTACAGATTTTCTAAGGGGTTCAAGTAATATAAATGTGATGGTCACTGTGGAATCTTCAAGAACTTCTTCTGCAACCAAGCCTTGTCCTGTTAGAAGGTCCAATGACACCCAAGCTTCAGCTTCCTCACAGACAGCATGACATTTTTTCATAGGATTTCCTGATACTTCAATGAATCTAACTTGCCTTCCACACACTGCAGGTTTCCAGTGCCAAAGGATGCAAAGCAGCCCCAGAGCATCACTGAGCCACCACCATGCTTAAAGGGACACTGAACCCACATTTCTTCTTTAGTGATTCAGAGAGAGCATGACATTTTAAGCAACTTTCTAATTTACTCCTATTATCAAATTGTCCTCATTCTCTTGGTATCTTTATTTGAAATGCAAGAATGTAAGTTTAAATGTTGGCCCATTTTTGGTGATCAACCTTGGTTGTTCTTGCTGATTGGTGGATACATTCATCCACCAATAAAAAAGCGCTGTCCAGAGTCCTGAAAGAAAAAAAGCTTAGATGCCTTCTTTCTCAAATAAAGATAGCAAGAGAATGAAAAACATTTGATAATAGGACTAAATTACAAAGTTGCTTAAAATTGCATGCTCTATCTGAATCACGAATGAAAAAATGTGGGTTTAGTGTTCCTTTAACTGTAGGTAGAGTGTTCTTTTCAGTGTATGCTTCATTCTTCTTCCTCTAGTCAAACTGCTGATGCATCGGGCCAGAAAGTTCCAGTTTTGTTTCATCGCTCCACAGAACAGAATCCCAAAACTTCTGTTGCTTAATTATATGATGTGGGGCATATTGGAGCCAAATTTTCTTGTGCTTTTGGGTCACTAGTGGTGTACGTCTTGGAGTTCTGGCATGGAAACTTTCTGCATTTAGTAAGAGCCTTACTGTGCAAACTGAAACCTCAGTGCCTGTTGTCACCAAGTCTTGTTGTAGGTCTTTTGCAGTCACTCAAGGGTTTTTCTCAATCTGCCTTCTCAGAAATCTGGTTAAAGCCGTTGATAGCTTCCTTTTTCTGCCCTGTCCACCTAGTGTAATCACTTTTCTTTTAACTTTGAAATTGTGAACTATGCTTCCAACAGTGTCTCTAGGAACATTCAGTGCCTTTGCTTTCCTGTTCCTTGTTTGTGAAGGGTAATTAGCCCAGAGGGGAAAAGTTACTAGTCCTGTATATTGTCTATCCTAAACATCTGGGTGAGCATGCTTGATACAGGTCTGCAGTTGCATGTTTCATTGTTTTGCCTAGGTAAACAGATGTATAATTTAGAGAACCGATGAGAGCAAATGACTGGCCATGTGAAAATAAAAAAATCATATCATAATTGAATTAATTGGTTCAAGCATACAATGGATGGAGCTGTTACAGTCTCTGGTTTTGTTTTCCCTGATGGAGGATGTCCCTAATCATATACGTAAACTTAGGGAAATATATAAAACTTTATTGCAACTTATTTATAACACTTTAGCACATTCATATTCATTTTACAAACATTCTATTTTGTAATATCTAGTTGCTAATGGAGTCTGTCTTTTGGTGAGGGAAGTATGATCTGTTTTTGTGCTTCATGAATTTTCTTCTACAAAACATGTTTTTTAATACTTGTGGTGTAGAATATAGTAGTGAAAAATATATATACATGCAATATTTTGTTAATGCGAGGACATAGCATTACTACTGGTCATGTGAAACAGTAGTGATAATCACTTAGAAATCCCGTGATCTACTGGTCTAATTATTATGATTATAAGACTGCTCAAAAGAATTAGGTTCTTTGCTTTTATTGTAGTAGGCACTCCAATGTTCCATCTAAATCATTTCTTATTCAAACTATATTGCAAATAACTCTGATTGTGTTAAAGACTTTCTAGATCACAAGTAATGCGTTCATACACTGGAAACTATTTAATTAATAAACTATTTTCTAGCAGCTTTTCACAAAATATTTTTACTTTTAAAATTCTACAACCACTGACCTTTTAATAATCAATATCCAACATAATGGTTTTCTTCAAGGTTTAAAGGCCATTATAGTAAAAAAATGACCTGCAATATTTTGTTACAGCATGTCATTTTATGACGATCTACCCAGCTCTACTGTGTGTTTAATCCCACAAAGGGTTAGAAGTGCTGCTTTGGATCCCACTGTGCATTGCTGATCCTAAATGCACAACTCAGATGGGCTACTATCACTGCTGATTGGATCAGAAGAGAGTTCCTCTTGGGACCAACAGTTTACTGCATGTCCCGAGCAGCACTTTAACTGTATGTTAACCCCTTAAGGACCAATGACGGCATTATTCCGTCATGAAACAATTGAGCAAACTGAAGCTGTGTCCTTAAGGGGTTAAACCCCTTTTTGGGGGTTTTTAAACAGGGTTCACCAACCTTTCGGACCTCAGGGACCACTAAACTCACAATTTTGAATCCCGTGGACCACTAACATGATTTTTTTTTTTTAAAAAAGGTACAAACCTCTATAATGTGTGTGTATGTATGTATGTATATATATATATATATATATATATATATATATATATATATTTATATTTACACACACATACTGTACATAACTAGTATAACTATAGCTAAGTTTACATTATGTATATATTTACACTTTTTTAAACATTATTTTTTGGAATTAACTAACTGAATGACAGAACTGAGAGAATTATGTTTAAAAGGACCACAAGACTTCCAAGTTACCTACCCAGTTAGGAATTATTCAAAACTACTTATTATCATGGACAGACATTGGAATCATAAATTAAGCTTATATCAGAAAGCTCTCAATAGTGATGTTACTGGCAAATACTATAATACTCGTGGGATATGGCTGATCTGCTGGATGGCAATTACTGGAATTCAGGTGGAATGGCTTTGTGCGCGGAAAAATTATTAGAATGAAAAATAATTAATATTTAATAAAAAAAAGAAGATGGAGGGGAGGAAGACAAACAGTGATGTAAGTTACTCTGAAGGAATTAGGAAAACTACTACAAAGACACAGGTAAAGGGAAGAAAACAAATAAAATATAAGAGAGAATGATTTTTTTTTTAAGATTTTCTTTTTTCTATATATACTTTAATTCCACTATTTCAAGCCAAGACTATACCAACATCTGCTGACTTTAGAATGGAAGCATCTTCCTCTGAGTAGCGCGCTGGGCGGGAGGAGTTAAAAATACAATCTAGCTACGCAAGTTGCGCAGTATTACAATACGTGCGTAGGGAGATTGTATTTAACTCCTCTTTCGTTGGTTTTCACTGATGTCTAGCCAGACACTGTAGGGAGTTGTGGCGTGACAGCGGTGACACCCTAAGAAGAGATTAATTCCTGCTTGAAGGTGTCACGGACAACCGACATCTTCTCGCAGACCACCAGTGGTCCACGGACCACCGGTTGGCGACCGCTGGTTTAAAACACAGTAGAGCAGGGTCGATAGTTGTAAAATGACATACTCTAACAGAATAGAGTATGTGATTTTTCAACTATAATGACACATTAATTAACACAATTGTTTCTGGTATAATTAACACTTTGCTCAACTGTTTATATTTGATATTGTTTATTTGTAATTAGTGAAAAATACATTATCTTCCTTTAATACATGCATACATATGCAAATATCACTCTTGAGCTTTCTTTTTTGCTTTACCTGTGTTTATCGTTAAATGAAATGTGTTTCACCTTCTCTAGTTGCCAAAGGGTTAATATGCTGAACTTGTATTGTGCAGAAGGAGTTAATAATATTCCAGTGCACAAGTATGAACAAGAAAATCCCTGTTAAGTTGTCAAATTGCACTTTGTTGAGAGCAGTCACAAACCATTCAGGAATCTGTGACTGTCGTGTGAAACCCTGTGCAAATTGTTTTCTGTGCAAGGGAGAAACTGTCTGATGTTAATGTTAGTTAGAGCAACACTGCTAAATATCTATACGGCATGCCCAGACCTGGTGGCTCCAGGCGAATATAGCAGTTGGATATTAGGCATTTTCAGTACTAGGGATTACTCATAAATTGTTGCAGAGGGTAAAACTGTGCAAGAGAACAACTGCTAGCACAGGGACTCATTTTACTCACAATAGGTTTTAATAAGGGCTGCACTACATAATTAAAAGTGACAACAAATAGGAAAATTCATATTGATTTAATATTAAAGAGAAATAAAGTCATGTTTTTGAAAACACAGAAAAATAAGCACATTTATCTTGATGTACTCATACAAACCCCACACAGATACACATATATCAGTGCACAAAACACACACAAACACTCATACAAAATGCACAGAAAACTCAGAAAACAAATACTAGCACAGAATACAAGCACACTCACACACAAATATATTTGTACAACATATACACATAGATATACTTCCACAAAACACACATAACCTCATATACTTCCACAAAACACACATATATGCATCAAGGATAGTAAACTGCAAGATAGCTTTTTAACTGAGTTTAGGCACATAGAGCCAGATTACAAGTGGCACACTAACAGCGAGCAAAAATGGGTTTATCATGGGTGTTTGTGCACGTCAGGTTTAGCGCTAGTATTAAAAGTGGAAAGTAAACACGAATGCGTGAGCGCAATCGTGATTTACGCTAAAATGATTACGTGTCCTTAGAGCTCTGGTTAACTGTTTTGCAAAACAAAAAAGTATCACAAAACACATCAAAAATACGTTACAAAGTAAAGTTATACTCATAGTAACACTATCTAATACAAATTATTAAAAAGAAATTGTGCAAAAAAATTAGAAGGGTTCAAAGATGTGAAGCCTTAGGAGTTATCATAAAGGCTAAAAAAGGGATTTAACATACAGATACATACATGAACCTGTCTAGATATGTATATGCAGGAGTGTATATATATATATATATATATATATATATATATATTTATATGTGTGTACAGATGTAGTTATGTATTTATATGTGTATATATGTATTTACAGACAAATATACACATATAAACACAAAAATACACATGTACACATATATATAGACATATGTAGAAGTGTATTAGATAGACGTGCATTAGAGCCCTTTGCAGTTAAAGGGACATAAAACCCAAACATTTTCTTTCATAATTCAGACACAGGGGCCTATCTATCAAGCTCTGTACAGAGCTTGAAGCCCTATGTTACTGGTGAGACTGCAGGCTCGCCAAAAACACCAGTTATGAAGCAGCAGTCTAAAACCGCTGCTCCATAACCTGTCCGTCGCCGCAATTCAACCCGATCGAGTACGATTGGGTTGATTGACACCCCCCTGCTGGCGGCGGAATCTGCAGGGGGCGGCATTGCACCAGCAGCTCACAAGAGCTGCTGGTGCAATGCTGAATACGGAGAGCGTATTGCTCTCCGCATTCAGCGAGGTCTGGCAGACATGATCCGCACTGTCGGATAAGGTCCGACAAACCTTTGTTAAATAGGCCCCACAGTATGCAATTTTAAACATCTTTCCAATTTACTTCTATTATCAACCTTTTTTGTTTGTTTTCTTGTTATTCTTTGTTTAAAAGAAGGGATGTAATCTCAGGAGTGTGCACGTGTTTGCAGCACTATATGGCAGCAGTTTTGCAACAATGTTATACATTAGCAAGAGTCCTAAATGGAAGCACTATTTCCTGTCTTGTAGTGCTTCAGGCATGTGCACGGTACCTACCTAGGTGTCTCGTCAAAAAAAAATAACATGAGAGCAAAGCAAATTTGATAATAAAAGTAAATTGGTAAAAAAAAATAACATTGTATTCTCTATCTGAATCATGAAAGAAAAATGTTGAGTTTCATGCCCCTTTAAGTGGACGAAAACCTGTAAAATCATATTTATGCAATATTCATATTTAATAAAGTGTTTAACAGTGTATGTACTGTAAATATTTCACATTCTAATGTTCTACACATAGGGGAATATGTTCTATGCCTTTATAAATAGATATTCCTTTATATAGCTATACCTATATATCGGTATCACTATATATTGTACCAAAATACCATCAGATATATGTAGAAATATGAATGTATTAATAATTATAACATATTCTATGTGAAGAACATTGGAATGTGAAATATTCATATTTTCATGTCGGGTATGTGATTAGGTTTGTGCACGAGTAGGGTGTTAGTTTTTTTCCCAAATGATGGGGTAAGCAGCAATAAGGGGGGGGGGGAGATATTAAAATGTGGAAATTCAGATCCCAGACACAAGTTTTTAATTCAATTCTTAAACTGTTTCTTAAAAAGTTCAGTTGAATTCATTTGAGTTCAATGTCCCTTTAAACTGAATGAAAATGGATAAAATAAATATTTAAAGTTTATTTCAAAGTTGTTTTGTTAAACACAAACATTTTATGGTAACTAAATTTTGAGTTTAATATCCCTTTAAAAAAAAAATCCCCTTTTTATATTCATTTTAAAGTGCCATTTACGTCATTATTTATAAGACCATGGGGCCGAATTATCAAGCTCTGAATGGAGCTTGATGCCCCTGTTTCCGTGCGAGCCTTCAGAGCAGGCAGACATAATTTGTCCTCCTGCTCTGAGGCTGCGGACATCAATCAGCGCGATCCTATACTATCGTATTTAATTTTATTTCTATACTATCGGGCTGATTGACACCCCCTGCTTGTGGTTGCAAATCTACAGGGGGCGGCATTGCACAAGCAGTTCACAAGAACTGCACGTACAGTGATAAATGCTGACAGTGTATGCTGTCTGCATTTATCGATGTGCAGCGGACATGATACGCTACATCGTATCATGTCTGTTTGCACTTTCATAAATCAGTACCCATGTGATTCAGCACTAGAGACTTTTCACCTCTATGGATTATCTTTTGCAAATTGGTTAAACACATAGTTAAAGTAACAATCAGGAGCATGCACAGAGAACTTCTGGTCCTGAGTGGAAACCCAAAGATGGGTCCTATGCTTTCTACTTTCTATTGCCTTCCAAATGCCTTCTCCAGTTTATCAATTCAGTACTGGCTTTGGATAGGCTGCAGGAGCTGTCCAGAGACAGTATGGCAGTAACACACAGACGCGTGCATTTTAAAGAAACTTTTTCAATTGACATCAGTTATCAAATTGATTTTGTTCTCTGCTAGCTATGCTCACCAGATTCCAGTAGTGCACCTCTGCTCGGAAGCTGACCTTAACTATGTGTTTAACCTCTTTGCATTGGTAACACATAGGGGTTAATCACAATAGAAAAGACTATTTAAAGATGTATTTACAAAATACCCCATAGACTTTAATGGTCACATTTTCAGAATAACCATTAAACTTTTCTAAGTGATTGTGGCTGACCCCATAGTAAGAAATATGCAATAATAAAATTCATCCAACACACAGGAACATTTTAATTTTAATTTTTTTGCATTTTTTGGTCCATTTAAATAATTGCTATTATGTTTAAATAATGTCTGTCACATTCTATAAGTATCAACCACTCAACATTGCCTCTGACAGTTTCCTAGGATCATAGAGTTTTCTATTATTGACCCGCATTTCCCATAAAGGCAATAAATCTAAATTCACCTCTTCTGAACACAAATACAAAATGCTGTGCCACTAATTTCTCTCTGGCAGACAAATTACATTATGTAAACAGTCAAATATTTGTGAATAAGCTGGCACAAACACAGTTGCATGGCTGGAGGGAAAGAAACAAGGGCAAGTTGTATTAAAGGGATATGAAACCCAAAATGTTCTTCTGTGATTCAGACAGATTTGTCAAATTTACTTCTATTATCAAATTTGCTTTGTTCCTATGGTATTCTTTGTTGAAGAGATACATGGGTATGTGTCTGGAGAACTACATGGATGGAAATAGTGCTGTCATCTAGTGCTCTTGCATATTGATAATATTCCTGCAAAACTGTTGCCATATACTGCTCCCAACACGTGCACACTCCTGAGGTTACATCCCTGTTTTTCAGCAAAAGCTACCAAGAAAATGAAGAAAATGTGATAATATAAGTAAATTCGAAAATTGTTTATAATTGCATGCTCTATCTGAATCATAAAAAATGTGTTTTATTTTCCTTTAATATTATAGCATCACTTTTATTGATAAAATCTTAACACAACCTACTGTAATGTTGAAACCACCATTTATACTGAAAATGTAAGTACCACAATATTGGCTCTATATAAGCAAGAGGCAGCAGCAGAAATAAACATCACAGTGTGGCTACATGTATTGAATGAGAGACATGCTACTGTATGTTCAGAAATCTCTTCTGTGAGCTCCATGTACTGAATGAGATACAAGCTTCTGTATGTTCAGCAATCTCTTCTGTGAGCTCCATGTACTGAATGAGAGACAAGCTTCTGTATGTTCAGCAATTTCTTCTGTGAGCTCCATGTACTGAATGAGAGACAAGCTTCTGTATGTTCAGCAATCTCTCCTGTGAGCTCCATGTACTGAATGAGAGACAAGCTTCTGCATGTTCAGCAATCTCTTCTGTGAGCTCCATGTACTGAATAAGAGACAAGCTTCTGTATGTTCAGCAATCTCTCCTGTGAGCTCCATGTACTGAATAAGAGACAAGCTTCTGTATGTTCAGCAATCTCTCCTGTGAGCTCCATGTACTGAATAAGAGACAAGCTTCTGTATGATCAGCAATCTCTTCTGTGAGCTCCATGTACTGAATGAGAGACAAGCTTCTGTATGTTCAGCAATCTCTCCTGTGAGCTCCATGTACTGAATGAGAGACAAGCTTCTGCATGTTCAGCAATCTCTCCTGTGAGCTCCATGTACTGAATGAGAGACAAGCTTCTGCATGTTCAGCAATCTCTCCTGTGAGCTCCATGTACTGAATGAGAGACAAGCTTCTGCATGTTCAGCAATCTCTCCTGTGAGCTCCATGTACTGAATGAGAGACAAGCTTCTGTATGTTCAGCTATCTCTCCTGTGAACTCCATGTACTGAATGAGAGACAAGCTTCTGTAAATTCAGCAATCTCTCCTGTGAGCTCCATGTACTGAATGAGAGACAAGCTTCTGTATGTTCAGCAATCTCTCCTGTGAGCTCCATGTACTGAATAAGAGACAAGCTTCTGTATGTTCAGCAATCTCTCCTGTGAGCTCCATGTACTGAAAAAGAGACAAGCTTCTGTATGTTCAGCAATCTCTCCTGTGAGCTCCATGTACTGAATGAGAGACAAGCTTCTGTATGTTCAGCAATCTCTCCTGTGATTGGCTGCATTTACCCAGCCTTTATTTGGAAAAAGAAAACAATAGAGAGTGAGCAGAATAGCATAACTCGTTAGTTTATCATTTTTGCAAGAGTGGAGCATGCTAGTGGAAAATACTAGTTTTTCAAAAAGTACAAAGATAGAAGTGATTAGTTACATTAACCCATTACTTTCAAGTTACTTTAATAAAAGAATTGAACAGAAATACCATTTTATTGAATATTTATTATATAAAATCCACACACAACAGTCCGAGGAGTTCTGAACCTGTTGCTCACCTGTATGGTAACCAAGGGGTTAAATCCCAATACTTTATATTCCCATGATTTTAAATTCTCATTTCAGCATTCGGCTTGTTGCATTCCATAGACAAGCTGCAGTCACTAATAAATGTGTTTACAGCACTCTGTTCAATGTTGGAAGTCCAGTAACACTTCTTATTGGGATGGCTTCAAAACACTGGAAACACAAATATCTTTCAGGATGCTAAGGGAATGAACTAAATCATGTCTAATTAATGCTTATTGCACTACTTCATAATATATTTTTTTGATAAATAGTGACAGTTCAAAAAATATTTTTTGTAATTTTTTTTTATTTTTAAGGTGGAATTTAAAGGTGGAAACCGTCTAATGCTGTTATTTACTATTCTTGTATACATAAGAGCTAGTTTTTGATTCTGCATTTGCTGTTATCTTATACATTTTAATAAGTTATTGTGTTAAGGGAGACGTCCCTATTTTATATGTTATTAGACTTTGGAGAGATATTAAATTATTTTCTGACATATTTTATGTTGTAGAGTGGTATATTGGTCTCTAGGACCCCTTAGCTTTAGTTAGCGCTCCTACACTCTTTTACTATTTCTAAATACTTTTACTATTTGGAGTTTTCTGGGGAAGAAATAGCCTGTAAGGGAGCTCAGGGGTCATCAATTGGCGCCTACTTAGTAATTTCTGCACTTCATCTACTTAAATGCAAAGGGCTCCAATGCACTCCTGTATATGTTTAGATATGTTTTCATATGTATTTATGTGTTTATATGTGTATATATGTCTGTAAATACATATACTGTAAATACATATAAATACCTATAAATATATATGTATACATATATATATATATATATATATATATATATATATATATACAGGGAGTGCAGAATTATTAGGCAAATGAGTATTTTGACCACATCATCCTCTTTATGCATGTTTTCTTACTTCAAGCTGTATAGGATCGAAAGCCTACTACCAATTAAGCATATTAGGTGATGTGCATCTCTGTAATAAGAAGGGGTGTGGTCTAATGACATCAACACCCTATATTAGGTGTGCATAATTATTAGGCAACTTCCTTTCCTTTGGCAAAATGGGTCAAAAGAAGGACTTGACAGGCTCAGAAAAGTCAAAAATAGTGAGATATCTTGCAGAGGGATGCAGCACTCTTAAAATTGCAAAGCTTCTGAAGCGTGATCATCGAACAATCAAGCATTTCATTCAAAATAGTCAACAGGGTCGCAAGAAGCGTGTGGAAAAACCAAGGCGCAAAATAACTGCCCATGAACTGAGAAAAGTCAAGCGTGCAGCTGCCAAGATGCCACTTGCCACCAGTTTGGCCATATTTCAGAGCTGCAACATCACTGGAGTGCCCATAAGCACAAGGTGTGCAATACTCAGAGACATGGCCAAGGTAAGAAAGGCTGAAAGACGACCACCACTGAACAAGACACACAAGCTGAAACGTCAAGACTGGGCCAAGAAATATCTCAAGACTGATTTTTCTAAGGTTTTATGGACTGATGAAATGAGAGTGAGTCTTGATGGGCCAGATGGATGGGCCCGTGGCTGGATTGGTAAAGGGCAGAGAGCTCCAGTCCGACTCAGACGCCAGCAAGGTGGAGGTGGAGTACTGGTTTGGGATGGTATCATCAAAGATGAGCTTGTGGGGCCTTTTCGGGTTGAGGATGGAGTCAAGATCAACTCCCAGTCCTACTGCCAGTTTCTGGAAGACACCTTCTTCAAGCAGTGGTACAGGAAGAAGTCTGCATCCTTCAAGAAAAACATGATTTTCATGCAGGACAATGCTCCATCACACGCGTCCAAGTACTCCACAGCGTGGCTGGCAAGAAAGGGTATAAAAGAAGAAAATCTAATGACATGGCCTCCTTGTTCACCTGATCTGAACCCCATTGAGATCCTGTGGTCCATCATCAAATGTGAGATTTACAAGGAGGGAAAACAGTACACCTCTCTGAACAGTGTCTGGGAGGCTGTGGTTGCTGCTGCACGCAATGTTGATGGTGAACAGATCAAAACACTGACAGAATCCATGGATGGCAGGCTTTTGAGTGTCCTTGCAAAGAAAGGTGGCTATATTGGTCACTGATTTGTTTTTGTTTTGTTTTTGAATGTCAGAAATGTATATTTGTGAATGTTGAGATGTTATATTGGTTTCACTGGTAAAAATAAATAATTGAAATGGGTATATATTTGTTTTTTGTTAAGTTGCCTAATAATTATGCACAGTAATAGTCACCTGCACACACAGATATCCCCCTAAAATAGCTATAACTAAAAACAAACTAAAAACTACTTCCAAAACTATTCAGCTTTGATATTAATGAGTTTTTTGGGTTCATTGAGAACATGGTTGTTGTTCAATAATAAAATTAATCCTCAAAAATACAACTTGCCTAATAATTCTGCACTCCCTGTACACACACACACATAACTATCCGACATGTATATGTATGTATCTCAATGCTAAAGCCCTTTGCCCTTTCCCTGCCCTTTTTTTTCTTACATCTGAGACTTCATATCTTTGAGTCATAACTTTCGTGTGCAATATTTTTGTGAATATTTTTTATTAGATGGTATTATTATGAGTGTAAGTGTTCTTTGTAATGTATTTTTTATCTGTTTTGTGCTATTTTTCGTTTTGCGAACCAGTTAACCAGACTTCTGAAGTCACGGTAATCATTTTAGCATAAATCGCGATTGCGCTCAAGCGATCGCATTTTACTTTCAACTCGTAAAACCAGTGGTAAGCCCAACAAGCACAAACCCCTCAATAAACCTCTTATCGCTCATGCACAAATGTTTGCACTCCACTCGTAATCTGGCCATAAGTAAACAGGTTTTATGTTTTCATGGAACATGCTACATAAATGCTGTTTAAACTAATAAAGCTTTTTCAAATTAATGCATTTCATATAAATGTTCAATGAATGACTCTGGGGAGTATCCCTAAGGGTGATGGGGAAACAAGACGTGGACTCCTTGCTCAATGTGCTTAGAGGGATGTGGCTGCATCTCATTGACAAGGCCCAAACGATCATATGGGGTAGAGAAGAGAAATGCCTGGTATTTCGGGGCTGAACTGACCTTGTTAGGCGAGATCTTACTGTTAAACGTCAGGAAAGTTCTCCTCTGGGAAAAGCACAATTAGGCTAAAAGTGTGGTAGCTTGCCATAGAAAAATATTTCTATATATTATATATCTTATATTTATATATATATATATATATATATATATAAACCAAACAAAGTGCACTCCAGATCTATAGTAAACACAAGCCTTGGGTGCTGGTCACAGAAGCTATATGAACAAACAGAATAGCACTCCAAAGGTCTTTCAAGTGAAGTAGTCACTTTAATAGTGAACGTTTTCGGATCACAGAGGATACGTCCTCAGACTTACAAAAGTACTGCTACTTACCCACCAACCGTGTTATATGTGAATTTGCAAACAAACAAGCGTGAGCACGCTCTCCTCAGTGGACCTGCCCCCCCAGAGAACCGGGAGACATAATTGTCCGAGGCAACGTTAAACAAGTCAAAACATCATAAAGACAACAATGACAACAGTAGGGAATAATATGTAGAAGAACACAAATTAAATTGAAATTGCTAATCACCTTGTGATGTAAACACCTACTCAGAAAGCCATATCGGGGATAAAGCGTGGTTGCCATAGTAACCAACAAGAAGCCCGAAACCGGGCAACCTTGGTGTTCCACCCACTCAGTATGACCCGTTACCACTATTTCCGGTTTCGGGCTTCGTGTTGGTTACTATGGCAACCACACTTTATCCACAATATTATTTACTGAGTGGGTGATTGTATAGCTAGGTGACAAGCAATTTCAATTCTATCTGGTTTGTACTTTACTATGTTTCAATTACCTTATTGTTAGTTGTTGATTATTGTCTGGTTACCCCGATGTTCCACCCCCTCAGTATGACCCGATACTACCATTTCCGGTTTCGGGCTTCTTGTTGGTTATTATGGCAACCACGCTTTATCTCCGATATGGCTTACTGAGTAGGTGTTTACATCACAAGGTGATTAGCAATTTCAATTTCATTTGTGTTCTTCTACATATTATTCCCTACTGTTATCATTGTTGTCTTTATGATGTTTTGACTTGTTTCACGTTGCCTCGGACGATTACGTCTCCCGGTTCTCTGGGGGGCAAGTTCACTGAGGAGAGCGTGCTCACGCTTGTTTGTTTGCAAATTCACATATAACACGGTTGGTGGGTAAGTAGCAGTACTTTTGTAAGTCTGAGGACGGATCCTCTATGATCCTAAAACGTTCACTATTAAAGTGACTACTTCACTTGAAAGACCTTTGGAGTGCTATTCTGTTTGTTCATATATATAAGAACAACCCAGGTTGTTCACCAAAAATGGCCTGGCATCTAAACTTACATTCTTGCATTTCATATAAAGATACCAAGAGAATGAAGAAAATGTGATAATAGGAGTAAATTAGAAAGTTGCTTAAAATTGCATGCTCTATCTGAATCACGAAAGAAAAAATGTGTGCTCAGTGTCCCTTTAATCAGAGCTCTGAAGACACAGTAATAATTCTAGCATAAATTGCGATCACATTTACTTTTAACTTTTAATTTGAGCAATAAACCCGTCACTTGCAAACACCTGCGATAAACCCCTTTTTGCTTGTGCATAACTGTTAACGCACCACTCGTAATCTTGCACTGTATTGGGGATTCCAATTTTATTTCAATATTGTTTAAATTGTATTGAAATATATTCTGTCTTGTACATGAAAGAGCAAGATTTAATTTAAACAGGTTGACAATATGGTTTTGCTTAGAAAACAAAAATAAATAAAAGATGTGTTAATTCAATTTGAAACTAATATTCAGTATCCATTGTGTACTTGATGCCAATAATAACAGACTACTCCCAAAATGATGTTGGTGAAAAGATTCAAGCCTTTGCAAGCATGCCATGAATATATTAGTTTAGTCAAAAGAGAAGCAATATCTATTATATCCATGTATCGATCCTCAAAATAATTGTCAGAGCATCATGTATATTATTACTATACCATTGCGCTACCTTTGCACCAGGGCCCTCTGTTGAGTAGGTCTCTTAATGGTTTCAGTAGACCATGGGTGGGCTTGCAAACCTTTTCAGAGTGTGTGCCCAAGTTGGTGATGATTTGCTTAAAGGGACATGAAACCCCAATTTTTTCTTTTGTGATTCAGATAGAGAATACAATTTTAAATATGTTTCCAATTTACTTATTTTATCAAATTTTCTTTGTTCTCATGTTATTCTTTGTTGAAGAGCTATTTGTATAGGTATTGTAGAATTTTTATTGTTTTAAAAGATAGATATTCCCTTTATTACCTATTCCCCAGTTTTGCACAACCAACACAGTTATATAAATATACCTTTTATTTTTGTGATTACCTTGTATCTAAGCCTCTGAAAACTGGCCCCTTATTTCAGTTCTTTTGACAGACATGCATTTTAGCCAATCAGTGCTGGCTCATAGGAACTCCATGTACGTGAGCACAGTGTTCTCTATATGAAACACATGAACTAACACCCTCTAGTGGTGAAAAACAGTCAAAATGACCTAGGAGAAGAGGCGTCTTCAAGGGCTTAGAAATTAGCATATGAACCTCCTAGGTTTAGCTTTCAACTAAGAATACCAAGAGAACAAATCAAAATTAGTGATAAAAATAAATTGGAAAATTGTTTAAAATGTCATGCCCTATCTAAATCATGAAAGTTTATTTTGGACTAGACTGTCCCTTTAAAGTCATTTCTAGAGCAGTATTGTACTACTTGGCATATCTTAACACATCTGGTGTCCCAATAACAAGAGGCATATGTGTGTAGCCACCTATCACCAGCTAGCACCCAGTTACTAATCTAGATGTGCTCTTCAACAAAAGATAACAAGAGAACAAAGTACATTTGATTGAATTATGAAAGATGAATTTTAACTTTTACATCTCTTTAAGTACTATAATGGCAACCAATAAAACTAAACAGTATGATGGTTCCCTGGAAATGGTGTGTCGCCTTGAACACTAGTTCCTTGGACTAGGGTTTCTTTGGTAGCTATGTTGGTATCCTGAGGTTTCAGAGCTGAATTAGATTGAAAAAAACCACACTGTTATTAATAAATGTATCATTCTTCTGTTCTTTTTTAGGATTGTGGCTTGATAATCCATTCAAAAGAACCTTGTGGGTTACAGCCTTTGTCTGCAGAAACTTTGCTCAGTCTTTTCCAAGCACAGCAAAGAAAATGTGAGAGTGGAGATGCAAAAGGTAAACAGTATCTATCTATCTATCTATCTATCTTTCTATCTATCTATCTATCTATCTATCTATCTATCTATCTATCTATCTATCTATCATCTATCTATCTATCTATCTATCTATCTATCTATCTATATATCTATATATCTGTCTCTATCTATCATCTATCTATCTATCTTTCTATATATCTGTCTCTATCTATCATCTATCTATCTATCTATCTATCTATCATCTATCATTGATGTCTATCTATCTATATTCTATCTAGCTGTAGGTCTGTCTTTTATCTATCTATTTATCTGTCTACCTATCTATCTATCTATCATCTATCTATCTATCTATCTATCTATCTATCTATCTGTCTATATTACAAAAAAATGCATTCTAATGAAAGACAGCCGGCTAGATTTAGAGTACTGCGGCCAAAGGGGTGCGTTAGCTACGCATGCTTTTTTTCTCCCGCACCTTTTAAATACCGCTGGTATTTAGAGTTCACAGAAGGGCTGCGTCAGGCTCCAAAAAGGGAGCGTACAGGCATATTTACCGCCACTGCAACTCTAGATTCCAGCGTTGCTTACGGACGCGGCCAGCTTCAAAAACATGCTTGTGCACGATTCCCCCATAGAAAACAATGGGGCTGTTTGACCTGAAAAAAAACCTAACACCTGCAAAAAAGCAGTATTCAGCTCCTAACGCAGCCCCATTGTTTGCTATGCGGAAACACCTCCTAAGTCTGCACCTAACACCCTAACATGAACCCCGAGTCTAAACGCCCCTAACCTTACACTTATTAACACCTAATCTGCCGCCCCCGCTATCGCTGACCCCTGCATATTATTATTAACCCCTAATCTGCCGCTCCGTACACCGCTGCCACCTACATTATAGCTATGTACCCCTAATCTGCTGCGCCTAACACCGCCGACCCCTATATTATATTTATTAACCCCTAATCTGCCCCCCTCAACGTCGCCTCCACCTGCCTACACTTATTAACCCCTAATCTGCCGAGCGGACCGCACCGCTACTATAATAAAGTTATTAACCCCTAATCCGCCTCACTCCCGCCTCAATAACCCTATAATAAATAGTATTAACCCCTAATCTGCCCTCCCTAACATCGCCGACACCTAACTTCAATTATTAACCCCTAATCTGCCGACCGAATCTCGCCGCTACTGTAATAAATGGATTAACCCCTAAAGCTAAGTCTAACCCTAACACTAACACCCCCCTAAGTTAAATATAATTTAAATCTAACGAAATAAATTAACTCTTATTAAATAAATTATTCCTATTTAAAGCTAAATACTTACCTGTAAAATAAACCCTAATATTGCTACAATATAAATTATAATTATATTATAGATATTTTAGGATTTATATTTATTTTACAGGTAACTTTGTATTTATTTTAACCAGGTACAATAGCTATTAAATAGTTAAGAACTATTTAATAGCTAAAATAGTTAAAATAATTACAAAATTACCTGTAAAATAAATCCTAACCTAAGTTACAATTAAACCTAACACTACACTATCAATAAATTAATTAAATAAAATACCTACAATTATCTACAATTAAACCTAACACTACACTATCAATAAATTAATTAAATAAAATACCTACAAATAAATACATTTAAATAAACTAACTAAAGTACAAAAAATAAAAAAGAACTAAGTTACAAAAAATAAAAAAATATTTACAAACATTAGAAAAATATTATAACAATTTTAAACTAATTACACCTACTCTAAGCCCCCTAATAAAATAACAAAGCCCCCCAAAATAAAAAAATGCCCTACCCTATTCTAAATTAAAAAAGTTCAAAGCTCTTTTACCTTACCAGCCCTGAACACGGCCCTTTGCGGGGCATGCCCCAAAGAATTCAGCTCTTTTGCCTGTAAAAAAAACACATACAATACCCCCCCCCCAACATTACAACCCACCACCCACATACCCCTAATCTAACCCAAACCCCCTTAAATAAACCTAACACTAAGCCCCTGAAGATCTTCCTACCTTATCTTCACCATGCCAGGTTCACCGATCCGTCCTCGGAAGTCTTGATCCAAGCCTCGGAAGTGTTGATCCAAGCCCAAGCGGGGGGCTGAAGAGTGACGTCCATCCTCGGGCTGAAGTCTGGATCCAAGCGGTGGCTGAAGAAATCCATCATTGGGCTGAAGTCGGAAGTCCATCATCGGGATGAAGTCTTCTATCAAGCAGCATCTTCAATCTTCTTTCTTCCGGAGCGGAGCCATCTTCTTCTCAGCCGACGCGGATCCATCCTCTTCTAATGACGCCTACTAGCCGAATGACGGTTCCTTTAAATGACGTCATCCAAGATGGCGTCCGTCGAATTCTGATTGGCTGATAGGATCAGCCAATCGGAATTAAGGTAGGAAAATTCTGATTGGCTGATGGAATCAGCCAATCAGATTGAGCTTGCATTCTGATTGGCTGATTCCATCAGCCAATCAGAATTTTCCTACCTTAATTCCGATTGGCTGATAGAATCCTATCAGCCAATCGGAATTCGACGGACGCCATCTTGGATGACGTCATTTAAAGGAACCGTCATTCGGCTAGTAGGCGTCGTTAGAAGAGGATGGATCCGCGTCGGCTGGGAAGAAGATGGCTCCGCTCCGCTCCGGAAGAAAGAAGATTGAAGATGCTGCTTGATAGAAGACTTCATCCCGATGATGGACTTCCGACTTCAGCCCGATGATGGATTTCTTCAGCCGCCGCTTGGATCCAGACTTCAGCCCGAGGATGGACGTCACTCTTCAGCCCCCCGCTTGGGCTTGGATCAATACTTCCGAGGCTTGGATCAAGACTTCCGAGGACGGATCGGTGAACCTGGCATGGTGAAGATAAGGTAGGAAGATCTTCAGGGGCTTAGTGTTAGGTTTATTTAAGGGGGGTTTGGGTTAGATTAGGGGTATGTGGGTGGTGGGTTGTAATGTTGGGGGGCTATTGTATGTGTTTTTTTTACAGGCAAAAGAGCTGAATTCTTTGGGGCATGCCCCGCAAAGGACCCTGTTCAGGGCTGTTAAGGTAAAAGAGCTTTGAACTTTTTTAATTTAGAATAGGGTAGGGCATTTTTTTATTTTGGGGGGCTTTGTTATTTTATTAGGGGGCTTAGAGTAGGTGTAATTAGTTTAAAATTGTTGTAATATTTTTCTAATGTTTGTAAATATTTTTTTATTTTTTGTAACTTAGTTCTTTTTTATTTTTTTTACTTTAGTTAGTTTATTTAATTGTATTTCTTTGTAGGTATTTTATTTAATTAATTTATTGATAGTGTAGTGTTAGGTTTAATTGTAGATAATTGTAGGTATTTTATTTAATTAATTTATTGATAGTGTAGTGTTAGGTTTAATTGTAACTTAGGTTAGGATTTATTTTACAGGTAATTTTGTAATTATTTTAACTAGGTAACTATTAAATAGTTCTTAAATATTTAATAGCTATTGTACCTGGTTAAAATAAATACAAAGTTGCCTGTAAAATAAATATTAATCCTAAAATAGCTACAATATAATTATTATTTATATTGTAGCTATATTAGGGTTTATTTTACAGGTAAGTATTTAGCTTTAAATAGGAATAATTTATTTAATAAGAGTTAATTTATTTCGTTAGAATAAAATTATATTTAACTTAGGGGGGTGTTAGGGTTAGGGTTAGAATTAGCTTTAGGGGTTAAAAAATTTATTAGAGTAGCGGTGAGCTCCGATCGGCAGATTAGGGGTTAATACTTGAAGTTAGGTGTCGGCGATGTTAGGGAGGGCAGATTAGGGGTTAATACTATTTATTATAGGGTTATTGAGGCGGGAGTGAGGCGGATTAGGGGTTAATAACTTTATTATAGTAGCGGTGCGGTCCGCTCGGCAGATTAGGGGTTAATAAGTGTAGGCAGGTGGAGGCGACGTTGAGGGGGGCAGATTAGGGGTTAATAAATATAATATAGGGGTCGGCGGTGTTAGGCGCAGCAGATTAGGGGTACATAGCTATAATGTAGGTGGCAGCGGTGTACGGAGCGGCAGATTAGGGGTTAATAATAATATGCAGGGGTCAGCGATAGCGGGGGCGGCAGATTAGGGGTTAATAAATATAATATAGGGGTCGGCGGTGTTAGGGGCAGCAGATTAGGGGTTCATAGGGATAATGTAGGTGGTAGCGGTGTGCGGTCGGCAGATTAGGGGTTAAAAAATTTTAATAGAGTGGCGGCGATGTGGGGGGACCTCGGTTTAGGGGTACATAGGTAGTTTATGGGTGTTAGTGTACTTTAGAGCACAGTAGTTAAGAGCTTTATAAACCGGCGTTAGCCCAGAAAGCTCTTAACTACTGTTTTTTTCTGCGGCTGGAGTTTTGTCGTTAGATTTCTAACGCTCACTTCAGCCACGACTCTAAATACCGGCGTTAGAAAGATCCCATTGAAAAGATAGGATAAGCAATTGACGTAAGGGGATCTGCGGTATGGAAAAGTCGCGGCTGAAAAGTGAGCGTTAGACCCTATTTTGAGTGACTCCAAATACCGGCGGTAGCCTAAAACCAGCGTTAGGAGCCTCTAACGCTGGTTTTGACGGCTACCGCCAAACTCTAAATCTAGCCGAGCATGTATTCTATATTTCAAAAGTTTACAAATTATAAATTGCAACATAATTTGAAAAGTAGGAGTTATTCTGTGACATTTGATACTGATTATAGTTTTATTAATTATGTCAAAGTATGACATTTCTAAAAGGGCTTTTGCCTAGACAAATCATTAAATGAATGATGTAACAGGTTAAAGGAAGAGCAGAACACATAACTATCATTTCTTTCCTAAGTTCTCATAACCACAAACTATCACCATGAAATGATTTAATGCGTTTCTGCTGCTGAAATTGGCAAAATATTTTGCTATACTATCAATGACCTCCTTAATCCGTGACATCAGTGCAAGCTAAATTAATAGGATGTGATTAGTGCAGGCTGTCAATGCAAAATAGTGTTTCTCAAAAGTGTTAAGAGACAGATGGATCAACACATTTACAAGTATAATATGGTATATTGATATTGTATTGAAATCCCATAATATTCAGAATCTAGGAAAAAATAATGTACATGAGTTAAAGGGATACTAAACCCAAATTTTTTTCTTACATGATACAGATAGATGATGCAATCTTAAGCAACTTTCTAATTTACTCCTATTATCAATTTTTCTCTATTCTCTTGCTATCTTTATTTAAAAAGCAGGAATGTAAAGCTTAGGAGCTGGCCCATTTTAGGTTCAGCACCCTGGTTAGCGCTTGCTTATTGGTGGCTACATTTAGCCACCAATAAGCAAGTATAACCCAGTTTCTGAACCAAAGCAAATGGATAAAATTCAGGAGCACTGCTCTGGGTTACGCCACCAATAAGCAAGTGTAACCCAGATTCTGAGCCAAAAATGGGCCAGCTCCTAAGCTTTACATACCTGCTTTTTAAATAAAGATAGTAAGAGAACGAAGAAAAATTGATAATAGAGTAAATTAGTATGTTTCTTAAAATTGCATGCTCTATCTGAATCATTAATGAAAAATATTCGGTTTAGTAACCCTTTAAGTTGGCGCTTTCTTTAAATGAATAAAAAGCGACTAGAATCTTTGTAGCTGCAAATAGCAGTGTGATTGCTTCTGATTAGAATTATTTAGTAAGCAGTCATATTGTGACAGCTTCCAAGGCTATGTTAGCCATTAAACATTATCAACTATCACGAGATATGGTTTTGACAAGGAGATCTTAAACTGCAGTCCTGTCTGGTTAATCTGATAGCCAATTCATGGACTAGACTAGGATAGTTTATGTTGGAATGGGGATTGCCAATTGATTTTTATGGTTTTTAAATATTCTGGAGTTTAGCAATCTGAGTTGTTTCATATGTTATGGTCACTGGGTGAGAGGCACTTGATTCATAGAGGTTAATGGCAAGGTGTCCCTTGGGTGTTGGATGTTGGAGGCTTACAGTGGAGGAAAGAACAATTGTAGCAGGGGGAGGTCATTAGTGGTATTAGGCTTGCTCATGGTTAGGTTTAATTGTGTGTGTTTGGGTTGGTTAGAGATAATTACAGTGCAAGTAGGTTACAGTTAAGGATACTAGGCCTACAATGTAGGTGCTACTATTAAGGTAGAGATCATAAGCTCCTTGGTGGTTGATTGTTAAAACGTGGCTTAGAAAACTCAGTTATTTATGTCCCACAAAAAATCCTTGTTGCTTCTAAATAGTAATGATCTGTTAATAAACTGTCAAAGAAAGTAATATATCACCTCATCTTGGATCAGATTGTGAAATGTAAGATGGAAGTACCTGGCACCGAATAAAACCCTCGGTTTCATGCAAATATAAATCAATTTGCAGTGCTGCAAAGTATGTATTACAGTGTAGGAATATGAATTTAAATAAACAAAATGGGCAAAACCAAAAGAACAAAGTGTGGAAAAAATAAAACTGTAATATATTATTCTGTCCTTGATTGTAAGATGAATACTGGTTTGAAATATTCTTGCATGGAAAAGGTTTAGTTAAACCTGTTAAATTGTTTTTGGAAACTAATAAAAATTGCATGTCTGTGCATAATGTATCCACAGGGATAGATCTCTCGCTGGTGTATATGGACCGGACCTTCCACAAACTTTACGTTAGACAGTGGCACTCCCCACCATCTTATAAAAAAAAACACCCATAGGAACAACCATTTAAAAATGTAACAGATTTGAAAATGCAATCTTCTAGTTGCATTAAAGAAAATTTGATTTCAATGTTCCTTTAAAAGACAAAGGTGTGCAAGATTATAAAGACATATCTTGCACATAGCTTGCATTATCACAGTGTTGTTGTGACCCTTTTAGTTTGCTGTTCATATAGCTCAGAAAACATTCTCAGCATTCTCCAGCAACTCTAGAATTCTTCTTTTGATTCCTTTCATTCCTGCAGTTCTCCTAAATTTTCTCCATCTGCTTCATTGAAAGTGTCTTTGGCTTTGTGGGAGTCTGTTTAATTTGTGCAAAGGAAATCTAGAGCCTGACAAATATATGGCCTGGCATTTCAACATTATCTATGTATTTTTAATTTTATTAGAGGGTCTTTTATTAATTTTTATTTTATTTTCATGCCAATGGAAGCATATCTCTCTCATTCCGAGTCTAACTCCACTCCTAATGTTAGAATCTAAATTCTAGCAAATCTCCATGGATCCTCCAGAATAACACCAGAACCCAAGCTTTAAGAAGTAATAGGCATATATTTAAATAGTCTTGTGACTCTCGTCATATAGGAAGCAGGCTCAAATTGTCAAACCATCGTATATCATATTATTTATCATATTATTTCCAGGGAATAGTAAACAGATTTTTTTTCAAATGTCCCTTTTCAGTTTGTTTTCCATTCACAGGTTCTTTATATTCTCTTGAATTGAGAAAGGTTTTGATATTCAGAAGCTGTTGGCCATTCCTTCTTGCTACTTTCAAAAGTTTTATTCAGATCTTTTTATTGATACAAGAGAGAAAGTGGAGTCCAGTTCAGTTGAACAAGATTTCATGGGTTCTTACTTTTCATGATGAAACCTGTCATTCAGTCATCCTTGCCCAGGAACTCGGTTATTTTGGCTGGGCGTTTTGCTTTTAAACGGAGATTTTCAAATGTCCATGCCTATCCTTTTCAATTCCAAAATGATCTCTGTGATCCCTCATATAGATAATATATTAGTAAAAAAAAAAACTTTGTCAAACATGCTGGCAGCCTGTCTTTACTTTTAATTGGTGGTTCAGGCACTACAAGGCTGTATTTGGCAGCTCAGCTTAAACTAAATCTTGCTGGCTTTGACCTAGATTTGGAGTTTGGCGGTAGCTGTGAAAACCAGCGTTAGAGGCTCCTAACGCTGGTTTTAGGCTACCGCCGGTATTTGGAGTCACTCAAAATAGGGTCTAACGCTCACTTTTCAGCCGCGACTTTTCCATACCGCAGATCCCCTTACGTCAATTGCGTATCCTATCTTTTCAATGGGATCTTTCTAACTCCGGTATTTAGAGTCGTTTCTGAAGTGAGCGTTAGACATCTAACGACAAAACTCCAGCCGCAGGAAAAAAGTCAGTAGTTAAGAGCTTTCTGGGCTAACGCCGGTTTCTAAAGCTCTTAACTACTGTACTCTAAAGTACACTAACACCCATAAACTACCTATGTACCCCTAAACCGAGGTCCCCCCACATCGCCGACACTTGAATACATTTTTTTAACCCCTAATCTGCCGACCGCCACCTACGTTATCCTTATGTACCCCTAATCTGCTCCCCCTAACACCGCCGACCCCTGTATTATATTTATTAACCCCTAATCTGCCCCCCACAACGTCGACGCCACCTGCCTACAATAATTAACCCCTAATCTGCCGACCGCAAAGCGCCGCCACCTACGTTATACTTATGTACCCCTAATCTGCTGCCCCTAACACCGCCGACCCCTATATTATATTTATTAACCCCTAATCTGCCCCCCTCAACGTCGCCTCCACCTGCCTACACTTATTAACCCCTAATCTGCCGAGCGGACCTGAGCGCTACTATAATAAAGTTATTAACCCCTAATCCGCCTCACTAACCCTATAATAAATAGTATTAACCCCTAATCTGCCCTCCCTAACATCGCCGACACCTAACTTCAATTATTAACCCCTTATCTGCCGACTGGAGCTCACCGCTACTCTAATAAATGTATTAACCCCTAAAGCTAAGTCTAACCCTAACACTAACACCCCCCTAAGTTAAATATAATTTACATCTAACAAAATTAATTAACTCTTATTAAATAAATTATTCCTATTTAAAGATAAATACTTACCTGTAAAATAAATCCTAATATAGCTACAATATAAATTATAATTATATTGTAGCTATTTTAGGATTAATATTTATTTTACAGGCAACTTTGTAATTATTTTAACCAGGTACAATAGCTATTAAATAGTTAAGAACTGTTTAATAGCTAAAATAGTTAAAATAATTACAAAATTACCTGTAAAATAAATACTAACCTAAGTTACAATTAAACCTAACACTACACTATCAATAAATTAATTAAATAAACTACCTACAATTACCTACAATTAACCTAACACTACACTATCAATAAATTAATTAAATACAATTCCTACAAATAAATACAATTAAATAAACTAGCTAAAGTACAAAAAATAAAAAAGAACAAAGTTACAAAAAATAAAAAAATATTTACAAACATAAGAAAAATATTACAACAATTTTAAACTAATTACACCTACTCTAAGCCCCCTAATAAAACAACAAAGCCCCCCAAAATAAAAAATGCCCTACCCTATTCTAAATTACTAAAGTTAAAAGCTCTTTTACCTTACCAGCCCTGAACAGGGCCCTTTGCGGGGCATGCCCCAAGAAGTTCAGCTCTTTTGCCTGTAAAAAAAAACATACAATACCCCCCCCCCAACATTACAACCCACCACCCACATACCCCTAATCTAACCCAAACCCCCCTTAAATAAACCTAACACTAAGCCCCTGAAGATCTTCCTACCTTGTCTTCACCTCACCGGGTATCACCGATCGGTCCTGGCTCTGATATCTTCATCCAACCCAAGCGGGGGCTAGACATCCACTGAAGAAGTCCAGAAGAGGGTCCAAAGTCTTCATCCTATCCGGGAAGAAGAGGCGATCCGGACCGGCAACCATCTTGATCCAAGCGGCATCTTTTATCTTCATCCGATAACTACCGGCTCCATCCTGAAGACCTCCACCGCGGACCCATCTTCTTCCGGCGACGTCCAACTGAAGAATGACGGTTCCTTTAAGGGACGTCATCCAAGATGGCGTCCCTCGAATTCCGATTGGCTGATAGGATTCTATCAGCCAATCGGAATTAAGGTAGGAATATTCTGATTGGCTGATGGAATCAGCCAATCAGAATCAAGTTCAATCCGATTGGCTGATCCAATCAGCCAATCAGATTGAGCTTGCATTCTATTGGCTGATCGGAACAGCCAATAGAATGTGAGCTCAATCTGATTGGCTGATTGGATCAGCCAATCGGATTGAACTTGATTCTGATTGGCTGATTCCATCAGCCAATCAGAATATTCCTACCTTAATTCCGATTGGCTGATAGAATCCTATCAGCCAATCGGAATTCGAGGGACGCCATCTTGGATGACGTCCCTTAAAGAAACCGTCATTCTTCAGTTGGACGTCGCCGGAAGAAGATGGGTCCGCGGTGGAGGTCTTCAGGATGGAGCCGGTCGTCATCGGATGAAGATAGAAGATGCCGCTTGGATCAAGATGGTTGCCGGTCCGGATCGCCTCTTCTTCCCGGATAGGATGAAGACTTTGGAACCTCTTCTGGACTTCTTCAGTGGATGTCTAGCCCCCGCTTGGGTTGGATGAAGATATCGGAGCCATGACCGATCGGTGATACCCGGTGAGGTGAAGACAAGGTAGGAAGATCTTCAGGGGCTTAGTGTTAGGTTTATTTAAGGGGGGTTTGGGTTAGATTAGGGGTATGTGGGTGGTGGGTTGTAATGTTGGGGGGGTATTGTATGTTTTTTTTTACAGGCAAAAGAGCTGAACTTCTTGGGGCATGCCCCGCAAAGGGCCCTGTTCAGGGCTGGTAAGGTAAAAGAGCTTTTAACTTTAGTAATTTAGAATAGGGTAGGGCATTTTTTATTTTGGGGGGCTTTGTTGTTTTATTAGGGGGCTTAGAGTAGGTGTAATTAGTTTAAAATTGTTGTAATATTTTTCTCATGTTTGTAAATATTTTTTGTAACTTAGTTCTTTTTTATTTTTTGTACTTTAGCTAGTTTATTTAATTGTATTTATTTGTAGGAATTGTATTTAATTAATTTATTGATAGTGTAGTGTTAGGTTTAATTGTAACTTAGGTTAGTATTTATTTTACAGGTAATTTTGTAATTATTTTAACTATTTTAGCTATTAAATAGTTCTTAACTATTTAATAGCTATTGTACCTGGTTAAAATAAATACAAAGTTACCTGTAAAATAAATATTAATCCTAAAATAGCTATAACATAATTATAATTTATATTGTAGCTATATTAGGATTTATTTTACAGGTAAGTATTTATCTTTAAATAGGAATAATTTATTTAATAAGAGTTAATTAATTTCGTTAGATGTAAATTATATTTAACTTAGGGGGGTGTTAGTGTTAGGGTTAGACTTAGCTTTAGGGGTTAATACATTTATTAGAATAGCGGTGAGCTCCAGTCGGCAGATTAGGGGTTAATAAGTGTAGGCAGGTGGAGGCGACATTGTGGGGGGCAGATTAGGGGTTAATAAATATAATATAGGGGTCGGCGGTGTTAGGGGCAGCAGATTAGGGGTACATAGGGATAATGTAAGTAGCAGCGGTTTACAGAGCGGCAGATTAGGGGTTAAAAATAAAATGCAGGTGTCAGCAATAGCGGGGGCGGCAGATTAGGGGTTAATAAGTGTAAGGTTAGGGGTGTTTAGACTCGGGGTACATGTTAGAGTGTTAGGTGCAGACGTAGGAAGTGTTTCCCCATAGCAAACAATGGGGCTGCGTTAAGAGCTGAACGCGGCTTTTTTGCAGGTGTTAGGTTTTTTTTCAGCTCAAACAGCCCCATTGTTTCCTATGGGGGAATCGTGCACGAGCACGTTTTTGAGGCTGGCCGCGTCCGTAAGCAACTCTGGTATTGAGAGTTGAAGCTGCGTTAAAAATGCTCTATGCTCCTTTTTTGGAGCCTAACGCAGCCTTTATGTGGACTCTCAATACCAGAGTTATTTTTATGGTGCGGCCAGAAAAAAGCCGGCGTTAGTTTTTCGGGTCGTTACCGACAAAACTCCAAATCTAGCGGTTTGTTTTTTAACTTTATTCCACATACTACTAGTCTAGAGATTGGTTTTCCTTCATACACAACCGCTTGCAAAACCAATGATTGTGTGCATTGATTGTGGTGTGTCTGGAAGCTGTTCTTTTCACACAGTTTTACACCTTTGCAGCTTATTTTTATTTGGCTCAATGACATGGTAAGACCTTGTTGTCCAAATTATCCTTCTGTCAGATTCTCCCAGGGTGCAATTTCGGTTCCCCAATTGGACAGAAAAAAAGTGGGGTTTTAAATCATATCAGCTTAAGGTAAGTGTTGTTCCTAAGAAACAATTCTGCCAGTTCTAAGATTAAAATAGTTTTTTCTCTTGTAAGGTGTATCCAGTCCACGGGTTCATCCATTACTTGTGGGATATTCTCCTTCCCAACAGGAAGTTGCAATTGGACACCCACAGCAGAGCTGTCTATATAGCTCCTCCCCTAACCCCCACCTCCAGTCATTCTCTTGCAACTCTCGACAAGATAGGAAGTATCAAGAGATATGTGGTGACTTAGTGTAGTTTTACCTTCAATCAAGAGTTTGTTATTTTTAAACGGTACCAGTGTTGTACTGTTTTACTCTCAGGCAGAAATTAGAAGTAGAATTCTGCCTGGAGGTTTGATGATCTTAGCAGTTTGTAACTAAGGTCCATTGCTGTTCTCACACATAACTGAAGAGTATGGGAAAACTTCAGTTGGGGAAACGGTCTGCAGATTACCTGCTTTGAGGTATGTTCAGTATTTCTTTCATGTAATTAGCAAGAGTCCATGAGCTAGTGACGTATGGGATATACATTCCTACCAGGAGGAAGTTTCCCAAACCTCAAAATGCCTATAAATACACCCCTCGCCACACCCACAAATCAGTTTCTGAGATTCTCTTTCCTAGACAAGCATTACGAGTTTGTGGCTCTGCCGTTTGGCCTAGCAACAGCTCCAAGAATTTTTACAAAGGTTCTCGGTGCCCTTCTGTCTGTAATCAGAGAACAGGGTATTGTGGTATTTCCTTATTTGGACGATATCTTGGTACTTGCTCAGTCTTCACATTTAGCAGAATCTCATACGAATCGACTTGTGTTGTTTCTTCAAGATCATGGTTGGAGGATCAATTTACGGAAAAGTTCATTGATTCCTCAGACAAGGGTATCTTTTTAGGTTTCCAGATACAGTAGATTCAGTGTCCATGACTCTGTCTCTGACAGACAAGAGACGTCTAAAATTTATCTCAGCTTGTCGAAACCTTCAATCACAATCATTCCCTTCGGTAGCCTTATGCATGGAAATTCTAGGTCTTATGACTGCTGCATCGGACGCGATGCCCTTTGCTCGTTTTCACATGCGACCTCTTCAGCTCTGTATGCTGAACCAGTGGTGCAGGGATTACACAAAGATATCTCAATTTATATCTTTAAAACCGATTGTGTGACACTCTCTGACGTGGTGGACAGATCACCATCGTTTAGTTCAGGGGGCTTCTTTTGTTCTTCCGACCTGGACTGTAATTTCAACAGATGCAAGTCTGACAGGTTGGGGAGCTGTTTGGGGGTCTCTGACAGCACAAGGGGTTTGGGAATCTCAGGAGGTGAGATTACCAATCAATATTTTGGAACTCCGTGCAATTTTCAGAGCTCTTCAGTCATGGCCTCTTCTAAAGAGAGAATCATTCATTTGTTTTCAGACAGACAATGTCACAACTGTGGCATACATCAATCATCAAGGAGGGACTCACACTCCTCTGGCTATGAAAGAAGTATCTTGAATACTGGTATGGGCGGAATCCAGCTCCTGTCTAATTTCTGCGGTTCATATCCCAGGTATAGACAATTGGGAAGCGGATTATCTCAGTCGCCAAACGTTACATCCGGGCGAATGGTCTCTTCACCCAGAGATATTTCTTCAGATTGTTCAAATGTGGGGACTTCCAGAAATAGATCTGATGGCTTCTCATCTAAACAAGAAACTTCCCAGGTATCTGTCCAGATCCAGGGATCCTCAGGCAGAAGCAGTGGATGCATTGTCACTTCCTTGGAAGTATCATCCTGCCTATCTCTTTCCGCCTCTAGTTCTTCTTCCAAGAGTAATCTCCAAGATTCTGAAGGAATGCTCGTTTGTTCTGCTGGTGGCTCCAGCATGACCTCACAGGTTTTGGTATGTGGATCTTGTCCGGATGGCCTCTTGCCAACCATGGACTCTCCCGTTAAGACCAGACCTGCTGTCGCAAGGTCCTTTTTTCCATCAGGATCTCAAATCCTTAAATTTAAAGGTATGGAGATTGAACGCTTGATTCTTAGTCAAAGAGGTTTCTCTGACTCTGTGATTAATACTATGTTACAGGCTCGTAAATCTGTATCTAGAAAGATATATTATAGAGTCTGGAAGACTTACATTTCTTGGTGTCTTTCTCATCATTTCTCCTGGCATTCTTTTAGAATTCAGAGAATTTTACAGTTTCTTCAGGATGGTTTGGATAAAGGTTTGTCTGCAAGTTCCTTGAAAGGACAAATCTCTGTTCTTTCTGTTCTTTTTCACAGAAAGATTGCTAATCTTCCTGATATTCATTGTTTTGTACAAGCTTTGGTTCGTATAAAACCTGTCATTAAGTCAATCTCTCCTCCTTGGAGTTTGAATTTGGTTCTGGGGGCTCTTCAAGCTCCTCCGTTTGAACCTATGCATTCGCTGGATATTAAATTACTTTCTTGGAAAGTTTTGTTTCTTTTGGCCATCTCTTCTGCTAGAAGAGTTTCTGAATTATCTGCTCTTTCTTGTGAGTCTCCTTTTCTGATTTTTCATCAGGATAAGGCGGTGTTGCGAACTTCTTTTAAATTTTTACCTAAGGTTGTGAATTCTAACAACATTAGTAGAGAAATTGTGGTTCCTTCATTGTGTCCTAATCCTAAGAATTCTAAGGAGAGATCATTGCATTCTTTGGATGTAGTTAGAGCTTTGACATATTATGTTGAAGCTACTAAGAATTTCCGAAAGACTTCTAGTCTATTTGTTATCTTTTCCGGTTCTAGGAAAGGTCAGAAGGCCTCTGCCATTTCTTTGGCATCTTGGTTAAAATCTTTAATTCATCTTGCTTATGTCAAGTCGGGTAAAACTCTGCCTCAAAGGATTACAGCTCATTCTACTAGGTCAGTTTCTACTTCCTGGGCATTTAGGAATGAAGCTTCGGTTGATCAGATTTGCAAAGCAGCAACTTGGTCTTCTTTGCATACTTTTACTAAATTCTACCATTTTGATGTGTTTTCTTCTTCTGAAGCAGTTTTTGGTAGAAAAGTACTTCAGGCAGCTGTTTCAGTTTGATTCTTCTGCTTATAATTTCAGTTTTTTTTTTCATTATAAGATTTAAACTTTATTTTGGGTGTGGATTATTTTCAGCGGAATTGGCTGTCTTTATTTTATCCCTCCCTCTCTAGTGACTCTTGCGTGGAAGATCCACATCTTGGGTAGTCATTATCCCATACGTCACTAACTCATGGACTCTTGCTAATTACATGAAAGTAAACATAATTTATGTAAGAACTTACCTGATAAATTCATTTCTTTCATATTAGCAAGAGTCCATGAGGCCCACCCTTTTTGTGGTGGTTATGATTTTTTTGTATAAAGCACAATTATTCCAATTCCTTATTTTTTATGCTTTCACACTTTTTTCTTATCACCCCACTTCTTGGCTATGCGTTAAACTGATTTGTGGGTGTGGTGAGGGGTGTATTTATAGGCATTTTGAGGTTTGGGAAACTTTGCCCCTCCTGGTAGGAATGTATATCCCATACGTCACTAGCTCATGGACTCTTGCTAATATGAAAGAAATGAATTTATCAGGTAAGTTCTTACATAAATTATGTTTTTTATTTCTAGAGAGATGAATAAGTTCTAGAAAATGCTGACAGAGCCTTGTGTATTTGAGGTAAGCTAGATGCAGTGATTTAACAATGACTGGGATCATGCTTACAAAACAAGGTAATACTCATGTTAATACTCATATTACTTAGTGACAAAACGTTTTACATGTTGCATAAATAGGACGTTTTTTCTCTGAGGGAGATAAGTCTTTATTTGGGGCCTAGTTTTCCACATGGCTAGTTAGATACTCCTAGGAGTATTTTCTTAAGGCCCCTCTGACATCCAGTACATGGTGGGAGGGGCCTATTTTCGCGCTCTAGATGCGCAGTTTTCCTTCAGACTGAGACATCCAGCTTCCATAAAGGAGTCCTCTGGCATCTGAGGACCATTACAAAGGGTTTATTTCTGCACAAAATCGTATTTGAAGGCAAGTAGGAGCCTCAGCAGAGCTGTGGCAAGGTGCTCAACTGTCTTTTAACGTTTTTTAAATCCGATTTGGGGCCTAAGGGGTTAATCATCCATTTGCAAGTGGGTGCAATCTTGCTTTAGTCCCTTACACACACTGTAAAAATTTCTAAGACTTTACTTTATTTTTACACTGTTTTGCAGTTTAAGTGCTAGTTTTTTTCTCTTAAAGGCACAGTAACGTTTTTGTTTAATTGCTGTTTCACCTTTATTAAAGTGTTTTCCAAGCTTGCTTGTCTCATTACTAGTCTGTTAAACATGTCTGACATAGAGGAAACTCCTTGTTCAATATTTTTGGAAGCCATTGTGGAACCCCCTCTTAGAATGTGTACCAAATGTACTGAGATTTCTATAAACTATAAAGACCATATTATGGCGCTTAAAGATTTATCTCCAGAGGATTCTCTGACTGAAAAAAGGGAGATTATGCCATCTAGCTCTTCCCATGTGTCAGAACCTATGACTCCCGCTCAAGTGACGCCAAGTACATCTAGCGCGTCTAATTCTTTTACCTTACAGGACATGGCGGCAGTTATGAATGCTACCCTCTCAGAGGTATTGTCCAAACTGCCAGGGTTACAAGGAAAGCGAGACAGCTCTGGAGCTAGAACTAATGAAGAGCTTTCTGACGCTTTAATACCTGTGTCCAATATACCCTCACAATACTCAGAAGCCGAGGCAGGTGAGCTTCTATCTGTGGGTGACATTTTAGACTCAGGGAAGGCGTTGCTTCAGTCTGATTCTGAAATGACAGCGTTTAAATTTAAACTCAAACACCTCCGCTTATTGCTTAGGGAGGTTTTAGCGACTGTGAACTTATTGCAGTCCCAGAAAAATTGTGTAAGATGGACAAATACTTTGCAGTGCCTGTTTACACTGATGTTTTTCCAGTCCCTAAGAGGTTTTCTGAAATTATTACTAAGGAATGGGATAGACCAGGTGTGCCGTTCTCTCCCCCTCCTGCTTTTAAAAAGATGTTTCCCATAGATGCCACAATACGGGACTCGTGGCAGACGGTCCCTAAGGTGGAGGGAGCAGTCTCTACCCTAGCTAAGCGTACAACTATCCCCGTAGAGGACAGTAGTGCTTTCCTAGATCCTATGGATAAAAAATTGGAGGGTCTCCTTAAGAAAATTTTTATACATCAGGGTTTTATTCTCCAGCCTCTTGCATGCATTACTGCTGCAGCGGCTTTTTGGTTTGAGTCTCTTGAGGAGGCTCTACAGGTGGAGACCCCTTTAGACGATATTTTAGACAGGATTAAAGCTCTTAAGTTAGCTAATTCCTTTATTTCTGACGCCGTTTTTCATTTAACCAAGCTAACGGCTAAGAATTCAGGTTTTGCCATTCTGGCGCGTAGGGTGCTATGGCTTAAGTCCTGGTCAGCAGACGTTACTTCAAAGTCTAAGCTTCTTAACATCCCCTTCAAGGGACAGACCCTATTCGGGCCTGGCCTGAAGGCGATCATCTCTGACATTACCGGAGGAAAAGGTCACGCCCTTCCTCAGGATAGGTCCAATAAGTCATGGACCAAACAGAATAATTTTCGTTCCTAGGAACTCTGATAGATTCAGTAGAAATGAAATTTTTTCTGACAGAGGTCAGGATATCAAAGCTTAACTTCCTGCCGGGCTCTTCATTCCACTTCTCGGCCGTCAGTGGCTCAGTGTATGGAAATGATCGGCCTAATGGTAGCGGCAATGGACATAGTTACGTTTGCCCACCTACATCTCAGACCACTGCAACTTTGCATGCTCAATCAGTGGAATGGGGACTACACAGATTTGTCTCCTTTGTTAAATCTGGATCAAGAGACCAGGGATTCTCTTCTCTGGTGGTTATCTCAGGTCCATCTGTCCAGGGGAATGAGTTTCCGCAGACCAGAGTGGACTATAGTGACGACAGATGCCAGGCTGGGGCTCAGTCTGGAATTTTCTGAAGGCTCAGGGTTCGTGGACTCAGGAGGAAGCCCTCCTTCCGATAAACATTCTGGAACTAAGAGCGATATTCAATGCTCTTCAGGCTTGGCTTGAACTAGCTGCGGCCAGGTTCATCAGATTTCAGTCGGACAATATCACGACTGTAGTCTATATCAATCATCAGGGGGGAACAAGGAGTCCCCTGGCAATGATGGAGGTTTCAAAGATAATTCTATGGGCAGAGGTTCACTCTTGCCATCTCTCAGCTATCCATATCCCAGGAGTAGAGAACTGGGAGGCGGACTTTCTAAGTCGGCATTCCTTTCATCCGGGGGAGTGGGAGTTCCATCCGGAGGTATTTGCCCAGCTGATTCAACTATGGGGCAAACTAGAACTGGATCTGATGGCGTCTCGTCAGAACGCCAAGCTTCCTTGTTACGGGTCCAGGTCAAGGGATCCCCAGGCAGTGCTGATAGATGCTCTAGCAGTGCCCTGGTCCTTCAGCCTGGCTTATGTGTTTCCACCATTTCCTCTCCTCCCTCGTCTGATTGCCAAGATCAAGCAGGAGAGAGCTTCTGTGATTTTGATAGCACCTGCGTGGCCACGCAGGACTTGGTATGCAGATCTGGTGGACATGTCATCCTTTCCACCATGGACTGTGCCGCTGAGGCAGGACCTTCTACTCCAAGGTCCATTCAAACATCCAAATCTAATTTCTCTGCATCTGACTGCTTGGAGATTGAACGCTTGATTTTATCAAAACGTGGTTTCTCCGAGTCGGTCATTGATACCTTGATTCAGGCTCGAAAGCCTGTCACCAGGAAAATCTATCATAAAATATGGTGTAAATATCTTTATTGGTGTGAATCCAAGGGTTACTCATGGAGTAAGGTCAGGATTCCTAGGATTTTATCTTTTCTCCAAGAAGGATTGGAAATGGGATTATCAGCTAGTTCCTTAAAGGGACAGATTTCTGCTCTGTCTATTCTTTTGCACAAGCGTCTGGCAGATGTTCCAGACGTTCAGTTAGAATCAAGCCTGTGTTTAAACCTGTTGCTCAGCCATGGAGTTTAAATTTAGTTCTTAAAGTTCTTCAAGGGGTTCCGTTTGAACCTTTGCATTCCATAGCCATAGATATCAAGCTTTTATCTTGGAAAGTTCTGTTCTTAGTTGCTATCTCTTCGGCTTGAATAGTTTCAGAGTTATCTGCCTTACAGTGTGATTCCCCTTATCTGATCTTCCATGCAGATAAGGTAGTTTTGCGTACCAAACCTGGGTTTCTTCCTAAGGTAGTATCTAATAAGAATATCAATCAGGAAATTGTTGTTCCGTCACTGTGTCCTAATCCTTCTTCAAAGAAGGAACGTCTGTTACACAATCTTGACGTGGTTCGTGCTTTAAAGTTTTATTTACAAGCTACTAAGGATTTTTGTCAAACATCTGCTTTGTTTGTTGTCTACTCTGGAAGGAGGAGAGGCCAAAAGGCTTTGGCATCTTCTCTTTCTTTTTGGTTGAGAAGCATAATCCGGTTAGCTTATGAGACTGCTGGCCAGCAGCCTTCTGAAAGAATTACAGCTCATTCTACTAGAGTGGTAGCTTCCACATGGGCTTTTAAAAATGAGGCCTCTGTTGAACAGATTTGTAAGGCGGCGACTTGGTCTTCGCTTCATAATTTTGCTAAATTTTACAAATTTGATACTTTTGCTTCTTCGGAGACTATTTTTGGGAGAAAGGTCTTACATGCAGTGGTGCCTTCCATTTAAGTTCCTGCCTTGTCCCTCCCTTCATCCGTGTCCTAAAGCTTTGGTATTGGTATCCCACAAGTAATGGATGAACCCGTGGACTGGATACACCTTACAAGAGAAAACAAAATTTATGCTTACCTGATAAATTTCTTTCTCTTGTGGTGTATCCAGTCCACGGCCCGCCCTGTCACTTTAAGGCAGGTGTTTTTATTTTTTAAACTACAGTCACCACTGCACCCTATAGTTTCTCCTTTTTCTTACTTGTCTTCGGTCGAATGACTGGAGATGGGGGTTAGGGGAGGAGCTATATAGACAGCTCTGCTGTGGGTGTCCTCCCTCAACTGCCTGTTGGGAAGGGGAATATCCCACAAGTAATGGATGAACCCGTGGACTGGATACACCACAAGAGAAAGAAATTTATCAGGTAAGCATAAATTTTGTTTTCTCTTGTAAGGTGTATCCAGTCCACGGGTTCATCCATTACTTGTGGGATACCAATACTAAAGCTTTAGAAATTTATCAGGCAAGCATAAATTTTGTTTTTTCTGGCAGCAGAATACTGGTACTATTTTTTCCCCTTATTTCCATGGCTGTGTACTCACACGGTTGGATAAGCATTAATCTCAGCCATTTACACTTCAGGTCTAATTAAATGGGAGACAATATTTTATGGTATCAAATGGAAACTGCAAGGCACCATGGTAGAAAAGACAAGTAGAAAGTAAATCCACCAGATTTTGTCCACTTAGAAGTACATATTTATTGGTTATTTGTCCATTTCCCCAGTCATCTGACCTTAAACTGCCCACATTTGTAGCTTGATTACAGAATCCTTTATTTTGTTCAGTAAGGGAGTTGCTGATGGTCTGGTAAGATATTTTCAACCTCTCAAGCTTCATAGCTATGTTAAGTGCCATTTAAGAGCTTTCCAGATGAGTGTTTCACTTTTTTACATAAGACACTTGAATGTAAACATATGGCTCACAAAACTGTAGTATATTTTTTTTTTAGCAGCATGTCCTATTAATGCACAGCTACATACTACTTTTTTACATTAAAAAACATCCCAATATAAACGTTTATGTATGTTCAGTTCACATTATAACGAACAATTCTACAACATTTTTAGAGTATTAAAATCAAGCTAAAAACATCCTAAACACATGAAATGCACAGCAAAATAAACTATGTTTTGTGAATCTAAAGAGCCCTAGGATAGCAATTAATAGTTACACTATATCTGGCATTAATAGTAATACATTTGTTAGCCTATACGTTTGTCAAGCTGGATATTCTCTGGCTAATCTATCAATTATTTTTCTTAAAGGGAAAACACACATGAAAGAACTTGGGAATTAAAATGTGAGTTTTTTTTTTATTCTTATAACAATAGATGTATTCAAGATACTACATACTTAACACACCAAGAGCACATTTAATCTTTGAGATCATTTGTGAGAGGATTAGAAAATAATTACTTCACATATCTACTCCAACACCTTTCTCCAACATATCTTACTTGTCATAATCCATTTATTGCATAGAGATTTCCTGTCTCCTTTAAGGAACACCGAAGGCTATTTTTAAATCGCTGCTTATAAAAGAAGATATTTCAACATCTGTCACATTTTTCAAACCAATTACTGTACAGGCAGAGGTTAAATACTTGCACAATTTATGAGTTGACAATCCATATCCAAATATCCAGAAAGGGAACAAGGGCGAGTGACAAGAAACACTCTTCGAAAAATCAAACAAAAAAGAAAAGATGCAAGCCGCAGGGTGTTGTCCTAAATAATGCCTAGATAGACTTCCCGGTATAAGGCAAACATGTAAGAAATCAGTGAATAAAGCCCATCAACAAGTTCAACAATGCTTACACGCTGGTCAAATTTGTGTAATGGCAAATAATTAAATTTGTATAGTTTTAGTAGATAAGAAAAATATGATAGGATGTTTTTTTGGCCTCTTTAAACGACCACTAAACACAATAAAATAGCATAATCAATAAAGCCATAATAAAGAGACAATGCAAAAACACATGGGGGCAGTTTTATCATTGGTCTGTCCGACATGATCAGCTCAGCAGGTCATGTCCGACAGACATCGCTGAAAGCTGACAGCATACACTGTCGGCATTTATTATTCCACCAGCAGTTCTTGTGAACTGCTTGTGCAATGCCGCCCCCTGCAGATTCGTGGACAATCGGCCGCTAGCAGGAGGTGTCAATCAACTCGATTGTATTCGATTGGGTTGATTGCTGTCCGCCACTCAGAGCAGGCGGACCAGTTAAGGAGCAGCAGTCTTAGGACCGCTGCTTCTTAACTGCTGTTTCCGGCGAGCCTGAAGGCTTGCGCGGACACAGGGGTATCAGGGGCCATTCGGCCCTTGATAATTTGGCCCCTGAGTTTGAATTTCAAATGGCAAAGTTAGTAACATTTTCCTTCCTAATGCACCCATCAGCCAATCCTAAAATGCATATACGTATATATTCTGTGAATCTTGAACATGCTCAGTTGGAGCTGTTGCCTCAGAAACTGTGCATATAAAAAAAGATTGTGCACATATAGATAATGGAAGTAAATTGGGAAGTTGTTTATACTTGGGTGCTCTATCTGGATCATGAAAGTTATATTTTGACTTGACTGTCCCTTTAAGGATAACACTATGGGGTAGATTAACCAAGCAGCGGATGCTGCATCTACCCCCAATGTTTCCGGCTCGTCGGAAACATAAGATAAGAAGCAGCAGTCATAAGACCGCTGCTCCTTAACTCGTCCACCTCCTCTGATCCGATCGGGATGATTGACACCCCTTGCTGCAAATGTGCAGGGGGCGGCATTGCACAAGCATTTCACTAGAACTGCTTGTGCAATGTTAAATGCCGACAGCGTATGCTGTCAGCATTTAGCGATGCCGGGCGTATATCCGCCCGGCATTTGATAAATCGGCCCCTATAATTTGTTTGTCATTTCAATATCTTTTAAAGCATACATTCTGCTTACATACATTCTGCTTACATACATTCTGCTTACATACATTCTGCTTACATACATACTGCTTACATACATTCTGCTTACATACATTCTGCTTACATACATACTGCTTACATACATTCTGCTTACATACATTCTGCTTACATACATACTGCTTTTCTTTGTCAACCTTATAGAAGTTTGTCTAAATACACCAGCACATAGGGGAGTTGTCTTGCTCAGCCTTTAAACATGTATACTGCAATATCAGTTGTGCTCAGATGTAAACTTCTTACTAGTTCATATATCTATACATTTATTATGTTTAATTGCTTTTCGTATGTATGCAATGATAGCAACATTAGATACAGGATCTCCTTTATGAAAAGCTAAATTTATAGTCAGCCTTCAAAAAATGTACCAAACCTACTTGCTACCCTAATTATAAAACGTATAAGGATATAAAATACTTTGTATATAAAGAGTGGTGCAAAGATAGGTATTAGGGTAAGGAAAAAGGAAATATATTTGCAAAAGTAAAATATGTAGAGCTGCTTTTTGTAAAATTAGATCTCCATGAAACCTGATTTAAAGTTAAAGCAGACCCCCTAAGGTAGATGTTTGTGTATTCACAACTGCTGCTTGTATTGGACTTTCTCAGATCTGTTCTGCACAGATTCTTCTTATTAGAGTATTTACCTTGGCATAACTACTTGGATGGGATGTGCAAATATAATGCGCGCTAACATCTGAGCATTTATGTTTATTTGTTATATGTTGTGTTTCATTAAACGTTATATTGTTCATGTGTTTGGTCGGGTTACACAGCAAACAGAGAAGTAAATGTCCTCAACATACCACATTGATCATTTGGATTTTCATGATGTAATAAAGCAATTTATAATTGGTAATTAAGATATAATTGCAGACAATTAATTGATTTGAATTCAGTATTGTTATAACATGATTGTAGTTAATTATAATGCTTCTTCAAATGCCAAGTAGCAAGGAGAGCAGATAGCTCCTAGTAATGCATTCAACAAAGTATATATACCAAGAGGACAAAGTACATGTGACATTAGAAGTTAATATAAAAGTGTATAATAACTATTAATCTGAATCATTCAAGTTTAATTTTAACTCTCCTATCCCTTTAAGTCATAAAAAATATACCTTTCATCAGAGCTCTTTGCGTATTTAGTTCTTGCTATAATACTCCAGTCTGTGTCCCTCTCCCACTCCATTTGTATACTGGATTGTGTGCCACCTGGCCAGGATTTTATAACTAAAAAAATGTAGAGCTCTGTGGGAAGATGCTAGAACGAAAAGTTCTGTAAGAGTCCAGGAACAATAAACAGCAATCCAAACAGGCTGTCAGGCTGTATGGCCATATAAATGTCCTGTGATTGAGGACTCAATGATCTAAAGGTCTCTGGGCTGGCGAGATTATTAAAGAATGCTCGCCAGTACTTCTATTTACCTGGTGGAATGATCTTCTTTTAATACTGAAAACAGGGTGTCTATCTAAGGGCCGTACACTTCATTTTCATATGAAAAGTGCACAATAAAATTTGTATTTTAAATATCATACAAAAGGAATAATTGAGCCATTCGCACAAAAGTAAGCAGGGAAAAAAAGGTGCATCAAAAATTTAAAAAAAATTATTCACCAAAAGTTATATTTTATCAAAAACGTAACATTGGTGTGTCTTTTACACCAGAATGCATCATATTAACTATGCACAGCATAAATCAAAATTGAAGTGCACTGGATTAAGAAAAATAGCAAGAAATTCATACTTATAAGTACAAAATACAAATCGTAATTGTTGTTTTTTTGTAAAATTGACTGAACATGGGCGTTCCATGGGTGTATATGAATCCCATCTGTTAAAAGTGTTAAAAGAAGATGTTGAGAAGAGTCCGAGATCCACCAATGCAGATTGCGCATATCAAACAGCGTAGTATTAACTATGATGTGCCTGTTGCAAGCTCTTCAGCCAATCATTTAGGATTCATAATAGCTCAAAGTACACTTTGGAAAGTTTCAAATGGGTAACTTCAATTAGTCAGCAGTGCTATAGGCTGCTCAACTAATATTAAAGAATATAGTATGTCAGTTGAAGCTTCCAGAATAACTAGATTTGTAGTATGATAATCCAAGTAATCAAAGTAATCCAACTGTGTTACAAAAGAGGAAAGCACAAGGCAAATAAAGTGCACCAATACTCAATGGTTCAATAAGTTTTCTTCTCCTAGGGGCCCTTCATGAGGTGTAAAGCTCTTATCACTGGTGGACCACAGTTTGCTAGAATTACAAACAAAAGTACTTAAAGAAGTTTCCTTAAGGTGTGTATATACCTTTAAATGTGTTATTTTGTATCACCTTCCCCTTTAAGCCTACTATCACTTTAAGTAGGATAATAAGGGGTTAAATGAATTTAGTTAGCTGTTCCTTAACTGTTTATTTATTTAGTAACAGTAATGCAAGGACACAACATACTTCTCTTAACTCCCAAGTATATGAGGAATTACCTTGCTTCAGAAATATATACGACTAATCTAGATCTATGTATTAGAGGAACTCAATTTTGGAACACTTGCTCAGCAACCGTTACAGCAGAATAGCTGAAAGACAACACACCTTGAGGGGAGTGGAGGTTCTGTGACCAAGTTTGACTGGTTTGTTACTTGAGTAGCTGAGAAACAGTGTCACAGCTGACGTAGCAAGAAGAGAATTCTCTGTGTGGAGGTTGGTCGGAAAGAGGAGGAGTCAGTTACAGACTCGGTTTGTATTTTGTGATAAAGAGAAAGTACACAAACAGTTATGTGAGTAACATCCTAGAGAGTAAACAGGAACGCAGGTTACAGTCCAGCTTATATAGACATCAGATTAATAGGAGAGGAGTAGATAGCCAGACGGTTACGGAGAAGTCAGTTCCTGTAAGGTTATGAGCGCTGTTGCACAGGAAGAAAGTTAACTGCTGCTGACAGGCTCAGAGAGAAAGATACACACAGGATTAGAATGTTAATCACCCAGGTTGGAGTCCACATGGAATTGTAGCCCCTGGTTGGATGTCTATTGGGCAATCATATACACAATGGGGAGGTAAGAATTCATCTTCCTTTTTGCTGAAGACATCAGTTATCCACATATTCATCAGGAAGTTTGAAACTAAGTTCTAAAACCTGTAAACATAAAGGTTGAGGGAAACAAGAACCTAGACAATATGAGGAAGAAAAAGAGACTTTGAGACAGCTCCAGTCTATAGCAGGTTGATGTTTCTGTAGCCAAGACATGCCTTAAACAATAGGAAAAAGAGGTGAGGGTAGAACATCAAATTCTAAATACTCAGTATGACCAGAGGTGGTCTTGACTAACAGCGGTATAGTTTGATGTATAATAGGACCAGTAGCTATAGTGGAACCATTAATAACACGAACAGAGACAGCTTTATGCTTTAACACAACAGGAATTGTATTTGTTTTTACAAGAGCACTATTGATAAAATTGCCATAGGTTCCTGAATCCAAGATGACCTCAGTGGAGAGATTGGACTGATCCCACTGTAAAAACAGAGAAAGGGTACATTAAGCTGGATTATTTACAACAGTCTGTGAGGAATAAACGTTAGTTGACTTACTTTTCTTTGTTCTCGAGAGAGCTGGGCAGTCTTTGACTGTATGGTTAGGGTTAGCACAGCACATGCACAAATTATTTGTTCTTCTACAAATCCATTCCACTGGAGACAATGGTCCCCCAGCCAAACCAATCTTTGGTGATTAGGTAAGAGTAGGAAAGGTACGAATTGGTTGTTCCGTATGAAAGCCTTCAGCCCTCCTTTTTCTGACTCTTCGGTCAATTTGAATAGATAATTTCATTAGTGGCTCTAAAGTTTTAGGAAGGTCAGTCCTTGCTAGTTCGTCTTTAATTTGTTCAGATAATCCTAACCTGAACTGGTTCCTTAATGCAATGGGGTTCCACTGTGAGTCAGTGGTACATTGCTTGAAATCTGTGATATAGTCCTCGACTGCTCGTTTGCCTTGTTTTAGGCTACGCATAGATGCTTCAGCAGTCATTTGAATATTGATATCAGAATATAATTTGTCTAGATTGGTGAGGAATTCGTCAAGGGATCCAAGGATGGGATCCTCATGTTCGAAGAATGAGTCGGCCCAAACCCTAGGCTCTCCTCTCAGGAATGAGATAATAGTTAGAACCTTAATCCTCTCAGTGTTATAGGTTTTAGGCTTTAAACTGAAAAGGACTGAGTAAGCAGGCATTTTTAAAGTGGCGGTATTGTTTTCTGTCTACAGAAAATGTGTCTGGAAGTGATACAATAGGTTCAGGCAGAGGCTCAGGTTCTGTTGGTATTTGAGACATGGAATCCCTGATAATCTTCCTAAGGGATTGGTTTTCGATCTCAAGATCTCTTAATCCTTGACCCAACTGATCTACACGTTGTGATAGATTGTACACAATCTGTGGTAATTCTGCAGTATCCATTTTTTCTGGCTTAGTATTATGTAAAGCTCTTATCACTGGTGGACCACAGTTTGCTAGAATTACAAACCAAAGTACTTAAAGAAGTTTCCTTAAGGTATATATATACCTTTTAAATGTGTTATTTTTTATCACCTTCCCCTTTAAGCCTACTATCACTTTAAGTAGGATAATAATGGGTTAAATGAATTTAGTTAGCTGTTCTTTAACTGTTTAATTATTTAGTAACAGTAATGCAAGGACACAACATACTTCTCTTAACTCCCAAGTATATGAGGAATTACCTTGCTTCAGAAATATATATACGACTAATCTAGATCTATGCATTAGAGGAAATCAATTTTGGAACACTTGCTCAGCAACCATTACAGCAGAGTAGCTGAAAGACAACACATCTTGAGGGGAGCGGAGGTTCTATGACCAAGTATGACTGGTTTGTTACTCGAGTAGCTGAGAAACAGTGTCACAGCTTACGTAGCAAGGAGATAATTCTATGTGTGGAGGTTGGTCGGAAAGAGGAGGAGTCAGTAAAGGACTGGGTTTGTATTCCGTTATAAAGAGAAAGTACACAAACAGGTATGTGAGTAAGATCACAGAGAGTAAACATGAATGCATATTACAGTCCAGCTTATATAGACATCAGATTAATAGGAGAGGAGTAGATAGCCAGACGGTTATGGAGAAGTCAGTTCCTGTAAGGTTATGAGTGCTGCTGCACAGGAAGAAAGGTAACTGCTGCTGACAGGTTCAGAGAGAAAGATACACACAGGATTAGAATGTTAATCACCCAGGTTGGAGTCCAATAGTAAATGGAGGTACTTCACACGGATGGATCGATTAAAGCATAAGTCAGGCAAACTTCTGTAGCGGAAGACAGTCTCAGTGAGAGCGTAGATTCCTTGTGTGAAAATCAGCAAGGAGCTCAGGATAATGTCCAAAGGTAGCACCAAACACAAAATACTAAGCACCTGTGATTAGGTGCAGCACAAACTTAAAGGGGAAGTGGGAGGAGGTAACTGCAGGTGAGGAGGATAGAGTAAGAATAGCATGAGCCTGACATGACCCTCTCCTCAAGGAAGCTGCTCCGCAGCTTATGGACCAGGTCGGTCAGGATTCTTGTGATAAAACAAAGAAAGCAACTTAGGGGCATGGATATTGCATGAAGGTTCCCAAGTATGTTCTTCAAATGTTCTAGAGTAGATTAGTATGTCGTCTAAGTACACGACAAGACATATATCCAACAAATCCCTAAACACGTCGTTTATAAAGTACTGGAAGGTAGCAGGGGCGTTACACAACCCGAAAGGCATCACTAGGTACTCAAAGAGACCATACCTAGTTCTGAACGCTGTCAACCATTCCCCTTCTCTGATTCGTACTAAATTATATGCTCCTTGTAAGTCTAATTTGGTAAAAATCTTAGCTTCGTGAAGTCGTTCAAAAAGTTCAGGAATCAACGGGAGTGGGTAGCGTTTTTTTATGGTTTTCTTGTTCAATTCTCGGTAGTTGGTGATGGGACGTAGAGAGTTGTCTTTGTTTTTTACAAAAAAGAGTCCAGCACCTGCGGAGGATGTAGAAGGTCTGATGAAGCCTTTCTGCAAATTTTCTTCTAGGTGAGGTTTGAGGTGCTCTAGTTCAGGTTGACTGAGTGGGTATAACTGCCCACATGGAATTGTAGCCCCTTGTTGGATGTCTATTGGGCAATCATATACACAATGGGGAGGTAAGAATTCATCTTCCTTTTTGCTGAAGACATCAGTAAAGTCCACATATTCATCAGGAAGTTTGAAACTAGGTTCTAAAACCTGTAAACATAAAGGTTGAGGGAAACAAGTACCTAGACAATATGAGGAAGAAAAAGAGACTTTGAGACAGCTCCAGTCTATAGCAGGTTGATGTTTCTGTAGCCAAGACATGCCTTAAACAATAGGAAAAAGAGGTGAGGGTAGAACATCAAATTCTAAATACTCAGTATGACCAGAGGTGGTCTTGACTAACAGCGGTATAGTTTGATGTATAATAGGACCAGTAGCTATAGTGGAACCATTAATAACACAAACAGAGACAGCTTTATGCTTTAACACAACAGGAATTGTATTTGTTTTTACAAGAGCACTATTGATAAAATTGCCATAGGTTCCTGAATCCAAGATGACCTCAGTGGAGAGATTGGACTGATCCCACTGTAAAAACAGAGAAAGGGTACAGTAAGCTGGATTATTTACAACAGTCTGTGAGGAATAAACATTAGTTGACTTACTTTTCTTTGATCTCGAGAGAGCTGGGCAGTCTTTGACTGTATGGTTAGGGTTAGCACAGTACATGCACAAATTATTTGTTCTTCTACAAATCCGTTCCACTGGAGACAATGGTCCCCTAGCCAAACCAATCTCCATAGGCTCTGCAGTATTCTTTGAATCAATCTTTGGTGATTAGGTAAGAGTAGGAAAGGTACGAATTGGTTGTTCCGTATGAAAGCGTTCAGCTCTCCTTTTTCTGACTCTTCGGTCAATTTGAATAGATAATTTCATTAGTGACTCTAAAGTTTTAGGAAGGTCAGTCCTTGCTAGTTCGTCTTTAATTTGTTCAGATAATCCTAACCTGAACTGGTTCCTTAATGCAATGGGGTTCCACTGTGAGTCAGTGGTACATTGCTTGAAATCTGTGATATAGTCCTCGACTGCTCGTTTGCCTTGTTTTAGGCTACGCATAGATGCTTCAGCAGTCATTTGAATATTGATATCAGAATATAATTTTCTAGATTGGTGAGGAATTCGTCAAGGGATCCAAGGATGGGATCCTCATGTTCGAAGAATGAGTCGGCCCAAACCCTAGGCTCTCCTCTCAGGAATGAGATAATAGTTAGAACCTTAATCCTCTCAGTGTTATAGGTTTTAGGCTTTAAACTGAAAATAACTGAGTAAGCAGGCATTTTTAAAGTGGCGGTATTGTTTTCTGTCTACAGAAAATGTGTCTGGAAGTGATACAATAGGTTCAGGCAGAGGCTCAGGTTGTGTTGGTTTTTGAGACATGGAATCCCTGATAATCTTCCTAAGGGATTGGTTATCGATCTCAAGATCTCTTAATCCTTGGCCCAACTGATCGACACGTTGTGATAGATTGTACACAATCTGTGGTAATTCTGCAGTATCCATTTTTTCTGGCTTAGTATTATGTAAAGCTCTTATCACTGGTGGACCACAGTTTGCTAGAATTACAAACCAAAGTACTTAAAGAAGTTTCCTTAAGGTATGTATATATCTTTTAAATGTGTTATTTTGTATCACCTTCCCATTTAAGCCTACTATCACTTTAAGTAGGATAATAATGGGTTAAATGAATTTAGTTAGCTGTTCTTTAACTGTTTAATTATTTAGTAACAGTAATGCAAGGACACAACATACTTCTCTTAACTCCCAAGTATATGAGGAATTACCTTGCTTCAGAAATATATATACGACTAATCTAGATCTATGCATTAGAGGAAATCAATTTTGGAACACTTGCTCAGCAACCATTACAGCAGAGTAGCTGAAAGACAACACATCTTGAGGGGAGCGGAGGTTCTGTGACCAAGTATGACTGGTTTGTTACTCGAGTAGCTGAGAAACAGTGTCATAGCTGACGTAGCAAGGAGATAATTCTCTGTGTGGAGGTTGGTCGGAAAGAGGAGGAGTCAGTAAAGGACTCGGTTTGTATTCTGAGAAAGTACACAAACAGTTATGTGAGTAAGATCACAGAGAGTAAACAGGAACGCAGGTTACAGTCCAGCTTATATAGACATCAGATTAATAGGAGAGGAGTAGATAGCCAGGCGGTTACGGAGAAGTCAGTTCCTGTAAGGTTATGAGTGCTGCTGCACAGGAAGAAAGGTAACTGCTGCTGACAGGTTCAGAGAGAACGATACACACAGGATTAGAATGTTAATCACCCAGGTTGGAATCCAATAGTAAACGGAGGTACTTCACACGGATGAATCGATTAAAGCATAAGTCAGGCAAACTTCTGTAGCAGAAGACAGTCTCAGTGAGAGCATAGATTCCTTGTGTGAAAATCAGCAAGGAGCTCAGGATAATGTCCAAAGGTAGCACCAAAGACAAAATACTAAGCACCTGTGATTAGGTGCAGCACAAACTTAAAGTGGAAGTGGGAGGAGTTTTGAGGAAGGAGGTAACTGCAGGTGAGGAGGATAGAGTAAGAATAGCATGATCCTGACATCAGGGTACCCTGGAAGCTTTAATTTATATATTATATACATCTGCATTTTCCTGTTTACAGGCAATTTAATATGCAGTTAAACAGACTAGAAGCGGCCGTATACTACCAGGGATGAGGGTGTAAGGTCCTGCAGGAGTAGCATACTTTATTATGCTAATCCAAGTGACTGTTTTTCAGCAACTTTAGTCTTTGGGTATAGGTTTTTTTTTTTACCCTTGTTACAGGATGTGTATTGTGTTCTTGGTTTCCTAATTACACATACCTGTATGAGCATAAAAATATCATCAACACAGAATCAAACATAAGTTTTAATATTGCAATATAAATAATACTTTCTTTGTATCTGCAGTTCTTGCTGAGTTTCAGATTTGTTCACAAGTGAATGAATACAGGTGTTGCTTGGAGTGAATCTTAAAAGCTTCTCTCTCACAATGCTATCCTCAAGTCTTTGGAGTCAGTCTGTCATTATCATTATTTGCTAAATCTTGTCTCTTAATACTGTCTCTTGCCCTGCTTTTGGATCATGACTCTACCTATGCCTGAATATTCATGTATGACTGTTTACTCTAGCCTGATGTTTGCTTCTTGTACAGTTTAGCCTCTCATTGTCTGAATTTCTGTGTATGGCTCTACTGTTTTTCTGGACTGCGTTACTGTTTATTGAAAACTGGTTAAATGCCTATGTATTATCCTGCTTTGCTTCCTGAAATGTGCTCTTGGTAATCTTATCCAGTCTTGCAGTAGCTCTTATTTTTGCTACCTTGTTTGCCATATACTTGAATCAGTTTGTGTAACTAAACTGCTGCAGCTTAGCGGTGCCAGTTGTTCATGCTATGTTGTTATTTGCTGGAATAGCTTATTTGCCTGCTACGTTATACATTGACCTGTTAGTATCCATTCTTCAGCAGATGTATTTCCATGATATGCTGCATTCGCTGCTACAGGTATTGTTTGTTTTATTAAATAAAAGGGAATATGGCTGTTTGTTTTTTTTAGTATATTAAATAATTATTTTATTTTTATTTTATTGAATAATAGCTATGATTCTGAATTTCATGAAATGTTTAAGGTGAATAGTAAGGAGCTTGATGGCCCCTGTTTCTGGCGAGTCTTCAGACTCGCCAGAAACAGCAGTTATGAAGCAGCGGTCACAAAGACTGCTGCTCCATAACCTGTCCGCCTGACAGACATCACGCCGGAAATCAACCCGATCGAGTACGATCGGGTTGATTGACACCCCCTGCTGGTGGCCGCGAGTCTGCAGGGGGCGGCGTTGCACCAGCAGCTCTTGTGAGCTGCTGGTGCAATGCTGAATACGGCGAGCGTATTGCTCGCCGTATTCAGCGATGTCTGTCGGACCTGATCCGCACTGTGTTGAATTTTAAAAATTATTTATTGTTCTGTTTTTTTCAGCTTGCAATTTTCTATATATCTTCTGATTATACTATTAGCAGCAATTAATTATTGCTATGAAGTTTGTTTGCAAAATATTTTATTAATATTTTATATAATTATATATTGCAGAGAACTTCACATTCTTATATGTTGCATTTGTGTTTTTTTTCTGTTAATAAAGATAATTGAATTCATATGGATGTGGAAGGGAATATATTTGTAACCATACTTTTTCCATCGAAGATAATAAGCAAACTCTAAAACCCAGCTTGTCATGAATATGATATATTTGTATTTCAACAATTATATAAATATATGAAAACTATAATTGTATTTTCAGAACTAACAAATGTATGGCCTATTTGGAATCTATAGAATGACATTTGTTACAATGCTTTCTTAATTTATATAAAAAAAATTTTGTTTCAGGCCAATGGATTGTTCCTTGTCTGAGCTGTACTGATAACAGAACATGTGATTGGCGAGCCATATCCTGGCAACCCTATAATTGTCAACACCCCGTCTTATTAAAAAATGAATTGCAACAGTGCTTGAAAGAAAGAAAGGTAGAGTATATCTAGCCGGTTTATATGTAGCTTTAGTAATGATTACTATTACTCTCTTTCACCCAGTTTTCTTTTTAGAAAAAAATGCTGAATTGCTAACTAAAGAACTGCATGACAAAGTTCATTTTAGGAGAAACTGGCCAGAGCTCAAATGATTTTCCTTATTAAATGCTATTTTTCCATCACTCATAACTTTTGAATGCTACAATGAAATTGGCTTAAATATTTAATTCCAGTTATGATTATTTATACTTATAAACTAAAGAAAATTGATTTTTTTTTTTAGGAAATAAAATAAAGTAAACACTTCCCAATTTTTTTTGTCAAGTTGGCAATCAGGGTGGCATCATTTACTCCACACAAAAAATGTGAACAACCAGAAATTGAATGGGATTGATACATAGGATAATGCATGATAGGTTAATGATCAGATCTGAAATTAGACCCACAGCCTTACAGCAATTGAGCCATATTCCCACAGATGACCTCATATCAGATCTCATTGTCATTGAGTACCTCTCATTTATACACCAATGTAAGACCTCAGCTAAAGCCCTGGACATGCCACCCTTCTCAGCCAAATGCCTACATCACACTTCAGAACACACCCCAAGACTGTGCAGCGCCTCTCATATTTATACTCTCATAAAACCTCAGATTGGACCTCATAATTCTGCACTATCTCTCAGCCACACAACCACATCAGAGCCTATGAGGCATATTTAAGAAATGTTTTGCGGACCTGATCCGACAGTGCGGATCAGGTCCGCAAGACATCGCTGAATGCGGAGAGCAAAAGGCCCCCTGCAGACTCGCTGCCAATGGGCCACCAGCAGGGGGTGTCAATCAACCCGATTGTACTCGATCGGGTTGAAGTGTTGCGATTCCTGTCCACCTGCTCAGAGCAGGTGGACAGGCTTATGGAGCAGCGGTCTTTGTAACCGCTGCTTCATAACTGCAGTTTCTGGCAAGTCTGAAGACTCGCCAGAAACACGGGCCGTCAAGCTCCTTTCGGAGCTTGATAGATAGGCCCCTATGACTCTAAAGTTACCATACTGGTTGCTTCCTGATTCTTGCTGTGTTGCCACTTTCTGTGTGCTGCCACACATGCACCATTCACAGGGTGTATCAGTGCAGGGAGAGAGATGATGAGTAGAGTGCTGGGTCTAGCTGCTGTACTCCATTGTCCAAAATGAAGTTCTTATCCCTTTGTGACTCCCTTACAGGCCCCATTACATCAGCCCACTTGGGGCCATAGCAAAACTGAGCATTTACGCATCTGCTTTTTAAAATTTATATACATCAGTTAAATATCCAACACCTGGAAACCACATCTGCGGCAAAATCTTCAGTTGGGTCTTCTTATTATTGGGTATTGTTATAGAAACTAAACAGATGCTTTATTGAAAAGCATCTTAATTAGATAAGCAGAATTTAAGGTAAAGTTACCTTCAAAATGGTTTTATGCAACTGTACATTATGCATGTGATAGTTCTAAATCTGGAAAGCTAAAGGGCTCAATTCTCTAAAGCTCTCTGCGAGATTCTATAAGAGGCCTTGTCAGTATTATAAGACTACTCAGGGATATTTTGTATTAAAATGTTATCATTATTCCAAATATATCAGTGTTCACTAACACCTTTTTTGAATTGTTTGTCGATATGTGGTCCATATCGACATACCATTTCGGTCCATATCGACATACCATTGAAAAAAATGTCAGTGAACACCAAAACGTTTGGAATAATGGTGACATTTTAATTTCAAAATAAACACTACATTTTATCTTGAGTGCTCCTTTTTTTGTACTGTATTAAGATATTTGGATTATTTATTTTATTATTTTATTTTGTGGGAAAATTGTATGAATGTCCTCATATTTGTATTGGCTATTATAACTACAATGTAATAATGCATTTTTTTTTTCTATCTAATTATCCAGATTCTATTTATTGGAGACTCTACTAACAGAGGAATGATGTACTACCTGATGGAACGATTAAATGAAACTTTGCAAGAGTGGCAGAAGTCTCATGACATGAAATTCTATAACAACATAAATAATGGGAAAACATTTATCAGTTATTCTTACTATCCACAGTTTTGGATTAATGTCACACAAAGGCCAACATTTGAAAAAGCACTGGAGCAACTCATTGAAAGGTAATAACCAAATGCTTTATGGGATTGTTCAACGCCCTGCCTCTTATCTTATTAATGAGTGATTGATAATATGTATTTCTAATTATGGCCACATTCTAGTCCATCAGAATTCTCTTGCCAAAATATATTAGATTCCAGTTCATGTGAACATAAATAATATTTCTTAAGTTTTTCAAATTTGAATCCATGCCAACATGTGTCACCCCCACCATAACTTATTTATCTGATGGTTTTCAAATGTGTTTGGTAAACAGACCCTATCTTGCATGAAGACAATTTAGCAATGGGAAGCCAGTTGATCAGAATACTTGGGGGGTTTTTGGCTGTTTTTCAAAGGGTTTTGTTTTTTTGGCTTCTTGAATTTTCTCATCTTTGCCTATTCTGAATAATATGTCTTGGCTGTTTGCAAGGTATTTCTTTTTCAAGGTTAAGTTTCTTGAGCATGATCAGCTCACATGTTAATAAACCATAGCTTTTTAATTAAAAGTTAAAATATAGTTAAAACTATGAAACTTATACACAAACTAAATCTGATCATTTAAATGTCTAGTTATGATTTTAATGAAGCATTTGAAAGATTGATTAGGTTAATTATAAAAAACAAAAAATTGAAATGATATGAAATTTTTATTTTAAGTGAAAAGCCTTGTAGTCATTTTCAATTTTAAAGGGACATTAAACACTTTAAGATTGTCAGATAACATTGTAAATCATAAATATATATATATATATATATATATACTCTGCAATATACGTTTATTATTTATTTTGTCCCCTTTTCCCGTAGTTCCATTCTAAAATTGTGAGCATTTCAGTTCCCGTTAGAAATGGAAGTGCAGAACACTGTTATATTCTACACAGCCATTGGCTGCACACTCTAGTGACCTATTTATAACTATCCCTAATTGGCCACAGCAGAGAAAGTAATATAACGTTACAAAATGTTTTATAGACACTAAAACGTTACACTTATTTTGTCAATATTTAAACATCTAATGAAACGTTAAAAATAAATCTATGTGTTATTCTCAGACTAATCTTTTCTTGAATGCATCATTCTATCTAGCATTTATTTAGTGTTTAATGTCCCTTTAAGGTTCACTTTGCACAATGTTATTTAAAAATAAGTAAAACAATACATTTTTACAGATTTTTACTCCCAGGTGGGCTATATAAATGGATTGTTTACAAGACATGTATGCAAAGAAAAATCTAGTGTACAATGTCCCTTTAACCCCTTAATGACAACTGACGTACCAGGTACGTCATGCATTAACAAGCAGTTAATGACAATAGACGTACCTGGTACGTCAGTTGTCTAACAGAGTGCTGGAAGCGATCACAATCGCTTCCAGCAGCTCTGAGGGTATTGCAGTGATGCCTCCATATGGAGGCATCCTGCAATACCCCTTTACAAGCCTCCGATGCAGAGAGAGCCACTCTGTGTCCCTCTCTGCACCGGAGCGTCGTTGGTGGGTGGGAGCAAGGCAGGGAGGTGGGTGGGCGGCCTGCCAAGGGCCTGTGATTTGGAGGGGGGCGGGATCGGAGGCCGGATCAGATGCGGCAGTGTCCGGGGGCGCACTACAGAAAACATGTATTTCAAAATTGGGAGAAAAGGGGGGATTTTAATTCAATAAATGATCGAAGGGTTCTGGGGGGGGGGGAAGCTACACTACAGAAAATGGGAAAAAAAGTCCAAAAAACAATAAAAGCATATTTTTTTTAAGAAACTGGGTACTGGCAGACAGCTGCCAGTACCCAAGATGGTGCCCATTAAGTTAGAGGGGGAGGGTTAGAGAACTGTTTGATGGGGGATCTGTGAGTTTGGGGGCTAAGGGGGGATTCTATACAGCAGCATATGTAAATATGCTATAAAAAAAAATATATATATATACCTAAAGTCTGCCAGTACTTAAGATGGTGGGAACAATTATGGGGTGGGGGAGGGAATATAGCTGTTTGGGAGGGATCAGGGGGTCTGATGTTTCAGGTGGGAGGCTGATCTCTACACTAAAGCTAAAATTAACCCTGCAAGCTCCCTACAAGCTACCTAATTAACCCCTTTACTGCTATCCATAATACAAGTGTGATGCGCAGCAGAATTTAGTGGCCTTCTAATTACCAAAAAGCAACGCCAAAGCCATATATGTCTGCTATTTCTGAACAAAGGGGATCCCAGAGAAGCATTTACAACCATTTGTGCCATAATTGCACAAGCTGTTTGTAAATAATTTCAGTAAGAAACCAAAAATTTAGAAAAATGTAAAAAAAAAAATTTATTTGAACGTATTTGGCGGTGAAATGGTGGCATGAAATATACCAAAATGTGCCTTGATCAATACTTTGGGTTGTTTACTACACTACACTAAAGCTAAAATGACCCAAAAAGCTCCCTACATGCTCCCTAATTAACCCCTTCACTGCTGGGCATAATACAGGTATGTGTGCAGTGGCATTTAGCGGCCTTCTAATTACCAAAAAGCAACACCAAAGCCATATATGTCTGCTATTTCTGAACAAAGGGGATAACAGAGAAGCATTTACAACCATTTTTGCCATAATTGCACAAGCTGTTTGTAAACAATTTCAGTGAGAAACCTAAAGTTTGTGAAAAAATTTGTGAAAAAGTGAACGATTTTTTATATTTGATCGCATTTGGCGGTGAAATGGTGGCATGAAATATACCAAAATGGGCCTAGATCAATACTTTGGGATGTCTTCTAAAAAAAAATATATACATGTCAAGGGATATTCAGAGATTCCTGAAATATATCAGTGTCCCAATGTAACTAGCAGTAATTTTGAAAAAAAGTAGTTTGGAAATAGCAAAGTGTTACTTGTATTTATGGCCCTATAACTTGCAAAAAAAGTAAAGAACATGTAAACATTGGGTATTTCTAAACTCAGGACAAAATTTAGAAACTATTTAGCATGGGTGTTTTTTGGTGGTTGCAGATGTGTAACAGATTTTGGGGCTAAAAGTTAAAAAAAGTGTTTTTTTTTTCATTTTTTCCTCATATTTTATATATTTTTTATAGTAAATTATAAGATATGATGAAAATAATGGTATCTTTAGAAAGTCCATTTAATGGCGAGAAAAACGGTATATAATATGTGTGGGTACAGTAAATGAGTAAGAGGAAAATTACAGCTAAACACAAACACCGCAAAAATGTAAAAATAGCCTTTGTCACAAACGGACAGAAAATGGAAAAGTACTGTTGTCATTAAGGGGTTAACAATGTGTGTATGCTGTAACAGCTTACTCACTCTGCCAGAAGATTATTGTTCAATGCCTAATGGTACTCAACAGAAACGTATCTTTAATAAACCTGTGCTGATTGCTCAGTCATGTCTGTTAATATTCCTAGCTGTTCTCTTGTTGGTCTCTAAATGACCTTATTTATTATTCAGACTATTATTCCTCCATCTTGATTTTATTTTAGGTTAGTGAGGGGCCTAAGAGTGGCCTCCTTTTGGAGGGATAATATCATGTTTGGAGGTGAGCTGTTTCATTTCCTTATATATGTTATTTTGTTATCAGTCTTCCTCTTTGTATTTATCTTCTATTTCTGGTTTTTCTTTCTTGCTGTTACCTATATGCCATCAAGGTCTAAAAGTAACCTTAACTTTTCCTTTATGAAAGGAATTTGTGCAAAGTGAGAGTACAGTATTATGGATAAGGTATACTGCTTTAATAGGACTTGTATATTGAATATCAATACTTTACTGATATGATTTATTGTGACAGCTCTGTCAAACTGTCCCCATGCAAGGCACAGATCCATTTAAAAAGCCAGTTATCTCAAGGTTTTTAGAATGGAATGTCTTTAAACGGACATTGTACACAAGATTTTTATTTGCATGAATATTTTGTAGATGATCCATTTATATAGCTCCCCTGGAAGTGTTTTTGTAACAATAAATAGTTTTGCTTATTTTTTAATAATTTTGTGCTGATTAGACTCCTAAACTAGTCCCAAAGTATCAGATGTAGATCCAGGTCTACAGATTCTTGCTGCTATTGTTTATAATCTGACTTTTCATATGCAAGGTAGGGGGGGGGTACTGTTCTACTTGTTTTCCCAGCCCCTTTCACTGGGTGTCCCAGCCTAACCTCATCAACAGTGATAAACTGGGAGCTTCTAAGTCAATTTTTAAAAGGTTTTTACTGGATTTTTATATCAGTATCTGTGCATATTCTTCTTTATAGTAGTGTCTATTACATGCAGTTATATGAAAATTGGTGTACACTGTCCCTTAAAACATACAAAAGCTTTGTGAGGCTCTTTGGAAATTAATTCTGACAGATTTGAATAGACAGTTTTTTTTATTAATGTTAAGTATTTTATCATGTAGTAGCCGGTCACTGGCAGTAATAGAGTTTTATTTTCAAACCACCCAACTTTTAACAATTCTGCAATACCCAGGACAGTTAGTATATATGTTTATGTGGTACTTTTCTGGATTATAAACCTTTTTTAAAATTAAAAGTAATGTGAATTTCAGGTAAATGTATTCAAAAAGATCATTCACTGTCCTTTTTCATCTTATTCTCGATTTAGGTCACATCCTCTTGAGAACTCAAATCGAACTGTGCTGGTTGTAGGTGGGGTCCAGTGGATTAATCCAAATCACCTACAAATAATTAACAAAGTATTAAAGAGGTAATGTTTAATATTCTATATTGTGTAGAATAATTACCTATTCATTTTATTCTTATTTGTAAATTTGTATTTAAATCTTTTTTTAACGTTTTGTGAACACTGTTTAGTTTTCACTTTCCAGAAGGAGAGCATTTGAAGAGCAGGTTCAAGAATAATTAAAGGGACATGAAACCCATTAACTTTCTAATTTATTATCTAATTTGCTTCATTCTCTTCTTATTCTTTGCTGAAGTAGCAGCAAAGCACTACTGGGAGATAGCTGAAAGCTAATGAAAATATACATATATGTGCAGCCATCAATCAGCAGCTTCTTAGCCTACCAAGGTATGGTTTTCAGTAAAGGATAAAAAGAGAACTAAACAAATTTGATAATAGAAATACATTGGAAAGTTATTTAAATGACATGCTTTATCTGAATCATCAAAAAAAAAATGGGTTTCATGTCCCTTTAATGAAGGTAATTATTTTTAGTAATTGCAGTTGGTACGTAGAATCATTTTTATAATTTTTGTTGGGGATAATAATACACTAAAAGGATCAGAGAATACTTCAAAACTATGGGTTCTGAATGTATTTATTACATTTCTGGTTTAGAGTTTTGTGTTTTTTTACCTGAATAAATGTATATGTCTCTGAGCAAGTGCCATGTATGGTACAGAGCACAGATTTTAGCAATATGATGCATTAACATCGCTCTTGTGCAATACATGCCGCTTCCATTTTTGCACTCTTACTATTTAAGTCTAACGTTGTTTTTATCACTATGGTGTGGTGCATGCTAACATCTGCATGTTGGATAGTGCAGGTGCATTTAATCCATCTCATAATTGACTTCTGTAGGGCTGGTAAGTAAAAGTCATGTTGCATATCCGTCAAGCACTAGGCTGATTGCGGGGAAAAAAAATCTGCTTTAGTAGTGGAGTTATTAATTTAGTTCTGTGTTATACTACATTAATGAAACATAAGCATAAAACACTTCACACCAACACATACACACACACACACATATATATATATATATACACACACAATATCTCACAAAAGTAAGTACACCCCTCACATTTTTGTGAATATTTTATTCAGAGTGTCAATGACCGATGTAAGGGTTGAATTATACTGGCAGATAGATTGGTCAGGGCAGGAAAAGGAGGTGATGGATGAGAGGAGAGGTTTGAGAGAGCTAGCAAGCTGATGCAGATCTAGTGACTTAGTGCTTCTGTGAAATTTGGTGTGAGGGGTAGAGGGAGGGGGAGTTGTAGGTAGGGAAGTGATGTTGCAAGTTAGGAGATGATGGTCAGAGAGAGGAAAAGGGGAGTTTGTTAAATTTGAAAGAGTGAATCGATAGGTGAAAATCAGATCAAGGGAATGACCATCTTTGTGAGTGAGAGAGTCAGTCCATTGTGACAGGCTGAAAGAGGAAGTCAGTTGAAGAAGTTGTTTTGCAGAGGAGGCATTGGGATTGTCAAGAGGGATGTTAAAGTCGCCAAGAATGAGAGCAGGGGTGTCTGAGGAAAGGAAATAAGGAAGTCAGGCAGCAAAGTGATCTAAAAATTGAGTTGGGGAGCCTGGGGGCGGTATATGACTGCAACACGTATAGAGAGGGGAGAGAATACCCGAATCATGTGTGCTTCAAATGAAGAAAATGTGAGTGAAGAGAAGGGTTGTTTTTGTTGGAAGGTGCAACGAGAGGAAAGTAAAATACCGACACCACCTCCTTGTCTATTGCCAGACCTAGTTGTGTGGCTGAAATGGAGACCCCCATGTGACAGTGCAGCAGTGGATGCTGTGTCTGAAGCAGAGAGCCAGGTTTCTGTAAGAGCCAGAAGGTTAAGAGAGTGGGAGATAAAGAGATCATTGATAGAAGTGAGCTTGTTGCAAACAGAGAGAGAGTTCCAGAGTGCACAAGTGAAGGGGGAGGGGTTTTTAGATGTAAGAGGAATGCGATTAAGGTTACCAGAGTTTAGTTTACGAAGTCTATTGAAAGGCACACAAGGATGTGAAAGGCTAGGAGGTTGTGAGGGACCAGATTAGGGGAGATGTCGCCAGCAGCTAGTATGAGCAAGAGGGAGAGTGACATGAGATGAGAAGCAGATTTGCAGTAATGAGACTGTTGTTTGGCTGAAGTGCAGGGGGGAGAGAGAGTGTTTAGGAATAGGTAAAGTTCATGAGTACAAAAGTAAGGTGAGTATAAGAGAGGGAGAGGGAGAAGGAGTAAGTGAGTAATGTAGTTTGTTATAGAGACAAGAGGTAGCAAAAAGGAATATGAAGATATTGAGCATTATTATGAAAGTGGGAACCAAGTAAACACATAAGCCACAGTTTTACAGCAGCACTTGCAAAAGGATACAATGAGATACATAAAACATAGTATTACAAGAGTACTTGCCTTGTGTCTTGCCTCTTGCCCAATCCTTGTGTAATTCTTGTATAATTCTTAAAAATTAGTGCCTCACTTATAAAATGTTCACTTAATTCTTGTATAATTCTTAAAAATTAGTGCCTTGAAATTAAACAAGTAATAGCGCGTTTAAAACCTTTTAAAGCACCAGGCCCAGATGGCTTCTCAGCAGCGTTTTATAAAACATATATAAATGAACTAACCCCATTACTCCTAAGATTCTTTAACCAAGCTAGAGATCAGGGAAGCTTTAGTAGGGAATTTTTGGAAGCCACGGTGACCACTATCCCCAAACCACAAAAAGACCCATCTCTCTGCTCGAATTATAGACCAATTTCCTTGATTAACTTGGATGTTAAAATTTATGCTAAATTACTTGCTATCCGTATCTCTAGACTACTCCCACAACTCATAAACTTGGATCAGGTAGGATTTATCCCATATCGCGAAGGGCCTGATAATACTAGGCGTCTGCTAAATATCTGCTCAGAATCTGTTAGACTTAATAAGCCATTCTCTGTAATCTCGTTAGATGCAGAGAAGGCTTTTGACCGTGTTCGATGGTCCTACTTATGGGAGGTCCTCAAGACCTTTGGCTTTCCAGACCAAATCATTAAGGCGATACAAGCTCTCTACTCTACCCCCTCGGCGGTAGTCAGAGGCCTGGGCTTTACCTCACCCCTCTTTCCAATATCCAATGGTACCAGGCAGGGGTGTCCACTCTCACCTCTCCTCTTTGCCCTTGCGATTGAGCCGTTAGCGGAACAAATCAGGCAGGACAAGAAGATAGATGGCATTCGTCTGCATGGCACTGTTCATAAAATAGCGCTCTTTGCAGAAGACATAACGATATTTTCTTCAGACCCTTTATCCTCATTCCCGAGACTGAAGGAAATCATAGAATCTTTTGGCTATATGTCCCTCTATAAATTAAACTTAGACAAAACAGAAATCTATAACTGGGGTCTTTCCCAAGGTACAGCTGACACCCTTACAGCCCAATACAGAGTCCACTGCACCACCAACTATATATCACACCTAGGGGTCAAGATATCGCATAATATCCCTCAGATGATCAAAGAGAATTACCTACCACTTCTATCTGAACTGCGCACTCTGAAAGATAAATGGGACTACACCTACATATCATGGATAGGCAGGCTAACGGCCCTTAAAATGTAATTTTTACCAAAAGTTACTTATTTATTTAGATGCCTCCCTTTCCGCATCCCAGGATATCTGCTGCATCAATTCCAGAGCGAGTTCACAAAATATATATGGCAACATAAACCCCCAAGAGTAGCGCAGAAAATCCTCCATAGCCCCCTTCAGAGAGGAGGAATAGCCTCCCCTTCAATACTAAGGTATTATGAAGGAGCCATGCTCACCCATATATCGCAGTGGGGTGCGAAGGAATCTCATAGTAAATGGAAAGTCATAGAACAAGCCTCGCTCCCGAACCATATATACTTGCCAGATCTGATCTGGATTCCCCTTCATTTAAGACGAACCACAGTTATCAGTAATCTTATAATAAGAGAATGTCTTGCCATGTGGGATAAGCTGAGACACTATCCGCATATTGCCCCGCATCCTTCACCCATCACTCCCCTAACGGGTCTCCTCCGAGGCCTACCTGACTCTCACCCCCACGGTTGGACCCAAGTAGGAATACAGACTGTTACTGATCTCTGGGTTACCTCCCCAACCCCACGCTTTATCACACTCTCAGAACTAAAAGCTGACATTAGCTTACCCAGGCATATGACTTTTGAATACACAAGACTGAGGAGCTTCCTCCTCAGTTGGGGCTTTAAACCTGAACTACATTGACCTAGAACATTGTGGGAAACGATTTGGCAACAAGGGTGTAGATTGCACAGACCCTTCTCCACACATTATATCCTAATAGGAAACACAGACTCAGAGAATAAGCTACCACACCTGCCTAAATGGGAATCCTTATTACACATGACTGTACCATCACATACATGGCAACATGTTATCTCCCTTACCAAAAAAGCATTACATTGTGTTACCCTTTTTGAAATGTATTATAAAATACTGACACATTGCTACCTTACCCCCATTAGACTTAGTAAAATGTTTAACACTTCATCCCCCTTGTGCTGGCGTAATTGTGGTAACAAAGGAGACTCCTTACACATATGGTGGGATTGCCCCAGGCTGAGACCCCTATGGAATACCTGTTTTCGGACACTAGCGGGATTAGGTATAGCACTCCCCACGAGTCCCTCCAATGCTCTCCTTCACATTGGTATTCTTAAATTACCTAAACATCAAGCCTACTTGGCTATCTACTTACTTACAGCTACTAAAGCAGTTATAGCTAAAGCATGGAAGTCCAATACTCCCCCAAAATGGTCATATATTTTAAATTATATGGCATATATTTATAACATGGAGAAAAATATTTTCTATTCTTTAAATATCTCGGACCTGTTTGAATTGGTGTGGGCGGATTGGCAAATCCGTTATGACACTACTTGGTCCCCGAAACCCGAGGCGGAGGTGCGTTAGAAATGACCGCCTTGTCTCTCTATTGAGTAAGAGTTCTTTCCCTACCTGTAACCCCCCCCCTGTCTCGCCCTTCCCCTTCCCCCACCCCAACTAATTCCCTCTAGTGATAAGAATTGTCTTATGCTTACCTTCCATTTTATACATATACTTTGATATGGAATGTTGAAAATGTTTAGACCTTCTGTTTGTACTCACGTTAGGAGCCTGCGTGCTCCGAGTACATCCCTTATATTATCTATGTAACTGAGAATATCTTTTTTAAATAAAAACTTTAAAAAAAAAAAAAAAATAGTGCCTCTCTTATAAAATGTTCACTTAATTCTTGTATAATTCTTAAAAATTAGTGCCTCACTTATAAAATGTTCACTTTGAAAATGTGAACATATGCTATTGTTAAAAAGTACACTGCCCTGTAAGCAGTGCACACACCCCTGTGCAGTGCGCATCCCCAAACTAGTCTGAAATATATACAAGTAGGGCAGTCAGCTGACTCCACTAAATTTAGTTGATTGCTAATCAAAGACAGTTGGTAAGGCCAATTGGAATGTTAGAATCTGGTCAGGGTGAGATGAGTTAAGTAAACAGACAATAACATTTGGAGGGGGCTAAAACTGTGACATAAGAAAACTATAAATTTTAGAGTTATAGCAAGTATTAATAAGGATTGAGCATCACATGGCAATTAACTAGACATTAGAATTGAGACATTGGGAAAAATCATTACAAAAAATGCAGGACTTAATTTTAACAGCCTAAATTCATGTGCTCAATATACATATACAAAGAGAGACTTGAAGTAAAATGACAGAAAAGCAGGGAATAGCAGGATTTCAATGCAGGGCCTTAATTCACATACCAAAAGAGAGACTTGGAGTAAAATGACAGAAAAGCAGGGAATAGCAGGATTTCAATGCAGGGCCTTAATTCACATACCAAAAAGAGAGACTTGGAGTAAAATGACAGAAAAGCAGGGAATAGCAGGATTTCAATGCAGGGCCTTAATTCACGTACCAAAAAGAGAGACTTGGAGTAAAATGACAGAAAAGCAGGGAATAGCAGGATTTCAATGCAGGGCCTTAATTCACATACCAAAAAGAGAGACTTGGAGTAAAATGACAGAAAAGCAGGGAATAGCAGGATTTCAATGCAGGGCCTTAATTCACATACCAAAAAGAGAGACTTGGAGTAAAATTACAGAAAAGCAGGGAATAGCAGTATTTCAATGCAGGGCCTTAATTCACATACCAAAAAGAGAGACTTGGAGTAAAATGACAGAAAAGCAGGGAATAGACGGATTTCAATGCAGGGCCTTAATTCACGTACCAAAAAGAGAGACTTGGAGTAAAATGACAGAAAAGCAGGGAATAGCAGGATTTCAATGCAGGGCCTTAATTCACATACCAAAAAGAGAGACTTGGAGTAAAATGACAGAAAAGCAGGGAATAGCAGGATTTCAATGCAGGGCCTTAATTCACATACCTGAAAGCAGAAGAGACATTAGATAAACTCAGCATTCCTTAGCAGATGTCAGTAGGCAGTTTGTTAGTTAGTAACCAGCAGTGTGGAGAGTATTGAGTGTAATTCTTGTATAATTCTTAAAAATTAGTGCCTCACTTATAAAATGTTCACTTTGAAGATGTGAGCATATGCTATTGTTAAAAAGTACACCCCGGGTGGGCGGAGCTAGCTAGCAAGGAGAGCAGACGTGGGTTCATAGAGCTCCTCTGCTACAATTGATTAAAAGTGGACAAATACACAAATCCCTAATGACCTAACCTGTTAAACTCCTCAGAGGTTAAGGGTAACCACGTCTGCTGACCCTTCAAAGAACGTATCTTTAATCTGTGGATTCCGGAGCTTTCTCTGTGGCATCGCTGTTCGGGGCCTAAATCAATTAATGAGACAGTGTGGATATAATTCCTCCTAACATTATTGAAGAATCCCTCTCTTAATACCCGCTAAATGGATTTGGAGGCTGAAAGCAGCCGCTCCTCCGATAGGAGTACGCGGACATCTTCATGCGCCAGCTGGTGAGAAAATGCTAGACAACCTGAGAGCTCCGGGTCCTAGACTTACTATGTCAGTTCCTAAGGCAGTCACAGATACGGAACGGTACGCATACCTGGATGATCCGGTGGGAGCAGCATCACACAGGCTTATTCTCGGGGCTGACTTAAGCCTTCCGCCACATGGATGGACAGTGGTTTGCGATCCCCCAACCTCGCGTCACGGAGGCGTTGTGTGGAGCCTTTCTACCTGGCTCTATAGCTCCTTCATGCCAATGCAGCTATCAGGAACTGGAGTCACATCGGCTACAGGCATTGGCTAAAGGACAGTTGTTAAACACATTCACGCCAGCCTAAACTGTTTCTCAGGCGGACTAAGCTTCAGTGGATGCCTATCGGCTCTGGGAGATTTTTATGATGACTGCAAAGTCGGATATGTTTCTCTTTCCAGTCAGTTTGGGACTGTTATTTTGATCTCAGTTGTCTGTCTGTTAGTTATTTTTCTCAACCACGACCTCTGTTACATAGCCTGTCTAAACACAGCAACCTGTTTAATTTTAGGTTATGCATATTACAAATGAAAACCGCACAGTATAACTCTCATCTAACTGGTACCACTCTCTATTAGAGATCACCTTTTATTCTACCATCAGTTTTGAGTGGATACCAGTGTTAATATTTGGAGACATTTTAAACAGGGTTTACTCATGGCATAGGTCACTGGGAGTCTATAGATCTCTGCTGATACCAATTTCTTTTTAGATATTATAATTGCCATGTATGATTCACCAGCTATGGGTTTAGGGACACTCATATAGGGATTAGATACCGCTTCTGATTTAAAGGCTTTGTACACCTATTTAACTCTACAATACATATGATAATGTTGATACTAGAGTCTACTATACTAGTTCTGGAATGTGCAGTGTTAGCCTGTTTAAAAATAACTATATGATCTGGTGATAGTTTTCAAGTTCTCTATCCCTTTGATAATCAGGAAGACCAGTAACCCCATAACACTAGATAATACTATTATGCCTTTGTATTTATATCTTACAAGTATATTGCTACTTACCATACGTGTATATTTTAATATGCTTTATTGCCCCTTCTATCTGAGTGCTAAGGTTAAGCTGACCCGGCTTACATCTATATTAATATATGGCTACTCTATCCTAACTACCCTAGCTCCTAGTCCTACACTATATACATGAGCTCGATACCCAAGATTTACTTACCCAGTTTAATACTAATCGTTCCAATACGGGAACTTAAATTCCATATAGTTCTAAATAGAATTATATTCCCCTGCACTGGCTCAAGACTATAGTTAAAGGTATTTTGAACTAGTTATAAAATTTCATCTATTATACTTACACCGAAATTTATCTAGTCACCTAGATATGCAGTTTTTTGGGTCTGCCTTAGGGTAAAGTTTATTTACCATCTACCTTATACTCCGATATCTCCAGTTGTATGGGTATCTCTTATTGTTGCCTAAGTGTTGTGTTATTATTATTCTATATGTCATATACTATTATTATTTGCGACTGTATGAGTGCCATCCCTAGTTTTCCTATGATCATGCCCACATTTTTGGTACACATTATTTGATCCGGTTGAGCCTCTCTCCTCCCTTTCCTGCTGGTACTTACTGCCTGCGGGTCATATCCCTTCTCCTTTTTCCCACATTGCCTATAGGTGGCACTCCCCTAGGAGAGGGGCTCACGCTGAGGCCCCCTAAATCCCGAATAGTCTAATGTTCCACCTCCACTCTATACAATATTGTAGAGTGCTGTTCATTTCATAGAAACCGAATTTATTTCCATTAAGTGTTAGACCAGGTTTCAGCTGTTTTCTACTTATCTACCACCCCTCACTTTTTATAAACAGCATGTCCTTCCTTTTCAGTCCAATATAGTGTAACTGCATAATACGACCTTTACTAACTAATTTACTATCCTGTCTGGCTCCGCCCTCCTCTCCCTCCCCCACTCCACTTTGAGCGGCTTTTGCCCGCTGCACTCCTTTTTCCCCCTCTTTGCTAATTTGGTCCAAAAGTGGCCAAACAACTCACTCTGTGTAGCTACATTAGATTTAACATTCTTGATAATACATGGTCCGCATGTGACCAACGCTGTAACTACTCCCCTTTTAAGCTTAAAACATAAAAGTGAAGTCTCAATTTATATAGTCCAAATCCTTGCTAATGTCCTCGATGAACTGGATTCATCTGCTCCTTCTGTTTTCCTCTATTGACTAGTCAACCTCTTTACTTTGACGTATTTCCTGCCAATTTTCGCTCCCTCACTCCCTTAAGAATCTTCATTAAATACCATTCCTTAAATTTATAAATACTCATTAGGTTGGCATAATTGGTACTGTTGGCTGGGCAGTATTTTTGTAATAGCACTATATTCTTTTCATTTGTCATTGTTTTTGGAAGTGTCACTAATGTTATACTTGCTTATGACTTCAATAAAAAAAAAAAAAATTGTTTAAAAAAGTACACCCCTGTGCAGAAGTAGTGTATCATGCCCGCTGCACATCGCTGCACATTGATAAATGCCGACAGCATACGAATTCGGCATTTATCATTGCACCAGCAGTTCTTGTGAACTGCTGGCGCAATGCTGTCCCCTGCAGATTCGCCGCTAGCAGGAGGTGTCAATCAACCCGATCGTATTAAATCGGGTTGATTTCTGTCCGCTGCCTCAGAGCAGGTGGACAAGTTATGGACCGCTGCTTCATAACTTCTGTTTCCGGCGAGCCTTCAAGGAGCTTCAAGCAAGGGGCCTCAAGCTCCATATGGAGTTTGATAAATTTGCCCCATAAACCTAACTCCTGAGTAGTTTGTTTATGAGCCAGCACTGAATGGCTAAAATGCAAGTCTGTCAAAAGAACTGAGATGGGGGGGGGGGCAGTTTGCAAAGGCAATTACAAATACAAGGTAATCACAGAAACAAAAAAGTGTATTAATATAATAACCGTATTGGTTATGCAAAACTGGGGAATGGGTAATAAAGAGATTATCTATCTTATTAAACAATAAAAATGTTCAAGTAGACTTCACACTGTAAGCAGTATATATGTTATATTTGTGTAATAGCTATTATTCCCCCATATGTAATGCATTATTCCTTTGAAAATTAGTTGTACGATTAATACTGTTAATGATGGTGATGCAGAAATGTGTCACGTAATACAAATAAGAAGAATCATATTATTACAAAAAGAGTTTTGTTGCACATTTAGGAGTTTTGCAATCAGCAGTGGATAAAGCGGAAATGCCCAAAGTACTAGTCTGGTGTGGTTTTAATAAACTTCCATGCTGCAAAGATTTAGTTAGTATGGAGCTTTCATGTTATATTCAAAGTTTGTTGATTTCAAATGTTAATGATTTGCTTTAGTATGCTAATGCATCTATTAATGTATTCATCTGCAGTTCCTTCCAGTCCTGCAATCACTGCTAATCTAAACAACTTCCTAATATTCTTTTTATTTCTTCTAATACTAAAGAGACTTTGCTTATAAGTCTGGGCAAAAATCCAGTTTAACCAATATTGGTTGAATTTACATTAGTGACGCTACCTATGTATGGCTGCCAAAAATAAAAAAAATCATACCATCCAGTATTTGTACCATCAATCTACAGTTGCTTAGCAGCAGTCTCTGAGACACTAATTGTCTTCTAAATGTTAATTGCGATTATCCTAGCTAAAGTGTAGGTATAATCTAGATTTTATTAGGGACAAGGAGACGAGTATTTTGCTTTAACTTTCTTTACTACTACCAATGCAGCCATTAAAAGTATAACAGAACATAAACAGAGAAAAGAAATGACAGACATATTGAACCAATGAGAGCATTTTCTTAACGAATGTAGAAAAGAAGAACCAATCAGTTTTCTCATATCCACCATAAAGGGACCAATGACCCCCAATTATTCCTCTTTCGGATTTGCTGTTGAGATGGAATAGGAAATGTAGTTGAACAACAGAACAAACAGGAACAGTCCAAACATAAAGATGAAACTGAGGAAACATTTCAATCCGAAGTTGATCGAGGAGGATGAAGAAAAACCATTTATTTGGAACAGGGATGATGCATGAGATGAAACTTGAAATGCAGATAACTCAGATGAAGAAGAGAAGGATCCTGTAGAAGAATGCAGATTCTTGGAATGTGGAGACATCTTAGACTGTAGGAGCTAGGTGAATAAACACAATAATTAGTAATATATAAAGACATATTAATAAAATATAATACTCGTCTCCTTGTCCTTAATAAAATCTAGATTATACCTACACTTTAGCTAGGATAATCCCAATTTTATTACAGGACAGGAGACTCCTATTTTGCTAGTTTAAAGCTGAGGCAAAAAAGGAAGAAGAAGGATGAGAAATGGGTTTGAAATAAAACTGACGAAATGTGGAGTCAGAGGACCAATCTGCGGCATTAAGTATATCTTGAAGAGAAGCTGAATTTACAAAGGCTTTAGAGGCCGCAGAACCTCGAACAGAGTGGGCAGAAAATTTGGAGATCACACCAGCTTTCCTTCAAGATCCACTTAAAGGGACAGTCTAGGCCAAAATAAACTTTCATGATTCAGATAGAGCATGTAATTTTAAACAATTTTCCAATTTACTTTTATCACCAATTTTGCTTTGTTCTCTTGGTATTCTTAGTTGAAAGCTTAACCTAGGAGGTTCATATGCTAATTTCTTAGACCTTGAAGCCCACCTCTTTCAGACTGCATTTTAACAGTTTTTCACCACTAGAGGGTGTTAGTTCACGTATTTCATATAGATAACACTGTGCTCGTGCACGAGAAGTTATCTGGGAGCAGGCACTGATTGGCTAGACTGCAAGTCTGTCAAAAGAACTGAAAAAGGGGCAGTTTTCAGAGGCTTAGATACAAGATAATCACAGAGCTTAAAAGTATATTATTATAACTGTGTTAGTTATGCAAAACTGGGAAATGGGTAATAAAGGGATTATCTATCTTTTAAAACAATAACAATTCTGGTGTAGACTGTCCCTTTAACCCAGCGAGCAATGGAGGTAGATGTAACAGGCTTGTGAGGAGGAACGAAAGATAAAAGGAGTTGATCTGATGATAAAGGAGAATGAAAAGGATTAGTTCTTTTGAGATATTCTTTAAAACAGATGACTACACAAAGATTGGGAGAAGAAGGAAAATAAGGATAAAATAAGGTGGAAGAAAAGGATTTTGTCCTATGAGAGATGAAAAAGGTTAGACCTTCAGGAGAGAAGGAAATAGAGTTGAAATCAATAGCTCTGACATTTGAGACTCTTCTAAAAGAGAGAAGGCAAAGATGAGTAGCAAGTTTGCAAGTGAGTTGTTTTAAAGACAGACGGTCATTAGAGGGCCAGGAGTTGAAAAAGGAAAGAACCAAATCTACATCCCAAAATTGAGAATGTCTGGGAATAGGAGGACGTTTGATTCTGATGGCTTTGAGAATTCTACAAACCTGAGGTGTCGACCACTGGAAAATTATTCATAAGAGAATGTCGAGAGAAAATAGCTGATCTAATTATATTAATAGTTCTATAAGAGAGACCAGACTCAAAAAGAGAGGATAAAACAAGTTATATTTTGGACTAGAGGGGCTGAAAAGGAATCAAAGTTTCATTCCAAGCACCAACGATTCCATTTGGACCAGGCTGATGAATAGGATCTGTGGGTACCTGGGGCAAGGGATTCTCGTAATAATTGTAATGCCCCTGACAAAAGGTCAGAGACAGGGAAGGGATTCCTGAAATCTTTCAAGGCTAGAAGATGAAGGGATCCTTGGAGGACTATGCTGTGGGGGTTGTAGTTCGGGTCTAAGAGGAGATCTGGAGAAGATGTTAGAAGAAGGGGAAGTTCTATTGCCATCTCCAGGAGACAGGGAAAGCATGGTTGGGAAGGCCAAAAAGGAGTGATTAGAAGCAGGGAAAGGGATTCCCAATAAACTTTGGAAAGGATCCTGGGAATCATGATGAAAGGAGGTAAGGCATAAGCTCCAGACAGAGACCAAGGTTGGAGAAAAGCATCTGTTGCTTGAGCCTTCGGATTCGGACGCCAACTGAAGATTGGACAAATTTGACAATTGAGGCGAGACGCGAACAGGTCTATAGAGAAGGGGCCTTGGAGATGATGGAGGCTAAGGAAAATCAAATGATTGAGTTTCCAGTCGCTAGAGTCTTTGAGGAATCTGGAACTCCAGTCCGCCGTGGAATTCAAAAGTCCGGGGAGATATTCAGCTTTCACCATAATGTTTTGGGCTAGGCAGAAATGAATGAAATCCTTTGTAATATCTGATAGAACCTTTGACTTGGTACCTCCGAGACAATTCAGATACTGAACCATTGAAACATTGTCCTTCCTCAACAGAATGGATGTGGGATGGTTAAAGTGAGAAAAGCTTTTGATGGCAAAAGATCCAGCAAGAAGCTCTAGACAGTTTATGTGAAGAGATTTCTCTTTGGAAGACCATTTCCCACCTGTAATGGAAGGACCACCTCTGGCACCCCAGCCAGAAAGACTGGCATTTGATTTGATGACTAAATCCGGGATAGAACCAAAAATGGCTCTCCCATTCCAGGCTTCTATATGACTGAGCTACCAAGAGAGTTATTGTTTGGCTGAGAGAGAGAGAGAAATCTTGTTGGAGTAAGGAAAATCTTTTTGAAGGTAAAATATTTTTAATCTCTGCAGAGCCCGATAATGAAGGGGAGTAGGATAAATGGCTTGATTCAAGGATGATAGTAAACCTACAATCCAAGCCACTGTCCTGAGGGAAACAAGATCTTTGGATAGAGTACGAGAAATTTCCTTCCTTATATTTTTTATTTTGTCTTTTAGAAGACTGAGGGTAGAGGATTTTGTGTTTATCAGAAAACCTAGAAAAGTAAGAGATTGGGAAGGAATGAGTTCTGATTTTTCCTGATTGATGAGAAAACCTAAATTGCAAAAGAGATTGACTGTGAGTTGAAGTTGCTGGAGGAGGTAAAGATGATCATGGTTCATTATCAAGATGTCATCCAGGTATACAATAAATCTGACTCCACGAAGGCGGAGCCAGGAAACAACTGGTTTCATCAATTTGGTAAATACAACAAGGGGCGGAGGATAAGCCAAAGGGAAGGCATGTAAACTGCCAAAAGAGATTATTCTATTGAAATTTCAGAAAATTTTGAAATTCCTGAGCTATAGGGACTGTCAGGTAAGCGTCTCTAAGATCTAGGCAAACAAGCCAGTCCCTGTCCTGAAGGCAATCTCTAAGAAGATAGATACCCTCCATTTTGAAATGATGATAAGTTACATAAAAATTCAAGGAACGCAAGTTTATGACGGGACGAAATTTACCATTTTTCTTTTTTAAAAAGAGATTGCTTAGAAAGCCTTCAGAAGGACAGAGAGATAGCTCTATGGCCTGTTTTTGAATAAGATTGTTTACTTATAGGTGTAAGAGTTGTTTGTCTTAAAGGGAAAAATGTTTGGGATAAGGTAAGGCAATCTGAATAGGAAGGGAAGAAAATTCTATTTGAAATCCCTGAATAGTATTTAAAACCCAAGAGTCTGAGGATATAACCTCCCAATTTTTTTACAAAATCTTCCTCCTATTCTTGATGGAGAAATATTTTTGTGAGATTAAGCCAGACTTATCTGAAGGTGTTCTTGAGCGGGTTCGTTATCTAAAACCTCTAAATTGACATGGTCTGGAATGGGACAGAAAGAACTGAGGGTATGTTGAGAAATAGTTTTCAGGAAAGTGTCTCTGATTGTTGTATCGGGACTGATATTGGTATTGGTATTGAAATTGGAGTCTGTATGTATTATATGATCTGCCAGGAAAGTGACCCCCTACCTTTCCCGGCCCTGTCAAAAACACGATTGGGATTTAAAAAATAATTTATAGATGTCTTGGCCTTGTTGAGGGAATAAAAGGCGCTAACATAATTGTTAAGTTCTTTAATAAAGTCATCTCCAAAAAGAGTCCATTAGCAGAGGGACCAGATTCAGACAGAGCCATATCTGTGAGTTTTGGGTCAATATTCCTGAGAATATATTTCCTTCTTTTAATAGAAATAGCAGAGTTAGTGTTACCAATATGACATACGGTTCTGTGAAGCCATTGAGTGACTAAAGCCGGGTCTAGGGCAGAATTATTTTCTAAAATTCTAGAATTTTTGTGAGGGGACCAATATAATCCAGGATCTTATCCTGACAAATCTTCCATGATCTACCAAGACCCTTTTTTACATTAAATCCTGGAGTGGAAATAAATTTAACAATTTTAGGATCCACATCTGGAGTATTAGCAGTGTTATTAGGTAAATTGGGGCGAGGGCATTCCGCCACATTTTATTCCTAACTCTCTTTTAACCCCTTAACGACCGAGGACGTGCAGGGTACGCCCTCTAAAAAAAGTCACTTAACGACCAAGGACGTACTCTGCACGTCCTCGGTCTGGAAAGCAGCTGGAAGCGATCCTGATCACTTCCAGCTGCTTTCCGGTTATTGAAGGATGCCTCAATATCAAGGCATCCTGCAATAACAAATTTTACCCCTCCGGTGCAGAGAGAGACACTCTGTGGCCCTCTCTGCACCGGACATCGATGGCCGCATTCGTTGGTGGGGGGGAGCTGAAGTGGGAGGCGAGTGGGCGGCCATCAATGTGGTCTAAGTCAGAGAGGGAGGCGGGATCGCCAGGGGCGCGCACGGGAGGAGGCGGCCAGGTGCGTGCATGGGGAAGGAGCGGGTGGGAACCGCTACACTACAGAAAAATTGTTTTTTATAAGTGGGAGAAAGGGGGGGGGGGGGTAAAATATAAACCAAGTAAATCTAAGGGATCTGGGAGCGGGTGGGGGAATGGTCTTGGGGGTGGAAGCTACACTACAGAAAAAAGGAATAAAAATTAAAAAAAAAAAAAACATTTTATTTGCAAACTGGGTACTGGCAGACAGCTGCCAGTACCCAAGATGGCCCCCAATAAGGCAGAGGGGGAGGGTTAGAGAGCTGTTTTGGGGGGGATCAGGGAAGTTGGGGGCTAAGGGGGGATCCTACACACCAGCATATGTAAATATGCTTAAAAAAAAAAGATTTAAAAAAAAAAAAGATACCTTTTTTTTTAGTACTGGCAGACATTCTGCCAGTACTAAGATGGCAGGGACAATTGTGAGGTGGGGGAGGGAAGAGAGCTCTTTGGGAGGGATCAGGGGGTCTGATGTGTCAGATGGGAAGCTGTTCTCTACACTAAAGCTAAAATGAACCCTGCAAGCTCCCTACAAGCTACCTAATTAACCCCTTCACTGCTGGGCATAATTCACGTGTTGTGCGCAGTGGCATTTAGCGGCCTTCTAATTACCAAAAAGCAACACCAAAGCCATATATGTCTGCTATTTCTGAACAAAGGGGATCCCAGAGAAGCATTTACAACCATTTGTGCCATAATTGCACAAGCTGTTTGTAAATAATTTCAGTGAGAAACCTAAAGTTTGTGAAAAAGTTGACTATTTTTTTTAATTTGATCGCATTTGGCAGTGAAATGGTGACATGAAATATACCAAAAAGGGCCTAGATCAATACTTGGGGTTGTCTACTACACTACAGCTAAAATTAACCCTACAAGCTCCCTAATTAACCCCTGTACTGCTGAGCATAATACACGTGTGGTGCACAGCGGCATTTAGCGGCCTTCTAATTACCAAAAAACAACGCCAAAGCCATATATGTCTGCTATTTCTGAACAAAGGGGATCCCAGAGAAGCATTTACAACCATTTGTGCCATAATTGCACAAAATGTTTGTAAATGATTTCAGTGAGAAACCTAAAATTTGGAAAAATGTAAAAAAAAATTTTTATTTGATCGCATTTGGCGGTGAAATGGTGGCATGAAATATACCAAAATGGGCCTAGATCAATACTTTGGGTTGTCTACTACACTACACTAAAGCTAAAATTACCCCAAAAAGCTCCCTACATGCTCCCTAATTAACCCCTTCACTGCTGGGCATAATACACGTGTGGTGCGCAGTGGCATTTAGCGGCCTTCTAATTACCAAAAAGCAACGTCAAAGCCATATATGTCTGCTATTTCTGAACAAAGGGGATCCCAGAAAAAAATTTACAACAATTTATGCCATAATTGCATAAGCTGCTTGTAAATAATTTCAGTGAGAAACCTAAAGTTTGTGAAAAAATTTGTGAAAAAGTGAACAATTTTTTTTTATTTGATCGCATTTGGTGGTGAAATGGTGGCATGAAATATACCAAAATGGGCCTAGATCAATACTTTGGGATGTAAAATATACACATGTCAAGGGATATTCAGAGTCCAGACAGATATCAGTCTTCCAATGTAACTAGCACTAATTTTGAAAAAACGTGGTTTGGAAATAGCAAAGTGCTATTTGTATTTATGGCCCTATAACTTGCAAAAAAAGCAAAGAACATGTAAACATTGGGTATTTCTAAACTCAGGACAAAATTTAGAAACTATTTAGCATGGGTGTTTTTTGGTGGTTGTAGATATTTAAAAGATTTTAAGGGTCAAATTTAGAAAAAGTGTGTTTTTTTCCATTTTTTCCTCATATTTTATATTTCTTTTTATAGTAAATTATAAGATATGATGAAAATAATGGTATCTTTAGAAAGTCCATTTAATGGCGAGAAAAACGGTATATAATATGTGTGGGTACAGTAAACAAGTAAGAGGAAAATTACAGCTAAATACAAACACTTCAGAAATGTAAAAATAACCCTGGTCCCAAACGGACAGAAAATGGAAAAGTGCTGTGGTCATTAAGGGGTTAAGGGGACGTCTAATCCAATGTTCCACAAATTCAGAAATGTCTTTAGAAGGGAACCATTCTGATAAGCGAGGATGTTGGAGTTCATCAGGATTAAATCTAGGATTCCCAATTTTGTCAGTAAAATTATAAGGTTTAATGGAGTTAGATTTAGAGAGAGAAATTTTTTTTGCGTCTTTTGGGAGCAGGGGATTCATTGTCTGAAATAAATTTTTTATTTTCTGACTGAAATGATCTTCTGAAGAAAAATCATTATCACTTTGAGAAATAGCAGTGTCTAAGTATTTGTGTAATTTTCTTTTATGACTCATAAGTTTTTCCTCTGAGCCTGAGGGAGAAGGTGAATCAATCATAGCTTGTACTGATTTTCCTGTAAGGGGGCTATCATGAGGGGAAGACATGCTGAAAAAGGAAATACTTTAACCTCAATAAAATTAAAACAGGCAAAAAATATTCCCTTAACTATACATGAAATTTAACTGAGTAACAAAACAACAGGAAAAAAAAATTTCTGTGAAAATTTTACAATGTTGCAATGTAGAAGACAGCTGTAGTGTGCAGAGAGCTGTAAGGAGTTGTGAGGTAAAAAGGGGCGGGAACAAATAAAAATGGCCACCAGAGTTTTTCATTAGCAGGAGAAGAGAAGAGAGCTGGAGTGAAAACAGCTCAAGGCAATATAAGGAAAGAAAAATGAAAGCAAAACGGAATGTATTAGAAAGGTAAGGAGACCTTAAAAAACTGAAGCAAACGGAAAAAAAAAATATTTTGAAAAAGACAGCTCAGAGAGTGCAAGAGCTTAGGCAGAAAAAGGGGGAAAAGAGAGACAGAGTAATAAAATACAATACAACGAGTAATACAATCAAGCAAGATACATAGCTGCAATACTTATGTTTCTGATAGCAGCAAAAGAAAGAGGAATAATTGGGGGTCATTGGTCCCTTTATGGTGGATATGAGAAAGCTGATTTGGTTCTTCTTTTCTACATTTGTTAAGAAAATGCTCTCATTGGTTCAATATATCTGGCATCTCCTTTCTCTGTAATGTTAACTGTTTATGTTCTGTTATACTTTTAATGGCTGCATTGGTAGTAGTAAAGGAAGTAAAAGCAAAATATGAGTCTCTTGTCCTGTAATAAAATTACAAATTGGGTTTAGCTTAATACCTTACAAGAATGAAGAAGTAAGTAAACCTAGTAAAAAAACAAAAAAAAAAACAGAAAAAACCCAAAAGCACTTTAAACTATCCAAGTTGATGTGCAGTTCAGTTTTTTCACCAGCAATATAGTCTTTCTATGGAACCTATCTGCCCATTATTTGGGTTTATTATATCACAATGAAATTCTTTTGCAGCGCACCCCTTATTCTAGCGCAAGAAGGATTTGTCAATCACCCCTTATTGCCGCTGCTTTCTTAGCTTGTGTTAAGCAGTCTCTTATGAAAAAGTCTGAACCACAACAAAGGATACAAAGAATTCTTAGCTGCCTTGCTGGTCTTATGTTATGGCTTAATGATCATCCTGTTAGTTATGATTATTATATAATACTTTTATATTAAGTTTAAAAGGCTTTGCTCTATTTCTGAAGTTGCAATGTTCCACTTTAAGAGATCATCACGTTTATCTTTTGGCATCAAATGTTAAAAAAGAATATTCAGAAATCTCTGATGGCAGAATTACGGTGTCATCAATCAATTATAATAGCAAGGGATACAAAAAGTAGGCTACCCCTATTGTTTATTCATACTAATGAGCTAGTATAAATGTCTGAAGAACTAATGCATGTCTAGAACAACATAAAGATTGATAGTACTACATTTATCAAGCTGCAGATACAGCTTTAGAGCTCCTGGGATGCAAGCATAGTTAAGAAGCAGTGGTCATTATATAGCTGTTTCTTCATCTCTCCGCCAGCTCTGAGCTAGTGGTTTAATACTAGTTCAATTGGGGTAATTGACAGCCACTGTTGTCACACGATTTGTGCTCATGCAATGATAAATGCAGGCAACATGATGCTGCTCACTACCTGTGATCACGAGTGGAGAGATTTGGGAACTTATCCACCTGCACATTAATAAAGGCCATAGTGTTAGTTGCTAGAAATGACATTTCCTTGGGCGCTGAGTAATAGCCTGGTTTTACATAGGAATTAAAATGCTTGTTAGTAGAACAATTCAATTAACTGAAATATTTATTAGGAAGTGGTTACTTAGTAAATAGCTCAACAAGCCACCTTTATTTAACAGCTTATTTATGCTTCTTTAGAACTCCCTATAACGATCAGAGTCCGGTAATCCTTCTGTACCAGTCTTCATTCCTTGTCTTTATTTATTGTACCCCTATCTAGCTCTAACTCTAGGAATCTGTTGGTGTACTATAAAGTAGTGTGATGTACAAAGCGCCTAAAGGCTGAGGTTACTGGAGTGATTTAGATTGGATGTAGTGGTCCTTAAAACCAATAAGGTAAAACGTAGTTTTAATAAAATGCAAATATAATAAGAACAATGTAAATATAATAAGAACAATAAAACAATCAAGCAGTCAACTAGATGGTCAGATAATACAATAAAAACATAAGCGAGCTCTTATGGATCCATAGTGTGAAAATAGACATATATAAGCAAGTGTTAATGCAATAGAAGATGAGTGCCTAGGGTCAAAATAATGTCCAGATAAAAAGTCAATGCTGTAATCCAAGAGTGAGGGGGTGTGGTCCAAAGTGAGAGGTGATAAGTAGTTCAAGAGTAAAAATTTAAAAATGAATCATTCAATCAATCCAAAAATGCAATGGTGGTGTGAAAAAACAATGAAAAATGGTGAAAAATAGAAAAAATGAAAAAATAGTGAAAAGAATGTTATAAAAAATTGATAAAAGATAAAAAAATGAAAAAAGTGTTAAAAAATATATAACACAGTGCTCATCCAATAGGGTCCTAGTAGTGCTGTGTGTCCTCCTATGTGGTTTCTGAGTGTCCTATAAAAAATTAAAAAACATAGTGTAGATCGTACATTAAAATTGGCGGGTATTGTAAATATGCTTACCAACTCTGTCGACGCGTTTTGGCCCAATATAGGCCTTTTTCAAGACAGTAAATATGTGTGACAATGATGGCCTTATATAGGGTAAGCAATAATGGTGGTTTTGGCACCAAATCTTACATTTTTGGGGATGCCCACTTCCTGTTTGATGCATTGTGTGTATGTCTACAATCAACAAGAATACTGCTAAAAAATAGGTCTAAAAGAGAGAAAATTGACATCACATCCGGTTTCGGCAGACCCGGAAGTGGCTAATATTAATTAGGTATATCCCTCTTTTCAGAGAGAAAATTGAGCCATATTGAGTTAAAACGTAGCTCATCTGTATATATAGGAAGTATTAAAAGTTGTTTTAGATTTAGATGTATTCAAAAGCTTGTAAAGATGTTTATCATATCAAGTATAACACCACTTCCGGTTTCGGCAAAACCGGAAGTTACATCATATCCGGTTTCGGCAGACCCGGAAGTGGCTAATATTAATTGGGTATATCCCTCTTTTCATAAGCAAATATCTTTTTTTGTAGGGTATGTAATACATTTTGGCCTTAAAGGCTTTCCAAACTACATATCCATGTCAACTCACATAGGTTCATCAAAACTCTAGCAGCACTTAGGGTTGCCACCCGTTCCTTAAAATACAGAACACTTATAAGTTACACATGCTGCAGGGTGTGCAGGGAAGAATATGAATAGTGCTGTCCAGAAACACAATACATGTTCCTCCCTGCACACCCTGCAGCATGTGTAACGTATAAGTGTCCAGGAAAACATGGCTGAGGTGGCAACCCTAGCAGCACTTCTGGTTTCGGCCTTACCGGAAGTGATGGAATGTTATTTCCGGTAACGATTCTGTGAGAGAATACACTATCAGACATGTTAAGTCTCGATTTTGGCAGATTAATTATTAAGAGACTTGTAATTTAGGTGATGGGAGTTCTGTCAAATAGACACATGAGGTATAATTTATTTAATGACTCTATTAATGAATATGATCGGACTGCTACATCACTTCCGGTTGGCTATACCGGATGTTAGAAACATGTGCTACCAAATCAGAGATATATTTAGCCATTTACAGAGCTAACCTCCAATTGGCTGTAAATGGCAGATTAACTTGGAGATATAAAAAATTTTTACATCATTTCTGGTTTAGCTAACCCGAGAGTTATAAAACACACAGTACCATATCAAGACTGTGTGTATTAGATGGTATAAACAATATAAAGAGCTTGTAGATGGGATAAATGAAAAAATAACAAGGAAAATACAGGTGTACACAAGGATTAGGGATATATATAAAGACATAATACATATTGTCCAACAAAGTGTTACATTGATCATTGCATCTTAGATGTGTCATTACATAACGTAGGGACATTTAACATATTTTTGACCAACAGTATGCTAATATATAGCGGGTAAGGTAAAGATAAAGATGAACAGACCGCCCAAACTAACAACGATAATCGTATTTTTTAAATATTTCACTATAAAGTTACATTTTTATTTACAAATCTATTGGCCAGAAAGCAATGTGTTGCCACCTTCCGGTATTTAAGGGCTTAAAGAGATGACATGAAACATGAAACACAACATTTTTCTTTCATGATTTAGGTAGAGAATACAATTTTAAAAAAGTTTCCAATTTACTTCTATTATCAAATTTGCTTAGTTCTCTTGTCATTCTTTGTTGATGCGAAATCTAGGTAGGTAGCGTGCACATGCCTGAAGCTCTACATGACAGGAAATAGTGCTGCCATCTACTGCTCTTGCTAATGTATAACATTGTTGCAGAACTGCTGCCATATAGTGCTGCAGACACGTGCACGCTCCTGAACTTACCTTCCTGCTTTTCAACAAGGGATAACGAGAAAATTGAGAAAATGTAATAATAGAATAAAATTGGGAAGTTGTTTAAAATTGAATGCGCTATCTGAATCATGAAAGAAACTTTTTACAATACTATTTAATAACATAAGGTCTGGTGAGGCTAGCGAGGCTAAAGACGCTCGAGGGAACTTAAAGAAAAGCCATATTGCATGTGCTCTGCAGTCAGCGTGCGACTTGTAATCTAGGTGTTTGGGTTTTATGTTTCTTTAAGATCTAGAAACATTGATTTTGTTGGTAGGTAAGAACCAAAAGGCATATTGCGTTCACCAAATTTCCTTCAAAAAGAAGCGTATTTAATTAACAGGATAGCCTTGCAGCAATAGTCCATACCGCCCCTGTCAAAATGAGCTTTTATAAATCAGCTACTCTATCTGTTAATAAGTGACAATGACTCCTAAATTACTCTTGAATCTAAACTCCAGCTTAAATGACAATTAAATATACTGCAATTGTATAATCAACAAATGCATAATAAAAAGACTACATAAAAGCACTTAGGGGTATATTTATGTAAGTGCAAGCAGACATGATACGCTGTCGGCAATTATCATTGCACCAGAAGTTCTTGTGAACTGCTGGTGCAATGCTGCCCCCTGCAGATTTGCGGCCAATCAGCCTCTAGCAGGGGGTGTCAATCAACCCGATCATATGTGATCGGGTTGATTTCTGTCCGCGGCCTCAGAGCAGGTTGACAAGTTATGGAGCAGTGGTCTTTAGACCGCTACTTCATAACTTCTGTTTTCGGCGAGTCTGAAGGCTCGCCGGAAACAAGGGGCATCAAGCTCCATACAGAGATTGATTAATAAGCCCCTTAGTATGAATTTCAGATGAGTAGTAGATATTTTTCTGACTACATTTCTAAAAAATTCAATTTTTCTTCCCTCTACATCATGTGACAGCCATTAGCCAATCAAAAAATGCAAAAACATATATTCGGTGAATTCTTGCGCATGCTCAGTGAGAGCTGGTGCAACAGAAAGTGTGCATGTATCAAAAAGTGCAACACTTTAGGATCCCAAAAGGTTTCTCTTGGGGTCGAAGAACTACAATATGTACATTATTTATGAATAAATGATATGTTATCCCTTATACTATATACATTTCATGCACCAGTGTATTTGGATTCTGTAATTAAAGTACAGTGTTTTAAAAATATGATTAAATCATTAGTTCATTAACATAATTAAAACTCTTTTATTTACAGGCAAAATCTTTCCAATATTTTGACAATCATAAAATCCATAGGGATGGGTTTTCATCTGCCAGTACAGGGTATTCGTTCCTTATCATTGGTAAGTAAGACATAGAATTAGCAGTGTATTTAACTAAGCTTAACTTTAAAATGATGATGCTGAAATCTCATTTATTTGTTAATTGGGTAAAACAAAACTGTCAATAAACTACGACATGAAAATATTTTTTTTTTGTTTTATCCATAAACATGTATAACTTTCCCTGTATATTTTGTTGTATAAATCTTGACAAATTCTAATGTTGTTGTCCCAATCCATAGTTAGGTAGTTATTAAAAGCATAAATCAATACTTATTAAAGTCCCCTTAATGCATTTTTAAAGTTAAGTACTTTTCTAATCTTGTTTTTTGAATTTCTTGAAAAAAATTGAAGTCACCACAGTACAAAAGAGAATCAACTGTGTAATTCAGATAGTTCCTGTAATAGTTTATATGACTCAATTACATTGTAATATATAGTTTAGAATGCTAACTAAGGGTATCATGGTCTGAATTACTTCTACCATGAAAATTATTATTTATAACTATCCCAAAATGCCTGGTAAATATTGCTCTTGGAGTGGTAGCCAGTACGTCAGTTACATATTACATACTAAAAGTTATTAGTTTGGTTATAAACCTATAAGGAGTCTGTCCCATTCAATTCATCCTGCACACACTGAATTGGAGCAATGAGACTGAAAATAATCTATCTTCTTCTGCTTCTCTCCATCTTTGAAATATTGTATGATCTTAAAAAGTACTAATCTATATCCCCTTTTCATATTTCTCAGGGTATACCCATATCCAGTAGAATCTTTTTAATGTCATTTTAATTAAAATCACCCCTTTTACCTTCACTTACCATCTCCGTAGTTTTACCAGCTCACCTAGGGGTCGATCCGATAAAAATCGTCGCCCGCAAAAGCCGGCGACGCCAATATTTACGCTGGTTTGGTATCACATATACGGCGTAACCTAGAAGTTACGCCCGTATATTTCTGCCGTCGCCCGTAGTTTTTTGGGCCATAGGCAGGTATACCAAACCAGCGCAGTTTGGTATCCAATATGCAGCGTAAGGACTTACGTGGCGAAAATGGAGAAATCTTACTCCATTTTCACCTCGCCACAAAAAGCAGCCGTAAGAAGCCTTACGCTGACTATTGGAGCCCCGTAACTCCCTAAACTAGCTAGAAAAAAACCTAACACCTAACGCATGCGCAATGTCTATCTCCCTGTCACCCGCGATCTGCTAAATAAAACCTAACACCTAACGCATGCGCAATGTCTATCTACCTGTCAACCGCGATCTGCTAAATAAAACCTAACACCTAACGCATGCGCAATGTCTATCTAGCTGTCAACCGCTATCCCCCCCCCCGAAATCCCTAATAAAGTTATTAACCCCTAAACCGCCGCTCCCGGACCCCGCCGCCATCTACATAAACTAACCCCCTACTGTGAGCCCCTAAAACCGCCGCCATCTACCTTATCTATCCCCTAATCTGACCCCTTACACCGCCGCCACCTATATAAAAATTATTAACCCCTAATCTTAACCCCCTATACCGCCGCCAGCTATATTAATATTATTAACCACTAATGTAAGCCCCTTACACCGCCGCCATCTCTATTAAAATTATTAACCCCTAATTTAATCTACCTACCCCGCCGCCAGCTATATTATCTATATTAACCCTAAGTATATTATAGTTAATATAGTTATTACATTATATATATTAACTATATTAACCCTAATTATATTAGGGTTAATATAGTTAATATAGTTACTATAGTATTTATATTAACTATATTAACTCTATCTAACCCTAACACCCCTAACTAAATTTATATTAAATTAATCTAATTCATATTATAAACTAAAATATTCCAATTTAAATATAAATACTTACCTATAAAATAAACCCTAATATAGCTACAATATAATTAATAATTACATTGTAGCTATGTTAGGGTTAATATTTATTTTACAGGTAAATTGTTAATTATTTTAACTAGGTATAATAGCTATTAAATAGTTATTAACTATTTAATATCTACCTAGTTAAAATAATTACCCAATTACCTGTAAAATAAATCCTAACCTAAGTTACAAATACACCTACACTATCAATAAATTAAATAAACTACAAATATCTATCTAAAAATACAATTAAATTAACTAAACTAAATTACAAAAAAAAACAAACACTAAATTACAAAAATAAAAAAAAGATTACAAGATTTTTAAGCTAATTACACCTATTCTAAGCCCCCTAATAAAATAATAAAGCCCCCCAAAATAAAAAAAATTCCCTGCCCTATTCTAAATTAAAAAAAGTTCAAAGCTCTTTACCTTACCAGCCCTTAAAAGGGCCTTTTGTGGGGCATGCCCCAAAGAATTCAGCTCTTTTGCATTTAAAAACATATACAATACCCCCCCCATTACAACCCACCACCCACATACCCCTATTCTAAACCCACCCAAACCCCCCTTAAAAAAGCCTAACACTACCCCCCGAAGATCTCCCTACCTTGTCTTCACCACACCGGCCCGAACTCCTCATCCGATCCGGGCGATGTCTTGCTCCAAGCGGCAACGAAGAATTCTTCCTCCGGCGATGTCTTCCTCCAAGCGGCAAAGAAGAATTCTTCCTCCCGGCGACGTCTTCCTCCAAGCGGCAGCAAAGTCTTCTTCCTTCCGGCAGCATCTTCCATGAAGCGGCATCTTCAATCTTCTTTCTTCGCTCCGCCACCGCGGAGCATCCATCCCGGCCGACGACTGAACGATGAATGAGGTACCTTTAAATGACGTCATCCAAGATGGCGTCCGCCGAATTCCGATTGGCTGATAGGATTCTATCAGCCAATCGGAATTAAGTTAGAAAAATCTGATTGGCTGATTGAATCAGCCAATCAGATTCAAGTTCAATCCGATTGGCTGATTGGTTCAGCCAATCGGATTGAACTTGAATCTGATTGGGTGATTCAATCAGCCAATCAGATTTTTCTAACTTAATTCCGATTGGCTGATAGAATCCTATCAGCCAATCAGAATTCGGCGTACGCCATCTTGGATGACGTCATTTAAAGGTACCTCATTCGTCGTTCATTCGTCGGCCGGGATGGATAATACTATAGTAACTATATTAACTATATTAACCCTAATATAATTAGGGTTAATATAGTTAATATATATAATGTAATAACTATATTAACTATAATATACTTAGGGTTAATATAGATAATATAGTTGGCGGCGGGGTAGGTAGATTAAATTAGGGGTTAATAATTTTAATAGAGATGGCGGCGGTGTAAGGGGCTTACATTAGGGGTTAATAATTTTTTTTTTGTTGAAATCTTTTTATTTATTTTCACAAAATGTAAAAATTGTACAAGTTTCATCAACAACAACAACAATAAGACTTAAATACATAAACAATACAGTCTACAAATGTATTTTCTTCAGTAGTGCTTAATTAATACAATACACATGGATTTATTTTTGTTTTATTCCTTCTTTAGATTTCGTGGGATAAACTCTAGCTCACCACCTCGTTGGTCTAACCCATTGCAAACTCAAGCCTATATTCCTGAATATCATAACTATAGGTGTTAACTAATTGGTTAAGGTTCTAGTTCTATTAACCTTTTCTATATACATTATATAAGGTTCCCATTGTTGGATAAATTGGTTTCTAGTGTTTAGTATAGTTGCTGAGGCACTGGCCATACTATAATGATATTCAATTCTCTTCTTGACATAATCAAATGTGGGGGGGTCTACCCTCCAGAATCTCGCTATAGAGATCCGTACTACAGTACATATCATTGCTATCAATTTGTGGTGTCTTTTGATATTGCCTCCTGTGGGAAAGTGTAATAGAGCTTGCTCTGGGGATAAGTCAATCTCAGTCTCAAGAATAGTACTTAGAAATGCTGAGGTTAAATCCCATAACTTTTTAACTTTCTCACACTGCCACCACATATGCAAATATGTCCCATCTTCCTTGCATCCCCTATAACACCCATGGGAGCCCTCTGCCTGTGTCTTGGTCCATCTGGTGGGGTACATATACCATTTAAATGCCACCTTGATATAATTCTCTTTTAATATTGCATTTGGAGAAAATGATAAGCCTCTGTCGAGATTTGTCAACCAGGTTTCTAGTGTCCATGTCTGATTCAATTCTTGTTCCCACTTAGTCATAAAAGAACTTTTCTTATTGCCAGTCCCCTCACTAAATGTCAGATATAATAAAGCAATCAGCCCCCTCTTATAGTTTTTTGCTAGGCATATTGTTTCTAATGCAGTATTATTAGGGGGTATGTTGGGTCCCATTATTTCTCTTATCCTAGATGTAAGTTGTAGATAGTGGTACCATTCGTTTGCTCAGGGGTTCCCAATTCTCTATATTGGGAGAAGGTCAATATTTTATTGTTAATAAATGCGTCCGCTATGCGGTAGAGACTTTTGTTTTCCCACTTCTTCTGAGTATGTGTGCTAATGGGTGAGGTGATAGGAACCAATGGGGTCAATCTTGATCTAATATTAACTAAGGGAAAGGCTTTGGTCAACTTATCCCAGATATAAGTCGTATGACTAATCGAGACATATTCTTTGATGTCCTGGTCTGTGCTGTTTTGTTGCCCAGAGAATGGTGTCTAATCTTCCCACCTCTAATATATCTTTTTCTAATTGTACCCATTGAGGTGATTGGCTCATCATGTACCACTGTGTGGTCTGTGCCATTCTTGCTGCGTAGTAATATGAAACCAGGTTTGGTAAACCAATCCCTCCATTTCTCTTATGTCTCATTAGATTCTGTTTATTTATTCTTGCTCGTCCTTGCCAAATAAATTTTAGAATTTCTTTTTGTAAAATATGTAGTTCAGCTATTGGGATGGATATTGGGAGAGTTCTAAATAAATATAATAGTTTGGGGAGTACTGTCATTTTGATTGATACAATCCTCCCATAAAATGATAACTTAAATTTAGCCCACCTAAAGTAGGAGTTCCTTAATCTGCGAGAATATGGGGATATAATTTTCCTTATACAGTTTATTCACGTCACTGGTGAGGTTGACTCCTAGATATTTAAGGGATGATTTGACCCAAGTAAATCCAAAAAATTTTTCTATCAGTTTTTTTGTTGTGTGTGGGAGATGAGTGCTAAGGGCCTCACATTTGTTTTCATTAATCTTATATCCTGATAGCAGACTGAATTTATTTATTGCAGAATAAATTACTGGGAGAGACAGAAGAGGCTTCGTGACTGCGAGGATGACATCATCCGCAAAGAGAGATATTTTATATTCTCTAGCTCCTACCTTAAGTCCCGCCACATCTGGATTATCTCTAATTAGTACTGCCAGAGGTTCAATACACATTGCGAACAACAGGGGAGACAAAGGGCACCCCTGCCTGGTTCCATTTCGAATTTGGATTTGCGATGATTGATACCCTGAGAGCCTAATATACGCGTCAGGTGTGGAATAAATTCTTTTTAAAGCATCAGTAAAAGGTCCTCTTATCCCCATTCTATTAATGACTGCGAACATGTATTCCCAGTTGACCCTGTCAAATACCTTCTCTGCGTCCAAAGCTAGAAACAGAGAAGGCACTTTCTTTACCATCGCATAATTGATTAGGTCAATCACTTTTCGTGTATTGTCTGGGGCTTCTCTCTGGGAGATGAAGCCCACCTGGTCTGTATCTATCAGGTTTCTAATGGGCCCAGCTAGGCAGTTCGCTAGTATCTTGGTGAACAGTTTCAGGTCTTGATTAATCAAGGATATTGGGCGGTAATTCTGGCAGTATTGTGTATTCTTTCCTGCTTTCGGAATGACTGTCACCCTCGCAGTCAGCAAATCCGGGGGAATCTCAACTCCCTGCAAAATATTATTGTATAATTTCACCAAAAGGGGTGCTATTGACATTTGTAAATCTTTATAGAAAGAGCCCGGAAAGCCATCCGGGCCTGGAGCTTTATTCCTTTTCAAATCTCGAATGGCAAATAAGACTTCCTGTGTCGTGATGGGGGCATTTAAGGAACTCAACTCTTCTTCTGAGACTGTGTTCAATCTGCTATTCCCTAAGAAAGTGTCTAAATCCCTTCTTTTATTAGTTCCCTCTTTATTTTTGGGTAAATTATATAGCTGAGTGTAAAATTTTGCAAATTCATTGGCTATTTGGAGGGGATCGTTAGTTACTCGGCCATTAGCCCCTTGAATCTGTGGGATAGTGGAGGCCCTAGTAATTTCTTTTAGCTTATTTGCCAGCATCTTATCTGGCTTATTGCCATAAATATAGTACCTGGTGTCCACTAATTTAATTGAGTGGATCGCCTCTCTGTCTAATAGTTGATTTAATTCTACATTTTTGCTATTTAGTAGTTTCACTAGTTTATGTTGCTTTTTCTTAGTTAGTTGTTCTCTTATTATCTCAATTTCCTTCCTCAGTGTTTCTATAGTGGTATTGTGTGTTTTGCTAATTCTGCTTGCCTCCTCTATCAGTATTCCTCGTAGAGAAGCTTTAAGTGAACTCCAAACAAAGTTTGGGTTGGATGTGGTCCCTTCGTTTATAGTTGTAAACTCGCTAATGTGCTTCTGTATTTTTTGAACTAGAATGTCATTTTGGAGCATGCTCGGGTGTAGAGACCATGACCTAGTTCCATGCATATTAACCATCCCCTCAAACTCCACCGCCACCATATAATGATCTGACCAGGCACTATTAAGTATGGAGGCAGATTTTATTAGCGGTAGAAGTATCTGACTAACCAAAATTAGGTCTATTCTGGAGTATGAGCCATAGACTGGGGAGTAAAAGGTATAGTCCTTAACTCCTTTATTAAATGCTCTCCAGCTGTCGATAAGATTATAATCTAGTAGAGGGTCTCTGAGCAGCTGTTGAGCTGGGGTTGTCCTTCTTTTTGTACATGTTAACTTTGAGGTTCTGTCTAAGTCATCGTTTAGCGTCAAATTAAAGTCCCCCCCTATGATGATTCTACTTTTTTTCCAGCTCGATAGAAGCCTACTTAACCTACTCAAGAATGGGCCTTGGTTATCATTGGGTGCATAGACATTCACCAGAATTACTGGAGTATTATGTATTGTTCCCTTTACAATTAAGAGTCTCCCTTCCTTATCTTTAAGAATTTCCTCCTTCTTGAAATTTAAGGATGCATGTAATAGAATGGCCACCCCACATTTTTTTTTAGCGTTAAGTGCATGAAACTGCAACGGATAGTTCTTATCCCAGTACTTAGGTGTGGTTTCTGAAACAAAGTGTGTCTCCTGCAGCATTATTATATGGGCACTTTGAGATTTATAATCTGAAATTGCTTTTTTTCTTTTTATGTTGGAGTTCAACCCCCTTACATTATGTGTTATTAATTTAATGTGCATAACTTTTTTCCCCCGTGGATTTGCCAACATCGCCCCATTTGTGCCTAGGGTCAATTTTATGTGACCATGTTTTATACATCTGTATTGTGTGAACATTTGAGACTGTATATAACTTTAAATAAAAACAAAAACAAAATAAATACTTACAACTTAACGCAGCATTATGCATCGGTAACAAAACAAATATCATAACTTAGGTCAACTCTGGAACTTACAGCATTTTTCCAATGACCTAGACTCAAATGGATAAATAAAATCTAAATACTGTCAGCAAATCTAAATAACTTAGCGTTAGAGATAAGGATAGAAAGGATTAAAGCAAGAAGTAGAAAGGAAAAGAGGGATCAGGAGATGTAGATGTAGAGCAAAGAAGGGAAGGCTTCCATGGACCCTGAACTCTCATGCAATAGTGCTGCATACAGTCCTCTTCATAACTGTGAATAAGAAAGTTCGGGTATCATCAATCTTATAGTCTGCCTCTAGCATCCTCCCTGTGATCTATAAGGCAAGTCTTCCTTCACTTCTTCCCATCTTGCGGTAAAATGAGTCCCAAAAGATAATTAGGGATGGATCAAGGTACTGTAAGGGATTCCACTGGAGGGTCGATGTCTTCATCTTCCTTATTTGAGGAGGTTTTCACTTTTTTGGGTTTGCCACTCTTGCTTACTGTCGTCCAAACTCTCTGTATCGGCTTTCTTGCAGTTTTATGAATGGTCTGTGGCTCTTCTTCAGCAACTTGGATCTCCAGTTTAGCTAGGAGCATCAGTCCTTCTTCCAATGTTGAGCAAGAATAGGAGATGTTATTATGAGTGAAGATCAATTTGAATGGGAAGTTCCAGCGGTATCTTATATTTTCTTTTATAAGAGCTGTGACCACTGGTCGTAACTCCCTGCGCCTCCTCAGTGTTATTGGCGATAAATCAGTGAATATCTGAATATTGTGGCCCTCATACGTGATGGTGCGAGCCTGTCTGGCTGCTTGGATAATTAATTCCTTGATGTGGAAATAGTGTAGCTTAACAATAATGTCTCTTGTTTTGGATTGAGTGGGTTTGGTTAAGGCTCTATGCACTCTGTCCAAAATTAACATTGTGGGCTCTGTGTCTGGGATGAGTTGGTGGAAAATCTCAGTTATATCAGCCTGCAAATTTTTATAGTCCTCCGGTAGATTTCTAATGCGAAGATTAGACCGTCTAGATCTATTCTCCAGATCCTCAACTTGATCTTCAAGCTTTTTTATGTAAATGGAGTGATCTAGTAATGTATGCTGGATTTGTGGAATTTCTTCCGAAATATCTTCCAATCTGTTTTCAATCTCTGTTGTCCTGCCTCCAATCTCTCTGATATCTTGCTTAAGATCATGCAGGGCTGTTTTTAACTCCTCATGAAAAAAGGATTTTATTTGAGACAATAACTCATTATTTGGGATGTCACCTTGTTGTCCATTCTCCTCCTCTGAGGTTTCACTTGTGGTATTGTGTTTAGGTGAGCCCGTAGATTTCTCTAGTGTTTTTAGTTTCGATTGAGATTTGGAGAGACATTCTTTTACAGATTGATTTCTGCTTTTCATCTTGATTGTAGCTGCTCGCGCCTTATCAAGAGACTATGTCAGTTATTTCTCACACAATTCTAAGGCTGTATAATTCAGACTGCTTAAATAAAGTAAAGTAATGAGGGGGCACAATATCAGTACATTCTCTTTATGGTAGCATTGCTGATGATTTTATCTTTATATCACTGTTAGTAGTTATTCCAGGTTGACCATTATTACTTCAGCACTAACATATTATTTCTCCTACTTGCATTGCAAAAATATAATATCGCATTTTAGGTTCTGATATATAGGGGAGAGAGGTGAGAGGTGTGTAGTTTGCCTGCCTAGTTTATCCTAAAGTTGCCTCAGTAGTTGCCCCTTCAGGTCAGTCAGACTTTTAGATGTTATAAATGTCCACTCTCACTAATAAGAACCTCAATCCAATGAATCCCCTATTTGTTGATTATCACTCTCACATTTATGTCTCCGGTGAGGCTTGTATTCAGTTACTTAAGCATATACATCACAAAGAGCACCCACGTGGAGTTCTGTTAGTTCTAGGCCTTTCACTTGCTGTATAGAGTACAATGAGTTCTGGGCCTTTTATATTAATAACAAAGCTATGCAAATAGGCTGTAGGAAACTTCAATTTTAGGATGTTTATCAGGGAGGATTATATGCTTATGTATGATGTTTATAAAGTAACACTTACTGCCTTTTCACTGGAACTTTTCCAAACTGCAGCATAATCAGGATAATGTCTCTTCTTTATCAGATGATAGATAATACTTGGTTCCCCCAGTTTCTGTTGCTCGAATGAGAGATGATCCACTGCTCTTTAAAATGAGCTGCTGTTATGCTGTGCGTGTGCCGATGTAGGCCGAAGCCTCGGACTTTCCTGCCAACTCCTCTGGTTCTCCCGGTCGGCCTTCCTTCGATTTCACTTCCTCGTTCAAAATAAAGCCCAAAAATGCTTTCTGGGTCTCTCCTTCACTTGCCTGGTGTGGGTGTAATAATAGGCTCAATTTATATCGCTGCAAACACACTTTATTCTGTGTTTTATGCCAGAGCTCTGATAAAGCACGTCTGCTCTGCAGCTCACCAAACTCCGCCCTAGGGGTTAATAATTTTAATAGAGATGGCGGCGGTGTTAGGGGCTCACTTTAGGGGGTTATAGATTTAATATAGCTGGCGGCGGGGTACGGGAGCGGCGGTTTAGGGGTTAATAACTTTTTTTATTGTTAGGCTAGTGAGGGGGGATAGCGGATAGAGGGTTAGACGTGTCGGGCTATGTTTAGGAGGCGTGTTAGACAGTGCGGGTGATTTAGACTTTAGTCAGGTTTTATAGGCGCCGGCAGTTTCTAACGTGGCGCAAGTCACTGGCGACTCCAAAAATCTGTACTTACGCAGATTTCTGGACATCGCTGGTTTGTGAGACTTGCGCCACTTTAGCAAGTGACGGCACCGCATATTGGATAGCTCGAGTTGTGAGCTGAAACTGCGGGCGCCGCGGGTTCCCTCGCTTGCGCCGCAAACTGCGATCTATATCGGATCGCGCCCCTGCTGTTTTGTTCCCTCATCAAGAAGCAGAAAGCTACAGCCAATCAGAAGCTATAAGGCTTGTCCTGTTGAGATTCCTTTTGCTATCTGCCTTTTCTAATTCATTAGAGCATGTCATTTTTACATTACTGAATTTAATTATGGGGGGGATAACAACATTCCACTTTTTTTCTGGCAGATAACGATTACTGAACTTCAGCTGGTATTCCATTCCAGTGATCAAAATCCCAAAATGCTTCTGCTTTTACTATCCCTATAGCTCAAAATGATTTCCTCCTTAAAAGAATACAAAATTGTACACTATTAATTGCAAATAAAATGGTGATTTTGTGGGTTTAACAATTACATTTACATACAGAAAAAGAAGCAAACTTCCAGGAATGAACAAAAGGTCAGTGTCTGTTCTATGGCCTGGTTACCACCTGTGAGTAGCTTATTTTAGCCCAAGTGTGCTTTTCACAGAAGAGAACTTTCCTGAAGTATATCCACATCTGGTTTCCCCCATCACCTTTAGGGAAACATAATTACGGGTTGCCATGTTCCTTGTTTAGAGGAGATTTGCCTGGTATTTCTGGGCTAGACTGACTTTGCTAGGCAGGATATAACTGATGTGCTTCAGGAAAGTTCTCCTCTGTGAAAAGCATAATTGGGCTAAAAGAGACTGCTCCTAGGTGGTAACTCGCCATAGAACAAGCTACTGAGCTGTTGTTAATTCCTGGTAGAGCATTCTCTCTCTCTGTATGTATATGTATTAGCATTTACATCACAGGTTGAGATTGAAGGATCTATATGTTAACTGATCCCTTTTTATGGTGTGTAGTAATGCTAATAGGTGACTTGTGTACAATTAACTTGTGCTCCAAAACCACAAAAAGATGTGTCTTTTTAAGAGATTTGAACATGGGAAATTCTTAGCTGTAATTAACTGAGCAGATAGTATTTGTTTGATTACGCCATGCAGTATGTCAGCCGGTAATGTTAGTGTGTTTTCCATGTGCCTAATACCAATGATACCTTCAAAAACCTTTGGGAGTACTGGGTAATAAGTCGAAAAGTGTTGTTCAGGATTTATCAAGTCCTTTTAGCTTTTAAGAAAGGGTAGTTGATTGATGGAATAAACTTCCATTAGTGGTGGCAAGGACAAACCAGGGATGATTTGATTTAAATCATGATTTAAATCACAATTGAAATCACTAGTCAGTAAGACCAATGGTTTTCATTTTTAGAATAACTGCCTTTAGATTATAATGTATCTTAAATAGAAACCAACTTTAGACAGAGTTTTCCTAAAAAATTTAAGATAAAAAAAAACTGATTTAAATAAAAAAAAACATTTTTTTTTATCTTTTATCCACCCTGGTACAAACACTGTGGGCATCAAGAATGCCTTGGATTAGCATAAGATTATCCTACAAACTAAATAAACTTTTAGTAAATGCCTAGCAGATTTATTGGGCATATTGTTCTTATCTGCTATCAAATCTATGTCTCTATGTGATATTCCAAAGTGACAAAATGGTCCCTTAAATGTGTCTTTAAAGTGAAGGTCAATTTATATGAATCGGTGCCTGGTTTTTAACAATCCTTTTAAAAACATGGGCTCTTTAATTCATCAAAATTGACATTTCACTCGTTTTCTTTAAAAACTTACCTTTTAATCCTGACAGCCGCTCCAGCGATTCCCCTGTCCGTCAGAATCCTCTTCATACATCAAAAATGACGAATCCATCTTCCTCCAATCACAGCTTTCCCCCCAGTGGAATCATGGCCTGAGGCAACGTCGTGATTGGAAGAAGCCGGATTCGTCATTTTGGACCCGCGAAGAGGGCTTGCAACGGGCGGAGGAAGCGCTTCAGCGGCTGTCAGGATTAAAAGGTACGTTTTTGAAGAAAACTAGTGAAATGTCAATTTTGATGAATTAAAGTGCCCTTGTTTTTAATAGGATTATTAAAAACTGGGCACCGACTCATCTACATTGACCTTTACTTTAAGGCCTCTATTTATCAAAGTCTGGAGGACCTGATCCGACAGTGCGGATCAGGTCCGCCAGACCTTGCTGAATACGGAGAGCAATACAATCTCTGTATTCAGCATTGCACCAGCAGCTCACAAGAGCTGCTGGTGCAACGCCACCCCCGGCAGAATCGCGGCCAATCGGCCGCCAGCAGGAGGGTGTCAATCAACCCGATCGTACTCGATCGGGTTGAATTGTGGCGATGTCTGTCCGCCTGCTCAGAGCAGGCGGACAGGTTATGGAGCAGCAGTCTTTAGACCGCTGCTTCATAACTGGTGTTTCTGACGAGCCTGCGGGCTAGCCAGAAACACAGGGCCTCAAGCTCAATCCGGAGCTTGATAGATAGGCCCCTAAGTATCAAGAATTTGGATTGGAATCAGAAAATCAGGGCTAGCACATCTTAAAGGGACAGTCAAGTCCAAAATAAACTTTCATGATTCAGATAGGGCATGTAATTTTAAACAACTTTCCAATTTACTTTTATCACCAATTTTTTTTGTTCTCTTGGTATTGAAAGCTAAACCTAGGAGGTTCATATGCTAATTTCTTAGACCTTGAAGGCCGCCTCTAATCTGAATGCATTTTGACACTTTTTCACCACTAGAGGGCATAGATAACATTGAGCTCATGCACATGAAGTTACCTAGGATTGAGCACTGATTGGCTAAAATGCAAGTCTGTCAAAATAACTGAAATAAGGGGGCAGTCTGCAGAGGCTTAGATACAAGGTAATCACAAAAAGAATATTAATATAACAGTGTTGGTTTTGCAAAACTAGGGAATGGGTAATAAAGGTATTATCTATCTTTTTAAACAACAACAATTCTGGTGTTGACTGTCCCTTTTAGTATTTTTTTTACTAAAACAACAATGAAAAAAACGCTGCTGATAAGCAATGAAAATGGCAGATGAAGCCAGCATTAAAAACGGTTCATCAGCAGCTTTTAACCTATAGTTAATTATAGATAATTATCAAATGATAGATTGTGATCAACCTCTTAAGTGTTTTTAACCCGCAAATGTTGAAACACATAGGTAAGGTTCTAAGGCACCTGTTTCCACGCGAGCCTTCTTAAGACCGCTTCTCCTTAACTCATCCGCTGCCTCTGAGGCTGCGGACATCAATCCGACTGATTAAATATGATCGGGTTTATTGACACCCCCTGCTTGCGGCTGATTTGCCGCAAATTTGCAGGGGGTGGAATTGCACAAGCAGTTCACCAGAACCGCTTGTGCAATGTTAAATGCCGACAGTGTATGCTTTCGGCATTTAGCAATACAGGGCGGACATGGTTTGCTATAACGAATCATGTCTGCCCGGGGTATGATATATCTACCCCTAAGTGGGAGTTGGAATCATTGTGGCTTCAACAAGAAACTGTCAGTGATTGTCAGCTATGTAAACTGCTGCTCTTGAATGGTTTACGTGAGGTTTTACTTATGTGTTTAAACCCTTAGCTATGATCAGCAATGCAAAAATTACTAAATGTAATAAATTAAATATATTAAATATAATTTCTGCATTTGAATGTCTATTTAATCTGTAAATCTGTAAATAAGATCCCCACTTAGCTAACACAAGACCACCTATACCTTTCTTGCAAAAGTCACCACTAAAGCAGAATAAGGTAATACAAGCAAGGAGATTCTCCAAACCCAGGTGGTGTGCATTAGTCTTTATTTAATATATTTTAACGATATAAATATATATATATATATATATATGCATAAGAGGTTCCAGTGAACAGAGGCACTCACCGTTATGGTGAGCAAAAGTGTTTTTATTCTATCACATCAGAATAAACGTTTTTGGGCAATAATGCCCGTCATCAGACTCCTGTGAAAACAAACAGTGTAAATTTGTTATTACCTGGCCAGGGCCTAAATAGACCATGAGCTGCCCGGGACGCCACCAGCCCCTCCGCTGCCGCACCGGAAAACCGGAAGTGACGCGTGAGCGTCTGACATCACACGTTGGAAGCCGTAGCGCCCGGACCACTCCTGGCAGGAAACAAAAAAAGTTATTACAAGAAGTGCATATAACATCGATTACTCAGATTAACATGGTGTATAAGTGAAAAAGTGACTTAATCCAGTGGGATAATTTTATGTAATTGGGAAATATGTGTATACTCAATAGTGTAAATTACTATAAGAAATAATGTGGAAATTAAAAGTTAAAGGTTAAAAAGTCTGTAGGAGGGCTATTGGGTGACAGGTTATCTCCTCGTTATCAGCCAATATCCCTTATATGTAGGGCTAAAACATTATATAAATGAATAATGCTCTATAATGGGAGCAATCGTATAAGTGCCCCATATGTGTTGGCAGTTTACTAAATCTGGGTGTCATCATGGTACTGGTAGTTATTACTTCACAGTAGTGAAGAGCAGTGTAGTGATAATATATACTGTCTGGTTAGTACAGTTTACAGATAACTACGCCAATCTAGATGGTTATTTAGACCCCCTGGAGTCATGGTACCCAATTCGAAAGTCCATTTTGCTTCCAACTGTAGCAGTCTTCTGCCCCTATCACCCCCTCTGGGAGAAGGGGGTACATGGTCAATAAGGGTATATTTTAAGTCCTTAACTGTATGACCTGTTTGCGCAAAATGTCGGGCAACTGGTTGCTCAGATGTCCCCTTTTCTATAGCCGTCCTTATTTATGACCTGTGATTGGCCATTCTGGTACGCAGGTCATCTTCTGTTTTCCCCACGTAAAATATACCACATACACAATGTAGGAGATAAACCACATGTGTAGTGGTACATGTCATCCGATGTTTGTGTTGATATTTTTTCTTTTTATAGGGGTGTGTGAAATAGGTTCCTGTAATGAGAGCACTGCAGGTAGTACATCCCAGACACCTGAAACAGCCTGTTTTTTTATTTTTATTCAGCCAGGTTCTTTTTTCATAGTTATGTGTCGGTTCAGTATGTACAAGATAGTCCTTGAGTGACTTAGCTCTTTTGTAACCAATCCTAGGTAGTGCTAGGTTTTTGAATGGAAGAGTATTGTCCGTACTCAAGATGTACCAATTCTTGTGCAAGCTAGTTGTCAAATTGTGTTTATCTTGTGTATAAGTTGTTATAAAAGTCATTCTAGGTTGCACCTTTTCTTTTGTGGTGTCTACATCTTGTTTTCTGAGTTCTTGTTCCGTTTTTCTGAGTTGGCTCTCTGGATATCCTCGTTGGGTGAAGCGCTCCTTCATTTCTCCAAGTTGTATGTCCACGTTATTTTGTTGCGTGTTGTTTCTAATGACTCTCATAAGTTGAGATTTGGGTAGAGCCTTTTTTAGCGCTGGGGGGGTGACAGCTGGTATAGTGCAATAAGGAGTTCCTGTCGATATCCTTTTTATACAATGTGGACTGTATATGATTATCCTCCTTATATCAACACAAACATCGGATGACATGTACCACTACACATGTGGTTTATCTCCTACATTGTGTATGTGGTATATTTTACGTGGGGAAAACTGAAGATGACCTGCGTACCAGAATGGCCAATCACAGGTCATCAATAAGGACAGCTATAGAAAAGGGGACATCTGAGCAACCAGTTGCCCAACATTTTGCGCAAACAGGTCATACAGTTAAGGACTTAAAATATACCCTTATTGACCATGTACCCCCCTCTCCCAGAGGGGGTGATAGGGGCAGAAGACTGCTACAGTTGGAAGCAAAATGGACTTTCGAATTGGGTACCATGACTCCAGGGGGTCTAAATACCCATCTAGATTGGCGTAGTTATCTGTAAACTGTACTAACCAGACAGTATATATTATCACTACACTGCTCTTCACTACTGTGAAGTAATAACTACCAGTACCATGATGACACCCAGATTTAGTAAACTGCCAACACATATGGGGCAATTATACGATTGCTCCCATTATAGAGCATTATTCATTTATATAATGTTTTAGCCCTACATATAAGGGATATTGGCTGATAACGAGGAGATAACCTGTCACCCAATAGCCCTCCTACAGACTTTTTAACCTTTAACTTTTAATTTCCACATTATTTCTTATAGTAATTTACACTATTGAGCATACACATATTTTCCAATTACATAAAATTATCCCACTGGATTAAGTCACTTTTTCACTTATACACCATGTTAATCTGAGTAATCGATGTTATATGCACTTCTTGTAATAACTTTTTTTGTTTCCTGCCAGGAGTGGTCCGGGCGCTACGGCTTCCAACGTGTGACGTCAGACGCTCACGCGTCACTTCCGGTTTTCTGGTGCGGCAGCGGAGGGGCTGGTGGCGTCCCGGGCAGCTCATGGTCTATTTAGGCCCTGGCCAGGTAATAACAAATTTACACTGTTTGTTTTCACAGGAGTCTGATGACGGGCATTATTGCCCGAAAACGTTTATTCTGATGTGATAGAATAAAAACACTTTTGTTCACCATAACGGCGAGTGCCTCTGTTCACTGGAACCTCTTATGCATACTTAAAACTTGGGAGCACCCCGACGCTGCCATTTAATAGCGAGTGCTGGTACTATTGGATTTATATATATATATATATATATATATATACAGTATATATTTCTAAAGATATATATTTTTTAAAGATATATTGTATATATATATATATATATATATATAACGATATACTGTATATATATATTTATAAAGATATATATATATATATATAAGTTCCCAGTGTAACTGTTTTGTTTTGTTTTCGGTACATAGTGTACTAACTCTGTGCAGATGTAGCATAGTTAGAATCATTTTTGTTCATTAGTATGTTGACTCATTTGTGAATGTATTCGATTAACATGTGACAGAGAAGTCACATGCAGCATAAATAATTATTAATTGCACAGATTTAATTTTGTAATATTATAACTTAATTTTCTCCACATGTGTAAGGCTGGCTATGCTCCATACTGACACAGAAGCATTTGCATAACTTATCTAAGGTGACTAACAAACACATGCCTGACACCAGTCCCTAAACACATAGGCAAAAAACACTACAAAAGGATTAAAGAGACATGGAAGTCGAGACTGAATTTCATAAATTATAATTCAGATAAAGCGTGCAATAAAAAGTTCCAGTTCTTTTATTACCAAATTTACCCCTTGTTCTTTGGGATAAAACCTAGCTTCATTTCATGACAGACAACCTAGGTATGCTCAGGAGTGTGCAGGAGTGAGCTCTTTATGTCAGCAATATTTACAACAACGGTTGTAAAAATTGTTGTACATATAAGTCTCAAGACGTGCACACTACTGATTCTACCTCAGTATGCTGTCATGAAAAGGGGTCAAGTTTCAACAAAGGGTAGCAAAAGAAGTACATTTAAAAATATAAGAAAATTGGATTTTTGTTTTTTCAAACTGAATTCTCTATATGAATCATGAAAGTTTAATTTTGTCTTTAATGTCCCTTTAATGTAACCTTGGCTTTCAAAATACTGCAAATCAGGTAGCTCGTTTAGTCCCGCTGCAGCATTTTAAAGGGACAGTCTACACCAGGATTTTTATTGTTTAAAAAGATAGATAACCCATTTATTACCCATTCCCCAGTTTTGCATAACTAACACAGTTATATTAATGCAGTTTATACCTCTATGATTACCTTGTATCAAAGCCTCTGCAACCTGCCCCCTTATTTCAGTTCTTTTGACAGACTTCCATTTTTGCCAATCAGTGCTGACTCCTAGGTAACTCCACGTGCATCAGCACAATGTTATCTATCTGACACACATAAACTAATGCCCTCTAGTGGTGAAAAACTGTCAAAATGCTTTCAGATAAAAGGCGGCCTTCAAGGTCCAAGAAATTAGCATAAGAACCTCCTAGGTTTAGCTTTCAACTAAGAATACCAAGTGAACAAAGCAAAATTGGTGATAAAAGTAAATTGGAAGCTTGTTTAAAATTACAAGCCCTATCTGAATCATGAAAGTTTATTTTGGACTAGACTGTCCCTTTAAAGGAACCTAGATAACAGAATATGTTTTTTGGCCTCCCTAGGTAGTGTGAGACAAGCACAGCATTTTACATAAAGCAAGCAGGGCTTACTGACCCCTTTATGAAGTTATGAAACAGCAGAATCTTTACCTAACTATTTTTCTACTGGAAACTTATCTCAAGGTTCTATAACACTTGGTCTAGTTAAAAGCAGTTAGCAGATTATCTCAATACAGCTCAAGCTTACCTCAGAGGCACACTGTAGTTGATTTGTTTCTAAACTTGATTTTATTTATGTTTTGCCTGAAATTAAAAAGCTGTTTAATTCTAAAACAAAAAACATACAGCAGTGTGCATTATGTGTTTCCTGCTAATCATTAGCTGCTAGGTAAAAATGCTCATGGTCAGCCAAATGAACATTAGCAGGAAGTAACTGTTACCCAATAAGCATTAGCAGGAAGTAACTGTTACCCAATAAGCATTAGCAGGAAGTACCTATGATCCAATGAGTCATAAGCAGCCACATACACAGCTTTGTCCCTTTAAGAAAATGTAGCTGTTTTGTTAAACAAAAAAAACCTCAACCAAAATATAGGGGAGAGTGAATAGGTGCACCAATTGCTACATATGAATATTTGTATACAAAACTCAAACCTGAAATAAATGAGGTTAATAAGTTAAAATCAATAAAAAAGCTAAAATAAAAAACCAAAATAAAATATGAGTTCACAAAAATAAAAACAATTTCTTGTTGTGAATTTTGGAATAGTAGAAACAATGTCTCTGGTGTTCCTTCTTGTCTGGAACAAGTCCCAAACAGTATGGGAAATATGTAAATACAGGCTGCTCTTCAAGGAGTGAGATGGACCCTCACTATGACGGTATATCTATTGATAAACAAACAAAAAGAAGGCACCCATAGCGTAGTATGTTCAAAATGAATGAAATGATAATAAGTGAAAAGAGTGCACTCACATTTGGAAAAATCACTGTCAAGTGCTATATAGGCAGGCCAGAGATTCAGAGTACACTGGCTAACTCTCCTTCTATGACAACGGCTTGTGTGATCGAAGTTCTTCCTTAGAATAAATCAGAAAAGAGCCACCATAGCGCAATATGTTTGTACACACAAGAAAAGAAAATAATAGATCTTAAACTCACATTTGGTAATCGCAGGCCAGATGATTAGGAGTAATCTGGCTTACTCTTTCACAGCATCAGATACATCAGACGGGAGTGTCTTGTTCTTTGATAGGATAGGATCCAAAAAGTTGTCAGGGGTTTCTCAGTATATTAAAATACCAATTAAAAGAAATACCATATAAAATGTGTATAAAACTTGGTCTTGATAAAAATTGGTTACTTTAATATCAAAACTTAAAACACAGCGACGCGTTTCTCAGTTATACACTGTTTCATTAGGCTGATCTGTTTTGTGAAACAAATGGGAGCTCAAGCTCTGTTAAACCTTATTGTGCATTAATCACTAAACTCAAAGGTATAATTTACAGTGAGAAAGTAAAAAATACACATCTTTCCTTTTACTGATCAGTTTGCTTTCCATATCTCCAGAACTCCTAAAAAAGGGTAAATATATCTGCAGAACTTTAATTACCTGCTTTAGAAGCTGCATGTATACAATGTTCCTAGTAAGGGAACCTGTCCTCCTCTGCTCAAAGTTATTGTAGCAGAAGAAGTCTTGTGCAATCCTGCCCTTGCTCTTGCGGTTTATTCAGTTCAGGGTGATTTAAGCCCATTATCCCTGAGGTGGTTACTAATACAATTATGTTCTGGGGTTATAAAAGGTTTGTGAAGGAGATACTTTTTTTTCTTTGTAGGAGCAAATAAAAAAATTATTTGACGAAAACATACTCATCTTAAAAGGGGCAAAAGTATATGGCTTTGAAGTTGTTGACACGTTTAGTATCACGATGGGACGGTACAAGGAATTTCTTCAAGGAAAATGTGGATGTCACTTTCATGAGGTAAAGTACTTAACGGGAAATTTGTTCTTGTTTAAATAATTCATTTCATTGTACAGATCACGATGTTCCATTTAGTTCCATTATTATGTGGGATCTAAAAAAAATAATATCCAAAAATGTTGTCTGATAAAAAATGAGAAATGCTTTTTCTTAGTATAATGTTAATGTTCCAGTAAATGTTAACTAAACTGCACATTGTGTTCAGATACAAAACAAAACAACGACATATTCATTACACAGAAACATTCTATGTAGATTTTCTATAATTATTATGAAACCTGTTGCTAATTTTATTCATAAATACATGTTATGCTGTTTATCCATCAAAAGCATTTTTATGAAATTATGGCTTAATTAGTGTATATAATATATTTTTTTAAAAAGTCTAGTTTTTGTTGTTTTTTTTTAATATTCAGGGCCAGATTACAAGTGGAGCACTAAATATTGCTTTCGCGAAAGCGATATTAATGATTCACAGAGTAATACCAGCGCACAGTAATGTGCGCTGGTATTACAAGTTCCCAGCATTGCTGGAATGCAGGGATGGCAGAAAATTTAAATATATATGTAGATGAATACACATATTAACACATAAATATATATGTATATACTCATCTTCATATATATTTACTGTGAACACACAACTCCCATAGACCACAATGTAAAGGCACTTTCCAGTGCCGTATTTTTTTCTAACACCACACTCTCACCAACTTTAGCCCCAAATACTGCCTAGTGCAGTTATTTCATTAAGAAAATAAAGATTCTGCTATCTTTATTTTTTAATAAAATACACTACACTGTATTTTGGGGGTATGTTTATAAAATTAACCAGAGATCTGATCTCTGGTTAATTTCATAAGTGCTAATTGCTACCACGAGCTCCGGGTAGGAATAACCAGACCCTTGTAATGGCTGGTTAATTATCATGTGCCCGCAAACGGGCAAATTTGCCCTTTTGCGGGCATGCAATAATTTAGCGCTCCATTTGTAATCTAGCCCACAGTGTATGTTTTGTCATCGGATTTAAAATCTATACATTAATATTTTAAACATTTAGCATAAAAATATAAAGTTTATGTTGAGTGTATTGCTAGTATTTTTTTTTATCTATGTCATTATTTTAGGATGTATTCACTAAAAATACATGGTTTAGCATATTTGCTTTTTTATTATGGAAAATTGTTGAGAAGTAAAATAACAAGCAAATCTGAAATCCTTGGAAAAATGTATGAAACCAATGAAAAATGTGACCATAATTAATGCTAAGTATATAAATATAAGCAAAAAGAAACAAACAAATGTTTTGGGGGCGATTTATCAAAGGCTAGGTGAACTATGTGCTTCGCCTGTAACTGCGCCCCAGAGAAGCGCACATGTGCTCCTGAATTTATAAAAAAAAATAGACATAACTTTGCTCATTTAGTAAAAGGTGAGCTGGGGCGTAATAATGATAAATTTCGCCTGCCAGAAAAAGCATTTACTACCTATTTATCATAGTACATCCCTATAAATATTTATGCTGCCATGTCTTGATTATTAAAGATGCGTTTTTTAGGTATCTATTTTGCACATATTTATACGTCATATCTTTTAAATTTTGCGCAATTAGGTACAGTACCTAATTTAATAATGTGTTAATGTTATATTTTATATTTTTGACATATTTAATAATGTTTCTGTGCTGTTTTATCCATATGTTCTTCCTTGTTGGTAATTTAAGATCACACAAATCAATATATCAATATATATATCATGACATTTACAAAAAGTAGAAAGAAAAACTTAATCCCATGTCAGGTCTGATAAGCCTGACGTTTGTTTTGTGCCTTTATAAAGGTAGTGGTGCAGACCCTTTAATTAGAGATAACAAAAAATTGTAAATAGAGATATATGAGAGGATAGCTATATCCTCCTTAACAGAAAGGGAATTCAGCACTTTTAAATTTCAAAACAGAATTGTTTTATATATGATCAACAAAGTTTAATCTCTGTGTGACACACCAATAAAAGAAACATAGTATACCTATACAAAACATTCCTGAGTATAATGTAACCACTACAGCTTCAAATAGCTGCAAACCTTGGCCACAAGTTAAAGTGAAAGTCAATCCTAGCGTTGTACAAACGCTAGGATTGACTATTGAAACAAATAAAGGGCGCCAAGCCGGATTTATCGCACGGCTATTGGCTAAGAGGTGAAAATCTCACCTCTCAGCACAAATTTTTTTAGCCGTGGGCTGCCATAGCAGCTAAGAACGGCGATCGATTGAAACAAATAAAGGAGCTTTATACATAAAGTATCTTATACTTCATGAATGAAAGTCCCCTTTATTTGTTTCAATAGTCAATCCTAGCGTTTGTACAACACTAAGATTGACTTTCACTTTAAAGACAGACATAGGTGATATACAGAGGGCATATATATATATATATATATCATTGTCAGTCAAGGCTTATAAAGACCACAACGGACAAAAAAACTCTCGGTACCCCTATGCGCCTGTGGAAGCGCAAATTTCTGGCATTATCAGTCTCTTCTTGGCACTGAGCCTTGGATAAAGCAGTTAAAAGAAGAACGTACTCCATGACAAGCTGTAAAAGAATGTATGATAAAGCTGTCCGCCTATGTTTGTATGGTGAAATATAGAACACGCAATTTAAGGAGAACTTTCAGTTCCCTATCGGCGCAAAGCAATGATATATAAGAAACTGGGCATATTTGTAGGTCAGGCTATGAAATTACACCTATTACTAATGTATATTGGTGCACTCCGGAGCGCGCCCGTACGCCTAGGCGAATGCAAGCGGAGTGTGTAAAAGTTTCTTTCAAATTTGCGCATTTATAGGGGCAGATTGCTTACATAAATATGGAGATATGGTCGTATGCATAGTTTTGGGCGCATTTGCGGGCAGATTACTTTGATAAATCGCCCCCTGTGTATTCCATCTTATTTACCAAAATTAACAGATGATTTTATTTTTTTAATGAATGCAGCAGGTTAAAATTAAGGGGCATATTTATCAAGCTCTGTATGCTGCTCCATAACCTGTCCGCCTGCTCTGAGGAGGCAGACAGAAATCAACCTGATCAAATACGATCGGGTTGATTGACACCCTGTGCTAGCGGCCGATTGGCCGGGGGCGGCATTGCACCAGCAGTTCAAAAGAACTGCTGCTACAATGATAAATGCAGACAGCGTATGCTGTTGGCATTTATCGATGTGCAACGGACATGATACGCTACTTTGTATCATGTCCACTCGCTCATTGATAAATATACCCCTAAAACAGAATCTGACACATTTCTATATTATTAAAGGGACAGCCTACTCCAGAATTGTTATTGTTTAAAAAGATAACTAAACCCTTTATTACCAATTCCCCAGTTTTGCATAATCAACACGGTTATATAAATATACTTTTACCTCTGTGATTACCTTATATCTAAGTCTCTGCAGACTGCCTCCTTATCTCATTTCTTTTGAAGGCATGCTGTTTTGCCAATCAGTGCTGGTTTTTAAATAACTCCAAGTCAGTGAGCACAATTTTATGTATTTGACACACATGAACTAGCAGTGTCTAACTGTAAAAACTGTCAAAATGCACTGAGATAAGAGGCAGTTCAACGGATTAGAAATTAGCATATGAGCCTACCTAGGTTTAGCTTTCTACAAAGAATATCAAGAGATCAAAGCAAATTTGATAATAAAAGTAAATTGGAAAGTTTTTTTTTTTAAATTGCATGCCCTATCTGAATCATGAAAGTTTAATTTTGAATAGCCTGTCCCTTTAATTTACATTTAGGGGCTTATTTATTGTTGTGTGAGCGGACATGATCCGATATTGCGGATCATGTCTGCTGCACATCGATAAATGCAGAAAGCATTTAATTTAATTTTGTTTGCTGTTCACTCACTTTGCATTTTGTTAATTGATAAAAATAAACTATCATTTCTATTTTTGAAAGCATTGTTACTTCATTTTTTCACACCTGCCTAAAACATTGTACAGGGAGTGCAGAATTATTAGGCAAGTTGTATTTTTGAGGATTAATTTTATTATTGAACAACAACCATGTTCTCAATGAACCCAAAAAACTCATTAATATCAAAGCTGAATATTTTTGGAAGTAGTTTTTAGTTTGTTTTTAGTTTTAGCTATTTTAGGGGGATATCTGTGTGTGCAGGTGACTATTACTGTGCATAATTATTAGGCAACTTAATAAAAAACAAATATATACCCATTTCAATTATTTATTTTTACCAGTGAAACCAATATAACATCTCAACATTCACAAATATACATTTCTGACATTCAAAAACAAAACAAAAACAATATAGCCACCTTTCTTTACAAGGACACTCAAAAGCCTGCCATCCATGGATTCTGTCAGTGTTTTGATCTGTTCACCATCAACATTGCGTGCAGCAGCAACCACAGCCTCCCAGACACTGTTCAGAGAGGTGTACTGTTTTCCCTCCTTGTAAATCTCACATTTGATGATGGACCACAGGTTCTCAATGGGGTTCAGATCAGGTGAACAAGGAGGCCATGTCATTAGATTTTCTTCTTTTATACCCTTTCTTGCCAGCCACGCTGTGGAGTACTTGGACGCGTGTGATGGAGCATTGTCCTGCATGAAAATCATGTTTTTCTTGAAGGATGCAGACTTCTTCCTGTACCACTGCTTGAAGAAGGTGTCTTCCAGAAACTGGCAGTAGGACTGGGAGTTCAGCTTGACTCCATCCTCAACCCGAAAAGGCCCCACAAGCTCATCTTTGATGATACCAGCCCAAACCAGTACTCCACCTCCACCTTGCTGGCGTCTGAGTCGGACAGGAGCTCTCTGCCCTTTACCAATCCAGCCACGGGCCCATCCATCTGGCCCATCAAGACTCACTCTCATTTCATCAGTCCATAAAACCTTAGAAAAATCAGTCTTGAGATATTTCTTGGCCCAGTCTTGACGTTTCAGCTTGTGTGTCTTGTTCAGTGGTGGTCGTCTTTCAGCCTTTCTTACCTTGGCCATGTCTCTGAGTATTGCACACCTTGTGCTTTTGGGCACTCCAGTGATGTTGCAGCTGTGAAATATGGCCAAACTGGTGGCAAGTGGCATTTTCTCAGTTCATGGGCAGTTATTTTGCGCCTTGGTTTTTCCACACGCTTCTTGTTTCCCTGTTGACTATTTTGAATGAAACGCTTGATTGTTCGATGATCACACTTCAGAAGCTTTGCAATTTTAAGAGTGCTGCATCCCTCTGCAAGATATCTCACTATTTTTGACTTTTCTGAGCCTGTCAAGTCCTTTTTTTGACCCATTTTGCCAAAGGAAAGGAAGTTGCCTAATAATTATGCACACCTGATATAGGGTGTTGATGTCATTAGACCACACCCCTTCTCATTACAGAGATGCACATCACCTAATATGCTTAATTGGTAGTAGGCTTTCGAGCCTATACAGCTTGGAGTAAGACAACATGCATAAAGAGGATGATGTGGTCAAAATACTCATTTGCCTAATAATTCTGCACTCCCTGTATACCTGTTGTTATCTCACATTATTTAATAATCTATAAATTCTTTCTCTGTGTATCGGAAATAATTCATCGATTTTTCTATCTATCTATCTATCTATCTATCTATCTCTAGTTTTGTTGAGTGAGGGTTTTTTCGTCTAAACATTATGGGCCCCATTACATATGCGGCATTGCACGCAAAAGCCGGCAACGCATGCGCAATGTCTATCTACCTGTCAACCGCAATCCCTCACCGCAATAACTAATAAAGTGTATTAACCCCTATATCCACCATCAAACCCACATCGCAAGTAATAACTAAATTATTAACCCCTATATCCGCCATTAACCCACAACGCAATAAACCCATTATAACTATTAACCCCTAAACCGCCAAAGTCCACAACGCAATAAACCTAACCCTAACCTAACCCCCATAACCTAACCCCCCTAACCTAACACCCCCTAAATGAACCCAAATTACCTAATGATGATACCAGCCCAAACCAGTACTCCACCTCCACCTTGCTGGCGTCTGAGTCGGACTGGAGCTCTCTGCCCTTTACCAATCCAGCCACGGGCCCATCCATCTGGCCCATCAAGACTCACTCTCATTTCATCAGTCCATAAAACCTTAGAAAAATCAGTCTTGAGATATTTCTTGGCCCAGTCTTGACGTTTCAGCTTGTGTGTCTTGTTCAGTGGTGGTCGTCTTTCAGCCTTTCTTACCTTGGCCATGTCTCTGAGTATTGCACACCTTGTGCTTTTGGGCACTCCAGTGATGTTGCAGCTCTGAAATATGGCCAAACTGGTGGCAAGTGGCATTTTCTCAGTTTATGGGCAGTTATTTTGCGCCTTGGTTTTTCCACACGCTTCTTGCGACCCTGTTGACTATTTTGAATGAAACGCTTGATTGTTCGATGATCACACTTCAGAAGCTTTGCAATTTTAAGAGTGCTGCATCCCTCTGCAAGATATCTCACTATTTTTGACTTTTCTGAGCCTGTCAAGTCCTTCTTTTGACCCATTTTGCCAAAGGAAAGGAAGTTGCCTAATAATTATACACACCTGATATAGGGTGTTGATGTCATTAGACCACACCCCTTCTCATTACAGAGATGCACATCACCTAATATGCTTAATTGGTAGTAGGCTTTCAAGCCTATACAGCTTGGAGTAAGACAACATGCATAAAGAGGATGATGTGGTCAAAATACTCATTTGCCTAATAATTCTGCACTCCCTGTATACCTGTTGTTATCTCACATTATTTAATAATCTATAAATTCTTTCTCTGTGTATCGGAAATAATTCATCCATTTTTCTATCTATCTATCTATCTATCTATCTATCTATCTATCTATCTATCTATCTATCTCTAGTTTGGTTGAGTGAGGGTTTTTTCGTCTAAACATTATGGGCCCCATTACATATGCGGCATTGCACGCAAAAGCCGGCAACGCATGCGCAATGTCTATCTACCTGTCAACCGCAATCCCTCACCGCAATAACTAATAAAGTGTATTAACCCCTATATCCGCCATCAAACCCACATCGCAAGTAATAACTAAATTATTAACCCCTATATCCGCCATTAACCCACAACGCAATAAACCCATTATAACTATTAACCCCTAAACCGCCAAAGTCCACAACGCAATAAACCTAACCCTAACCTAACCCCCCCTAACCTAACCCCCATAACCTAACCCCCCTAACCTAACACCCCCTAAATGAACCCAAATTACCTAATTTACAAAATACTAAAGTTACTATTAAATTTTAAAAAAACTAACACTACTTTAAAATACAAATAAACGAAATATAAATTAAAGGGACAGTCTAATCAAAATTCTGGAGTAGACTGTCCCTTTAAGCTACAATTACATAAAATAAAAAAGAAAATTACCAAATTTTAAAAAATTATACCTAATCCCTATGAAAATAAAAAAGCCCCCCCAAATAAAAACACCCCCTACTCTAATAAACTACCAGTAGCCCTTAAAAGGGCTCTTTGCAGGGCATTGCCCCAAGATAATCAGCTCTTTTACAGGAAAATACACACAAAAAACCTTAACAGTAAAACCCCCCACCCACCAAACCCCCCCCCCAAATAAAATAACCTAACACTAAAAACCCTAAACTACCCATTTCCCTGAAAAGGGCATTCAGCTCTGTTACTGCCCACCCTATCTAAATAAAATATATATATAAAAAAAACCTTAAAAAAACCCTAAGTCTAAGCCCCAGGTTGCTACTCACCGTTCTTGAAGTCCGGCGGAGATTGTCCTGTTCCAGGCGGTGAGGTCTTCTTCCAAGCGGCGACCTCTTCTTTCTTCTTCCTGGAACATCCTTCATGGAGCGGAGCTGAAGACCGTCGACCCTGGAACTGAAGACCGACGACCGCGGAGCCATGGAGGGTCCTCTTCGTACGATTTTAGCCGCACACTGGATAGAGAATTCAAGGGGCGCGATTAAAAAATGGTGTCCCTTGAATTCCTATTGGCTGATTTCATTCTTCAAATTCAAATCAGCCAATAGGATGAAAGCTACTCAAATCCTATTGGTTGTTCAAATCAGCCAATAGGATGAGAGCTACTGAAATTCTATTGGCTATTCAAATCAGCCAATAGAATTTCAGTAGCTCTCATCCTATTGGCTGATTTGAACAGCCAATAGGATTTGAGCAGCTTTCATACTATTGGCTGGTTTGAATTTTAAGAATCAAATCAGCCAATAGGAATTCAAGGGATGCCATTTTTAATTGCGCACCTTGAATTCTCTATCCAGTGTGCGGCAAAGATCGTATGAAGAGGATCATCCACGCTCCATGGCTCCACGGTCGCCGGTCTTCAGTTCCTGGGTCGACGGTCTTCAGCTTCACGGTCTTCAGTCTTCAGCTCCGAGAAGGATGTTCCAGGAAAAAGAAAGAAGAGGTTGCCGCTTGGAAGAAGACTTCACCGTCTGGAACAGAACCTTCTCCTCCGAACTTCAGGAACGGTGAGTAGCAACCTGGGGCTTAGACTTAGGGTTTTTTAAGGTTTTTTTTTTTATTTTTATTTTATTTAGATAGGGTGGGCAGTAAAAGAGCTTAATACCATTTTAAGGGCAATGCCCAGCAAATGCCCTTTTCAGGGCAATGGGTAGTTTAATTTTCTTTTTTATTTTCTGTAATCTTAGATTTTTTTATTTCCTGTAATTGTAGCTTAAAGGGACAGTCTACTCCAGAATTTTGATTAGACTGTCCCTTTAATTTATACTTAGTTTATTTGTATTTTTAAAGTAGTGTTAGTTTTTTTAAATTTAATAGTAACTTTAGTATTTTGTAAATTAGGTAATTTGGGTTCATTTAGGGGGTGTTAGGTTAGGGGTGTTAGGTTAGGGGGGTTAGGGGTTAGGTTTATTGTGTTGTGGGATTTGGCGGTTTAGTGGTTAATAGTTTTAATGGTTTTTTTGCGTTGTGGGTTAATGGCGAATTAGGGGTTAATAGTTTTAATAGGTAGTTTGCGATGTTGGGGTTGGCAGGTATAGGGGTTAATAATTCAGTTATTACTTGCGGTGTGGGTTTGATGGCAGATTTAGGGGTTAATAATTTAGTTATTACTTGCGGTGTGGGTTTGATTGTGGATTTAGGGGTTAATAATTTAGTTATTACTTGCGGTGTGGGTTTGATGGCGTATATAGGGGTTAATAGTTTAATTAGGCTTATTGTGTCATGGGGGTTGTCGGTCTAGGGGTTAATACATTTATTGTGAGTAGTGAGAGGGGGGATTGCGGTTATAGGGGTTTTTACGTGTCGGGTTTATTTTTGGGAGGCGTGTTAGACTTTTACGGAAGATTTGTTATTTTCTTTACTTTTCTTAGGCGCCGGCAGTTTCTAAAGTGCCGTAAGTCACTTGCGACTCCAGAAATTTTTATTTACGGTCATTCCTGGACATCGCTAGTTTATCAGACTTACAGCACTTTATGAACTGCCGGCGCCGTATATGTAATAGCCCGATGTGCGAGGGGAAATTACGGGCGGCACGGGTTGCAGCGCTTGCGCTGAAGCCTGCGCCGTATATGTAATCATGCCCTATGTTTTTGTGTTAGTGCTACAGGATTTGGCTGCCCTTTACAAATAATCAAAATAACAACAATCATTATCATAATGTTAATATTTTACTAAATTGTGCTTCACTCGAGAAAAACTAACACAAATCTCAAAAAAATAATTTTATTCTTTATTTGTATGAAATTGTCCATTATTAAAATGTATTAAAATGTAGTTTATGAGTTTAGATATCCAAGCACTTTGTGATAAGCATACATATGAATATAATTTCTTTCTTGTAGCCACATTATGTGCAGTGGTATCAGTAGGGATTTGCGACCTGGTAGATTTGCAGACCTCCACATTTAGTGTAAGAATTCCATTTAGTAGCACTCCTGTAATTCAATACCATTCCTATATACCAGAGCTTTCCAAACTTTTCATGTTGGTGACACACTTTTTAGACCTACATAATTTCGCGACACAGTAATTAATTCAGTTGTACTAGCAAAAAGGAGGTTAAACTAACTTGTTTTAAGAGATACGGACACATACATAAATTATATAATAATGAAATTTGCAAGTAACAGTATGTATGTGCAAGAATTAAAAAAAATGTTTAATAACACCAATAGCTACTTACTATTTTAATGGGATGTATGAGGTTGATGGGATGAACACAATTTCTGAATATTTGGTGGAATATTAGATAAAGACACTCACATTTCATCATCAAGCATTTTTAAGTTTCCACTTCCTATCCTTATATCAAGAGCAAGAGCAGCAATGCACTACTGGGAGCTAGTTGCAAAAAAACCCACTGACTTCTGCTCAGCGTTTAAGCTGCCGCCCTCAGAGCTTGGTGAGTCCGATTGACTACTGCCCACGCTGCAAACACACTGCTGTCCCACTCAATGACTACACATGCAGTCACAAGCCAATTAAGCAGACTACACGTGCAGTCAGGAGTCAATGTGCCGCCAATGGGAATAGTTTCAGTTCCCACTGAGCTGCGCCAATTGGTTAAGATGATCTGTGACCCACAAGGTATCAATGATGTGTCAACCATGTGATATGCGTAGCAGGCAGGCAAAAGTCAGAAACCAAAAAAATAAATAAATTTAAAAAAATTTGTGCTGTTGCAGGGACACACCTACACACTGCTGCCGACACACTAGTGTGTCCCGACACACAGTTTGGAAAGCACTGCTATATACAGTACTTGTGATCCAAAATGTTTTTCAGGTTTGGTAAACCTAGGGTGTACCTTAAAAATTCATGCCACATTCCACATTTATATTTAAATTCCTGTGGCATCTGATAACCATAATACAGTGAACTAAACACATTTTAAAATTGAGAGTTTGTGATTCAACTTAGACAGCATGACCAATATGGGATATTTTCAACATCAGCCTTAATTCAGTGTGACGCCCCAAAGTGCCTTTCATCCTTAATTAGAATCATTTCTATATACTATCCTCACAGAAGGAGTAACATTTTCTGTACACAGTCCATTATTGCAATGTTACATTTATTATCAAAAGCTCTTAAAATTGTGACTTTCTAGTTATCAGAACTGAAAATATCTTTCCCTACTTGGCTTTTAACAGGTCTGCAAAACAGAGCACTTTATACTAACAATATGATGTAGCAGGTCTTACCAGCTGCAATCTCAAGCCCAGATTGGCTCCTCAAAATGAGGCAAGTGGTGGGTTGAATTTGGCTATTAATGAACAATTGCAACAAACAAGATAATTTTTTTTTTAAATATTCATTTGGCTAATGTGTTATCACAACAAGGCACCAAAAATGTCTTGTAATTAGATGGTAATGGTATTTACTGTCTCTTTAAGTTGACATTAATTTCGCCATTGAAATGTTTCCATACGCTAAATATAACATTCATAAATTACATAAAAATGTTGATTCCTAAAGACTTAAATTGAAAACAATGAAAATCAAAAATGTAATGTTAATATTTGAATATTCAAATTTTATATAAAATACTTGTGTGTTATTCCGAGTATGGAAAATTTTAATTTATTTGTAAAAGACAAATGTGACCAGTGTTTGCTCTATTTAAAAAATGTGCCAAAACATTCTCCCACGACTAATAGTAGAGGTCTCGCTGGTGGTCTTTTTTTTTTTTTTAACATGTTTTTAATGTGGCTGTGCTGGTGATAATGCTCTTAACTTCATTTTGATGAATATTTAATTATAATGGTGGGGCTTTTCCCCATAGAACGTAAGAGTAGGGTGATGGAATAGCTTACTCATTAAACTGTTGTTAGTTACATTCAAGGTTTTAACCCAATTCTGATTAATTACCAGATCCTTCCTCTATGGTATTATGATTATAAAATCTTGTATCCCAGCTTATTGTTTTGTAAGGTTATTAAAACGATGGGTGAATCAAACAACCACAGGTGTATTTATATAAAATGTGTGTGTAGCATGTGTTTTAACAATGGTGTGTGATTAAATTTCCCACATTAACAATCATCTTTTTAATCATTGTAAAAACATATGCTAAACCTGAATTGTTATCAGTCATGAGGACTGAAACAATTCCCCATACCAGCTAAGCATATGGCTTAGAAGCATGGCCTAGTCATAGCAGTTTATAGCTTGTTAAAAGCATGCTAAAGGATAGTGCAATATGCAGAGACTTTATTTAGAAATATGCAAGTATATTGTGCTCTAAACATGAGTGATACATAATTTTGTCTAAATATGCTGTTTATTAGTAGGTTTTGAAAGAAAGGTTTGTTAATTCATGGAATAAACTTCCATTAAAGACTAGATTTATTAAATGCAGCGGATCATGTCCGCCCAACATTGATAAATGCCGAAAGCATACGCTGTCAGCATTTTACATTGCACAAGCATCTTGTGAATTGCTTGTGTAATGCCGCCCCCTGCACATTCCTGGCCAATCGGCCGCTAGCAGGAGGTGTCAATCATCCCGATCGTATCTGATTGGGATATTTGCAGTCCACCACCTTAGAGGAGGCAGAGAAATTAAGGAGCAGCAGTCTTACGAGGCCTGCTTCTAAACTTTTGTTTCCGGCTCACCAGAAATTACGGAGGTAGATGGCAGCATCCGCTGCTTAATAAATCTACAGGGCCGGACTATATACCAACCCGGTGCACAGTAAGTGATTTGTTTATACTATCTTAGGGACTGAGAAGATAATCCCGAGAGTTGTGTAGGGCCAGTGGTCTTAGTTGGAAAGGGAATCTATAATTGTAGTCCATAGCCCTACTATTAGCACAAACTGAAGACTGTTCCTGTAGAGGCCTCATCTATACTTTATTAATAAAGGGACGGCCCCACTTACTGCGAAAGTTAACAATTGAGTAAATAAAGAAGGGGGATATCAATAGCCACACTAGCCTGACTCCACTCGACTATTTTACCAGGGAAAAAAAGGTGGCCTATAACATTGCCAGCAAAAGTGGTCAGAAGAGACCAAGAATATTAAAGTGACCCATATTACTCTCATTAAGGTGGTTAAACCTATCTGTACTATCAGACCATAGTTGAAGACATTCCCAGAACAAAAGGGAACTAGATTTCACCTTCCCCCTCCATTTCCCACTGTTCTGATTGGCAGTGGGTCATATCCCTGCAACCCTTTCCTGATCCAGAGGTGATGTGTTCCCCGGGGGGAGGTGAGAGGGACCGAACCAAGCACACTTGTGTGCCAGAATCCCAGCAATACACACAGAAAAATATCCTCCTATCCATATACTCTCTGGGCTAACACATATAATTTAGACAAGATGATGCAAATTTCTGCCTAAATGGGACCTAGGGGGTTGAAGTGGGGAACACCACGCAACAGTGTGGAGGAGGGCCTATAGCTACATTGATTAGTGAGTGCACGTACCAAAAGAAGGAACAAGAGTGTGGGAGTCATAATGGCACACTCTAAAAAGAAGAAGCAGAGGCAATTAGACGGCCTAAAGAAGACTGTTGCTGATCACTTTCATAGCAAAGCTGTGATTGACAGAGAGGGCTCAGAAGATGAGTCAAGGGATTCACTGCACTGCTTCCAGGATCACCCAACTAGTAGCCCACCTGAAGTACTACGACAAAGAGATAGGGATAATTCAGTGATGGAGTCTATCAAGGCTCTGTCCTCTAAAATGGATAGCCACTATGCCTTTCTAAAGAGTGACATCAAAACCTCTGTGTCAAAATTAAAAAGAGACATTAGTGCTCTGGGAGAGAGTACAGAATCAATTGAATGGAGACAAGGAGACCTATCAGTTGACCAAGCTAACTTACTATCTTACTCGCAATACGTAGCTGAACAGATCTCTGATCTAGAAACGAAGTTGGCGGATTTGGAGGACAGATCTCGCCGCAATAACGTGAGAGTTAGGGGGATCTCGGGGGAGATCTCGGCGACGGAACTTCCTGATTTCCTGAAAGGGATTATACAAAGCTATCCTGGGGAGTTGCCAAGACACAGAAGTAGTGATGTCGCGAACCTAAAATTTTGTGTTCGCGAACGGCAGACTCGAACTTCCACAACTGTTCGCGAACGGGCAAACCGAGCGAACCGCCATAGACTTCAATAGGCAGGCGAATTTTAAAACCCACAGGGACTCTTTCTGGCCACAATAGTGATGGAAAAGTTGTTTCAAGGGGACTAACACCTGGACTGTGGCATGCCGGAGGGGGATCCATGGCAAAACTCCCATGGAAAATTACTTAGTTGATGCAGAGTCTGTTTTTAAGCCATAAAGGGCATAAATCACCTAACATTCCTAAATTGTTTGGAATAACGTGCTTTGAAACATCAGGCATGTTTCACAGTCAAAAAAGTTTTTTTTTTTTAATTTACACTGTTACACCAGATATGAGTGGTAGCAATGGGCAAGTGGGCACAGTATATGCTGTGATCCTGGCACACACGCTGGCAGGCAGGCAGGCAACTGCAATTAGATTACACTAGCAGGCTGATGTTTCACAGTCAAAAAAGTTTTTTTTTTTTAAATTTACACTACTGTTACACCAGATATGAGTGGTGGCACTAGGCAAGTGGGCCTGGCACACACGCTGGCAGGCAGGCAACTGCAATTAGATTACACTAGCAGACTGATGTTTCACACTCAAAAAAGTTTTTTTTTTTAAAATTTACACTACTGTTACACCAGATATGAGTGGTGGCACTGGGCAAGTGGGCCTGGCACACACGCTGGCAGGCAGGCAACTGCAATTAGATTACACAAGCAGACTGATGTTTCACAGTCCAAAAAGTTTTGTTTTTTTTAATTTACACTACTGTTACACCAGAAATGAGTGGTGGCACTGGGCAAGTGGGCACAGTATACGCTGTGAGCCTGGCACACACGCTGGCAGGCAGGCAGGCAGGCAACTGCAATTAGATTACACTAGCAGACTGATGTTTCACAGTCAAAAAAGTTTTTTTTTTAAATTTACACTACTGTTACAACAGATATGAGTGGTGGCACTGGGCAAGTGGGCCTGGCACACACACTGGCAGGCAGGCAACTGCAATTAGATTACACAAGCAGACTGATGTTTCACAGTCCAAAAAGTTTTGTTTTTTTTAATTTACACTACTGTTACACCAGAAATGAGTGGTGGCACTGGGCAAGTGGGCACAGTATACGCTGTGAGCCTGGCACACACGCTGGCAGGCAGGCAGGCAGGCAACTGCAATTAGATTACACTAGCAGACTGATGTTTCACAGTCAAAAAAGTTTTTTTTTTAAATTTACACTACTGTTACAACAGATATGAGTGGTGGCACTGGGCAAGTGGGCCTGGCACACACACTGGCAGGCAGGCAACTGCAATTAGATTACACAAGCAGACTGATGTTTCACAGTCAAAAAAGTTTTTTTTTTTTTAAATTTACACTACTGTTACATCAGATATGAGTGGTGGCACTGGGCAAGTGGGCACAGTATACGCTGTGAGCCTGGCACACACGCTGGCAGGCAGGCAACTGCAATTAGATTACACTAGCAGACTGATGTTTCACAGTCAAAAAAGTTTTTTTTTTTAAATTTACACTACTGTTACACCAGATATGAGTGGTGGCACTGGGCAAGTGGGCCTGGCACACACGCTGGCAGGCAGGCAGGCAGGCAACAGCAATTAGATTACACAAGCAGACTGATGTTTCACAGTCAAAAAAGTTTTTTTTTTTTAAATTTACACTACTGTTACACCAGATATGAGTGGTGGCACTGGGCAAGTGGGCACAGTATACGCTGTGAGCCTGGCACACACACTGGCAGGCAGGCAACTGCAATTAGATTACACTAGCAGACTGATGTTTCACAGTCAAAAAAGTTTTTTTTTTTTAAATTTATACTACTGTTACAACAGATATGAGTGGTGGCACTGGGCAAGTGGGCCTGGCACACACGCTGGCAGGCAACTGCAATTAGATTACACTAGCAGACTGATGTTTCACACTCAAAAAAGTTTTTTTTTTTTAATTTATATTACTGTTGCAACAGATATGAGTGGTGGCACTGGGCAAGTGGGCCTGGCAAACACGCTGGCAGGCAGGCAGGCAACTTCAATTAGATTACACTAGCAGACTGATGTTTCACACTCAAAAAAGTTTTTTTTTTTAAATTTACACTACTGTTACACCAGATATGAGTGGTGGCACTGGGCAAGTGGGCCTGGCACACACGCTGGCAGGCAGGCAACTGCAATTAGATTACACAAGCAGACTGATGTTTCACAGTCAAAAAAGTTTTTGTTTTTTTTAATTTACACTACTGTTACACCAGAAATGAGTGGTGGCACTGGGCAAGTGGGCACAGTATACGCTGTGAGCCTGGCACACACGCTGGCAGGCAGGCAGGCAACTGCAATTAGATTACACTAGCAGACTGATGTTTCACAGTCAAAAAAGTTTTTTTTTTTAAATTTACACTACTGTTACAACAGATATGAGTGGTGGCACTGGGCAAGTGGGCCTGGCACACACGCTGGCAGGCAGGCAACTGCAATTAGATTACACAAGCAGACTGATGTTTCACAGTCAAAAAAGTTTTTTTTTTTTAAATTTACACTACTGTTACACCAGATATGAGTGGTGGCACTGGGCAAGTGGGCACAGTATACGCTGTGAGCCTGGCACACACGCTGGCAGGCAGGCAACTGCAATTAGATTACACTAGCAGACTGATGTTTCACAGTCAAAAAAGTTTTTTTTTTTAAATTTATACTACTGTTACAACAGATATGAGTGGTGGCACTGGGCAAGTGGGCCTGGCACACACGCTGGCAGGCAGGCAGGCAACTGCAATTAGATTACACAAGCAGACTGATGTTTCACAGTCAAAAAAGTTTTTTTAAAAATGTACACTACTGTTACACCAGATATGAGTGGTGGCACTGGGCAAGTGGGCACAGTATACGCTGTGAGCCTGGCACACACGCTGGCAGGCAGGCAACTGCAATTAGATTACACTAGCAGACTGATGTTTCACAGTCAAAAAAGTTTTTTTTAAATTTACACTACTGTTACAACAGATATGAGTGGTGGCACTGGGCAAGTGGGCCTGGCACACAAGCTGGCAGGCAGGCAGGCAACTGCAATTAGATTACACAAGCAGACTGATGTTTCACAGTCAAAAAAGTTTTTTTTTTTAAATTTACACTACTGTTACAACAGATATGAGTGGTGGCACTGGGCAAGTGGGCCTGGCACACACGCTGGCAGGCAGGCAACTGCAATTAGATTACACTAGCAGACTGATGTTTCACAGTCAAAAAAGTTTTTTTTTTTTTAAATTTACACTACTGTTACACCAGATATGAGTGGTGGCACTGGGCAAGTGGCTTGGCAGGCAGGCAACTGCAATTAGATTACACAGGGAAAAAAAAAAAAAAAACAGTTTACTCAATGATGACGAATAGGGGGCGGATCGAACATCGCATATGTTCGCCTACCGTTGCAAACGCGAACAAGCTATGTTCGCCGGGAACTATTCGCCGGCGAACAATTTGCGACATCACTACACAGAAGCCATAATGGATAGAGCCCACAGAGCTCTCAGACCTAAAAGTGCATCCCAGGATCAACCAAGAGATGTCATTATTAGATTCCACTACTTCACTTTTAAAGAAAAGCTTATCAGAGCAGCCTTCAGCACAAAAACTCTCCTGGACCCCTGTGTAAACATCCAGATATTTCAAGATCTATCAGCACATACGATTTCAAAGAGAAGATCCTTTATGCCGGTGACACAGTCCCTACGGAAAGCAGGAATCAAGTATAGATGGGGATTTCCTGTTAAACTGTATTTTCAACACGACAACAAGACACATATCATCTCAGATCTGGAGCAGGGCCTTAACTTGCTGAAAAAGATGAACCTAGACATATATAATCTTGCACAAGCTTCACCTAAAGAATCTGTAACTAGTCTACGTGCGGCAGCCCCAGCTTGGGATCTTTTGCCTAAAAGGAGCCCTGCAGCTGTCAAAAGAAAAGAACAGATACCGGGACATACCTAATTTATTGTGTGTTGAGGGAAGTATTTACCCAGCTCTACGGATAAGGTAATATAGTACAGTATAGTAACTGTTCTTACGTTGGTTATCAAAGACTATGCTGACACCCTCTATCAAGAAGAAGGGGAGTAAAGCCATTTATGTTGATACATGCAGCCGAATGAGATAGAGACTTACAAATCCGGATGAGCCCCTTAGGCTGTTGACTGTTATGTTGGATTATTGAAGGGAAATGAAAAGGAAAGGGGAGGAAAAGGGAAGGAAAAAAGTAGTGAATTGTTATGCATGTACTACATTTGTAAATCAAAATATGTTGAGTTTGTTATCCCCCCACTGTTATGGTACTATGTATGTTAAATATGGGTCAATAGACAACAGAAGCCTCAGCAAATTCAGTCACAGAATCTCTAAATGATCTATCCGAAGGGATATAATACAGGGGGCTTTATAAGAATATGGGGCTCCCACATGTCTGAAGAGTAGGCAGTAACAAATTAGGCTACCACGAGGCATTAACGTCAGCATGGGTAAATCTAGAGAATAGGCCACTGATAGTGAAATTAGGGAGCTGTCTTGCAGTGCACTCATCACTACTTGGTATAAGAGAGGGTTTCTATACAAGAGGGGAGTCACCTACAGGTGGCCAATTGGTGTGGAGTTGAGGGATACTTTACATTAGGCCCATAGGTAATTCATGAGGGAAAAGTCAGACTATACAGTAGAGCTAGACGGTGACTGGGTGGCCTGCGAGATAGAGCCATGGACCGATGCTGTAGGCTGGGACAATTTTAACCCACTTGAGTTAAACACACTTTATTGTGCTTGGTTAATATTTTCTACACTGTGTTCAAATTTATGTATACATATATGTTTGTATTCAGCAGGGGGAGCCCCCCCCCCCCAACCAACCCCTTCCTTATATATTAATTTCTTACTTTCACCTGTGTGTTCCTTTTTTTTTACCCTTCTTTTTTTATATTTATGTTCTTGCTTTTTATCTAATTCTCCTCCATTTGGCTCAACTCTCCAATTACATACTACTATCCGAGAGGAGAAATAGAGCTTTCTCTTCTGCATTATATTATAAGCCTCTCTGATCTCTGCCATCACCCCCCTCCTTTTATTCTCCTCTTACACACCAAATAATATATTAAGCTGGTTTATAATTACACTGTGCTAAGGTGGTGGATATCCACCACACATACTTAATAGCTTATTTAGTAACAGTACATTCATACTGTGTCTGGATGGTATATTCCCAGCGGTAAGTCTGGGTTATTTAAGGAGCGGCTTTGGTCCTCTATTTTTAATTATTTCCTGATTCATATCATAGGAATATATTGTTGAAATACTCTTGTTATTTTGGTGAACATTAGCGCTTAGCCTCTTCTCCAGAAGACAAGTGGGTCGTGTTTTTTTTTTTTTCTCTTCCTTTTCTTTTATCGGGTTCATACAAGAAACGAACTGGATGCAGGCAAAAGATAGCACTTACCGCTTTTGCAATTACTCACTGGTTGTAGCGGCGTCACTCAACACTAAGTCGAGGGGGGTGGCCATATTAATCAAAGACTCCCTCGCATTCAAAACAATCTATACCGAGAGAGATAAGCAAGCAAGATATATCATTATAGTGTGCAAGATTAACAATGTACTTTTAACATTAGTGAATGTCTATGCTCCAAATTCTGGCCAAATTAGATTTTTGAGGAAACTCCTGAGGCGGGTGTCCACTATTAGGCAGGGGGAGTTGATAGTGGGCGGTGACTTCATCTTAGTTTGGGACCCGTCTATAGATAGACAACTTCCTCTATGGGGAAGTGCAGATAGGGCAGCTGGGTCACTTTCTCTGGCCTTTCAGAACCTTATGGCCCAATATCAGCTATATGACAGGTGGAGAGCTTTGAATTCAGTAGAGAGAGATTTTACCTTTTATTCGAATCCCCACAAGTCCTACTCTAGGCTCGATACCTTTTTTGCTTCTCCTAGGTTTCTAGATAAGATCACACACTCTAAAATACTCCCCTCTTACTGGTCGGACCACCAGGTGGTTTTGGCTGTCGTGGGCATTTGCCTGAATAAAGGTGGCTTCTCTTGGAAACTAGCTGACTGGCTTTTTAGTACCCCTAAGCAGAAAACAGAGATTGTCCGGGTTATCAAGGACTTCTTCAATATAAACGACAATGGGCAAACCTCCATACAGATACTATGGGCAGCCTTTAAAGCTTTTATAAGGGGATATTTTCTTAAGCAGGAAGCTGTAGCTAGAAAAAGAAGGGGAGGATCTCTGGCGGAATTAACATGCCACCTGCGAGGTCTTCAACGTCAACTTAATGACAGATTCTCTCATCGGATTAATGATCAGATCCAGGCAACCAGATCCCAGATTAGAAACTTAGAGCTATTGAGGGTGCAAAGAACACTGGAGAGATTCAAGCAGATATATTACTACAGTAATAATAAGGCATCCACCCAGTTGGCCAACAAACTCCGAAAAAAGATGGCACAGCGTAGGATTTTAGCATTAAAGGAGGGACCCAATATTTGGACCTCTCCTGGGGATATAGGTACAACCTTTCATAGGTATTATAGATCCCTCTATAATTTAAACCCCTCAGTCAGAGACAATTACCTAAATAAGACACAAATAAAGCAATATCTGGGGACCCTTAAGCTTCCAGCTCTAACATCCGAAAAAATGGATCAGTTGAGGGGACCGGTTTCTTTTGAGGAGGTCACCTCAGTTCTGAGGCACTTCAAAGAAGGAAAGGCCCTGGGCCCAGACGTTTTCTCTGGTAGATTCTATAAAAACTTTAGCGAACAATTGACCCCTATCCTCCTTAGATTCTTTAATGAAGCAATCACATTAGGTAAGTTCAAGGCTGAGTTTCTAGAGGCCTCTATCATCACATTACTGAAACCAGATAAGGAGGTTCCCCTCCTCGCCCTGTCACTAGACGCCGAGAAGGCCTTTGACAGGGTGAGGTGGGATTACCTTTGGGAGGTGCTGGAGGTGTTTGCAATCCCCAGTGAGTTCAGAACAGCAGTACAGGCACTATACTCGAATCCTTCAGCAAGAATAAGGGGGATGGACTTTGTGTCCCATAAGTTGGACATTTCGAATGGCACACGTCAGGGGTGCCCTCTGTCACCGCTTTTGTTTGCGTTGGTGGTGGAGCCGCTGGTGCAGGCGATTAGACAGGATGAAGATATTAGGGGTATAGAGATTGGGGACTCCCAACATAAAATAGCTCTATTTGCAGAGGATGTTACTTTACTACTAACCTCCCTCTGTACATCTCTGCCAGCAGTTATGTCTATTTTGAAGCTATTTGGAAGCCTTAGTTACTATAAGCTAAATGAAACAAAAACTGAAGTGTTTCATGTTAAAGTTGGAACGGAGGACTTGATGTACCTTCAGAGTAGATATAAATTTAATTGGTCAGTAGACTTTATCAAGCATTTGGGGGTCTTTCTGGGGCCAGACATTCCGGCTGTCATTACTAGAAACTATACGGACAGGCTACCTGAGTTTAAGTGACTACTGAACTCCTGGGAGTTTGCGGAAATATGGTGGACAGGCAGCATAGCAGCCATAAAAATGCCTTTCCTCCCCAAGATTATCTTTTTATTTAGATGTATCCCAATGCAGGTACCTAGATCTATATTGAACAAACTACAAGGTATGGCGACCAAGTACATATGGAAAGGAAAAAGGCTGCAAACTTCCAGGGCCTTATTGCAAGGGTCCATAGACAGGGGTGGACTGGCACTGCAGAATCTGATCCATTATCATGATGCAGCACGTCTGTCCCATGTCCTAGCTTGGGGGCAATCAACAAGCTCCTATGGGTGGCAGGTTGTAGAGCAAGCACTTTTACCTCACTCTAGGTCTTTCGGACTTGATTTGGATCCCAACTCACTATAGACGGCAGATGGGAATTGATCACCCCATACTGCTTGACAATCTGAATTTTTGGGATAGAGTTAAACATATGGGTGGTGTTGCTCCCCACCCTTCGCCAATATACCCCCTTAGGAGCATAACTAGATGCATGCTAGAGACACATAGCTCCCTTTGGGACAACTTGGATAGTGGTTGCATTAGAGACTCATACGAGAACGATAGATGGTTGAATTTGCAAGACTTCATCGATAAACTTAATCTACCTCAGAAACATAATTTTGAGGTAATTAGAGTGTTCAGCCTGATGAGAGCTTGGGGTTTTTTGAGTGAGAGACCGAGGAAGCCAACCAGATGGGAAAGTTTCCTACAGTTAGGTAAGTGGACTGGGGGAACTATGTCATTTCACTACTGCATTTTATCTGAGGTCCATACAGAAAGTATATCAAACCCCCAGAGAGCGTGGGAGATAGAACTAGGCTTTGAGTTGGACACCCGCATCTGGAACAGAGAATTGGCTTTTAATAGGAAGGTGCTACACAGCGTGGCTCATAGGAAACTTCACTATAAAATTGCAGTTAGGTGGCACCTGGTACCCACAAGATTACTTAAGATATATCCAAATTACTCTCCGCTCTGCTGGAGAAATTGTGGTCAATTGGGGTCGTGGACTCATATATGGTGGGATTGCCCCAAAGTTAGGCCTCTTTGGAGGAAGTGCTTTAAAATTATAGGAGATTTGAGCTACAACCATTCACAGCTATAATTGGTCTACTACATTTGTCACTCCCGAAAATGGTACTGCCTAGGAAACAGTTTCTTATCTATTTTTTCACGTCAATAAAGCTTATCATAGCAAGAGCTGCTTGGAAATAGTCCTCACCACCTACAGTTAAGGAGGTAATTTCTCAAATGACATACACTCAAAAAATGAAGGAATATGTTTTTAAGATACAAGATAGACCACATATACACTATGAAACATGGCATCAATGGAATGAAATGTTCCAGGAATAGATTTAACCTGTCAGAAGGGTAGTAGTCACCTAGAATCAAATTATAGCAAAGCTTCTGGAATATGGCAGGAATATACTGCTTCTTGCCCACTGGCCCCTCTTACACCCTGTTACATCTCTTTTCTCCGACCCCCCTCCTCATATACCACTCCCCCCCTTTTTTTTTCACACACATCGCTGACAAAGTATGTTATTTGGAGAGACGAAAGCGCTCGCAACAGAGATATTTGTTTATTTGTTAGATGAGACAACAGGTGATATAAATTTCAATGTATATGTTACTTTAGTTTATCATTTTAATATTGTTAACGGGCTAAAATATATAATAACGTTCACAATTGTAATGCTACCATTACGAGAGATTAGCCATGCTTACTATTGTTGTGTATTTGAGTTACAAATTAGGTACTGAAGTGTGTAATTAATATGGTAAAAGAATATTACCCAAGATAGGGAAGTAATAAGTGGCACACTGTTTATTATATTCTGAATGTCAACCTGTTATACATCAGTTTATTTGTATTGTACTGATTTTCCTTTTTGACATATGTTGTATTTGTATGGTACCTTAATAAAATGAAAAATTTAAATAATAAAAAAAAATCTACAGGGCCGGACTGGGAAATCAGACCGGCCCTAGAAATTTGTATAGACCGGCCCAGCCACGCCTCCTCCCGCCCAGCCAACTATGCTCAACTGACCTACTTATAGTGGGAGTGGCATTGCTTATATTGGTGAATATGATTTGTAGCTGTGTACTTGGGATTTTTATGGATCCTCTGATCATACTATTTGGAATTATTACATTTAAATCCCACATGGGATAATCTTATCCATTCAAAATTATACCATGAATATCTTTTGCTGATGTGCCTGGTCTCAAGCATGACATGATTAAACTCTTAAGAACATTCAACTTCTATGATTACTAGTGCAACAGAACAGTGGGTACCTGCATGATATTTACTCTGATGGGTTGCTGCGCCCCCCGCCTCACCATGCCACGCCGTTGCCTCACCACCACAAACTATCCCGTCTGCTAGGGCTGCCGGCCTGCTGCCTCTGATATTAACTGGCATTGTATCAGATGCCCCACACCGCCTGGCAGAAATAAAGTTTAATCAGTGAAGTGTCCTGGTGCCTATGCCGGCGGGGGATGAAGGTCCGCAAGCTAGCTCCGCTGTCAGGTGCGATCCGAATCCAGGCTGTCGGTGAGCAGGGAATGGATATGCAAAATAAAGAATTGTCACAACCAATCACAGTGGACCTAGCTCCTCCCGTGGTTAGCCCTGCTTCTGATTTCAGAGCCGCTGCGCTGTATGTGCTGAATGCTCCAGACGGATGACAGTAATGTAACTGTGTGTTTGCTGAGTGAGATGTGTGTTATGTAATGTGTGCACCATGGCATTGTACTGTGTGAGAGATCTGGCAGTCATTGTTCGGCTTCACTAATCCCTGACATGGGGCTTGCTTGCTTCAAATTGCTGCTCTCTCTCCACTGGCTGCAGCTGAGCAGAGCAGCCTCTGCCTGCTGGTGGCCCACCGCGATTTTTCCCGGCAGCCCAATCCGGCCCTTTAAATCTACCCCAATAACTTAACCCTACAAAGCCGAAAGGCGAAACATGTCAGGCCAAATAGGGACGCTGTGTCTCTTTTTTTAATTGCAGCTGTGTGAATGAGTGTTATTTGCTTCTAATACTTTAAGTTAATTCCCAATAGACCTAAACGTATGCAGTCAATGACTGATGATTTGTCTCGCCATATCTAGCAGTAAAATTACTATTAGCTTAATGATTATCCCCCTGTGGGGTTTACCAAACTGCAGATTAAGCAGATATGTGAGTGGGTTTACCTTAAGCTAATTTTCCATTGACGGATAAAATTACAGCTAACGGCGGACTACTAGTGTCACCATATTCCACAATTACATGTTACGAGCAGTTCATTTCCAACTCGTCTTAGGAAAGATTATACTGTCCGTTCAATCTATATTGAAAACCTTTAAGTATTGTGAGAGGTGGTAAGCAAGGCTGTGTTAAAACACCAATATAAAGTTTTAGTTTCATTACATATGTTATTCAGGTAACTTTACAAGTGATTACGCTACCACAGTTGCTCTAGAAAACCCACTAGGGAGTGATTCTCCTGTCGGCATGGCCCGATCATTATACTGTGTACGTATAACACCCTGGCTGATTCTTTTCACCGCATCTCCCACTTACTTGTAGTATCTGGTCCAAGTACTTGACACACACAATAGCGTGCAAATCTACTGCAGTACAAATTAAACCCAATCACTATATTTTCGTGTCAATAGTTTATTTGTGCACTATTTAGTTGCTATTTAAAGTCACAGTACTTTGTCTTATTAGGGCAATATATGGGTCTCTCTGTAAAAAGGTTTAAAGTTTAATCACCTGCCTTGACACTGTTGGGGGTATTCGACTCACGGTAGCCAATTGCCTGCAATCCCCTTGATCCACATAAAAATCCCAGTAGAACAATACGACACCTCAGCCTTTTTGGTGCCTACAGTTAGTCAGCCCAAATCTATGTAGAATCATTAATAGCTGTATGATCAGTATTCTTGATATAACTATATGATTAGTTATATGTTTAGAGATTCCACTCTAATAATTGAATTACAACCAATACTTCAGTGATATTCGTGCAGTGAAATTCCATCAACCTCTCCCTATACTATCATTTTTATATGCCATTCAGTGGTCTCTCACCTAGTCAGCACAGCCAATAATATAATATATAGTAATTGTATATAGGGCATACCCCACTGAAACTGCCACTATAGTCGAGGGTCTGCCCTAGACTTAGGGTATTTACCCTCTGGGAATTTACATTTTCTGGTCTATTGCACTCATCCAATCACACTGTGTTTTTAAAGTTACACTGGCATTTAATTAACACCTATTAAAAGTTAAGTTTTATCCCCTTCACCTCCTTTCTATTGGAGGATCTCCAATTGTGTCTTTATTGAATCCCTGCGCTTAGTTCTTTCATTTTGGTGTTGAGTGCTATTATGTTAAACTTCCTTCTTGACCCACTGCAATCTGGATTTCGTCTCCGTCACTCCACAGAGACAGCAATTGTTAAGGTTACCAACGACCTACTTACAGCAAAATCAAAAGGGCACTTCTCTCTGCTTATCCTCCTTGATCTGTCTGCAGCCTTTGACACTGTTGACTACCCTCTTTTGCTCCAACCCCTCCAATCCTTCGGCATCTGTGACACAGCCCTCTTGTGGCTCTCTTCCTACCTGTCAAACCGTACCTTTAGTGTAGCCTTTTCTGGGGCCTCCTCTACCCCGTCACCACTTTCTGTCGGAGTACCGCAAGGCTATGTCCTCATTCTCCTCTTCTCAATCTACACGTCATCACTAGGTTCCCTAATAAAGTCCCATGGTTTCCAATATCATTTGTATGCCGATGACACCCAAATCTACTTATCTGCACCAGACCTATCTCCTTGCTTGCTAACCCGTGTCACTAACAGTTTTTCTCACATCTCTTCCTGGATGTCCTCTCACTACCTCAAGCTAAATCTCTCCAAAACTGAGCTCCTCATTTCCCCCCCTTCTTCCAAAATCTCCACCTCCAATCTCTCTATAACTGTCAACAACTCCATCATTACTCCTACCCCACATGCTCGATGCCTCGGGGTCACATTTGACTCAGGTCTTTCTTTCACTCCTCACATTCAGTCCTTGACTAGAGCCTGCCGCTTCTGCTCTCTCATTCTTTCCCGTCTCGATTACTGCAACTCTGTCCTCTCTGGTCTCCCCACCTGCCGCCTAGCTCCTTTACAATCCATAATGAATGCCTCTGCCAGACTCATCTTCCTTACACTTCGCTCTTCATCTGCTGCACCTCTCTGCCAATCCCTTCACTGGCTTCCTCTTGCCTCTAGGATCAAACACAATATTCTCACTCTGACATACAAAGCCCTCAACTGCACTGCTCCCCACTATATCTCAGACCTTGTCTCCAGATACTCTCCTACCCGTCCCCTTCGCTCTTCTCATGACCTCCTACTCTCCTCCTCTCTTGTTACCTCATCACATTCCCGTTTACAGGACTTCTCCAGACTGGCTCCCATCTTGTTGAATTCTCTGCCTTGCTCCACAAGACTCTCCCCTAGCTTCAAGCGCTTCCTAAAGACTCTACTGTTCAGGGATGCATACAACCTACGCTAACCTTTCTTTATACCAGTTCCTCTCCTCCATTGCTATCCCCTGAACCCCCTCAGCATGTAAGCCTAAGAGTCCAGCTATTTGTAGATCACCTTCTTAAGAGCTGACTACAACAGTGCAACTCTTGGCAAGGCCATCTACCCATTTGATTCCTATAATTGTTTTGTTGTACTCCGCCTTTGTTTATAGCGCTGCGGAATCTGTTGGCACTCTACAAATAACCGATAATAATAATAATATTGCTTTAGGCAAGAGAGTCTTCAACAATTTTCTTTTTCATTTTCCATTTTTGTATTTAAAGCCATAGAAACATCTATCTATCTATCTATCTATCTATCTATCTGTTTGTCTGTCTAGCGTTACTGCTTCTCTCTTTATAATATAATGAGATTCCCTGGCATTATATACAACTCTAATACGCTGTGATGAGTATACCTGAGCTTGGGTGGGGGCTTTAACCCAGTTTATTTCAACCACGGTCCTCAAGTACCCCCAACAGGCCAGATTTTCATTTTAGCTAAACCACTGCACAGTTGAAATAATCAGCTGAGCAATAACACCATGGTTAATAACCTGCTCTCACCCATCAGCTGATATTTCACCTGTGCACTGGTTCAGCTGGTTACTGATCAGTGGATTACTTCACCTGTGCTCTAGTTCAGCTATAAAGAAAACCTAGCCTGTTGGGGGGTACTTGAGGACAACGGTTCAGAAACGCTGTTTTACATTACACCTTCAATGTAGGTGGTGATGCTGTTTTTAAAATTCTGCCAGTATCAAAAAAGTATTGCATCCCACAGAGATGTATAGGAAAATGCTTCTCAGCAAGCTGCCTTCAAACACTGATTTCAGCCTTTTTTAACATTTCACCGGCAATCTTGATCGCACAACGGACCCCTTTTCAAAATATCGCTATTGCCACAATGCTTTTAATATCAGAGCCAAGGAGGGAAGCAGGAATGATTCAGCCCATAAAGGCTATTTTTACAGAATTTAATGTTATGCTTATTTACAAGTATATGTGCTCCAAATCCCCCTGTTCTTTGTACCTATTTGGGCTCATTGGCTTCATTCCCAAAGATGTATGTAAACTCTTTTTTTAAGGTGTGCAGAAAAAAGGGAAGTACCATGTTAGCCAGTGTACTCAAAGAAAGTAAAAATCCTTTTGTTAGAAAATAACAAAGTGATGTACAGGTGATACCTTTAACAAAATGATACCAACAAATACCAACTTGGTATCAACAAATGATACCAAGAGAATGAAACAGATTAGATAATAGAAGTAAATTAGAAAGTTGTTTAAAATTGTATTCTCTATCTGAGTTGTGAAAGAAAAAAATTGGGTTTCATGTCCCTTTAAGGTGTGCTAATCCAAACTCTGTGGAAACTCTAATGAATAAATACTACAACAAAAATTGATAACATTTTTTACAGCAACCACAATATAGTATATATAAATAATATATATATATATATATATATATTATATATATATTTATATATATTATATATATATGGAAGTCTTATATCCAGTGTCCCTGTATTACTAACTCTTCTGTAATTCCAAAACGATATGTACTATGTATATGAATGCATGTCTGCTTCAAGAAACTGGTATATTAAATGGACATGAAAGTGCAAAATGAAAAGGCTATAATGTGTTACAGCATTTTACTATTAAATAATTGGTTGCATATAATTGTGTTTGACCCCTGCAAAGAGGTTACATAAATAGTTAAAGTCAGCTCCTAAGCAGCAATGCATTACTGTAACTTAACTGAACACATCTGGTGAACCAATGACAAAAAGGCATATGTGTGTAGCCATCAATCACCAGCTAGCTTCTAGAAGTGCATCACTGCTCCTGTGCCTATCTATGTATGCCTTTCTACAAAGGATACTAAGAGAATGAATACATTTCATAATAGCTTTTAAAAAATTGCATGCAATATCTTAATCATGAAAGTTTATTTTTGTCTTTCATATCTCTTTAATAAGAAAATAACAGTGACTACCAGCTATAATCTTTGGCTATGATTTGATGGTTATTTCAGTTTCAAAGGGATTATTATCCGATAGTGACAGGGCTGTTTCTGCACAAATATAACAAATAAGGTCAGACATTTGACAACTTGATTCTGCAATCAATGCATAATTTTGATTTGATTCTTTAAAAAAAAAAAAAAAAAAAGTTGTAGTATTTTGCAAATATGATTTTATTCAACCTGTGCAATGTTATCAGAATCTATAACATTCTACAGGTCCACTCTGCACATTCGTGGCAGCAATTTTCCTACACACAGGAGACCTCCAAATATAGGCCTAGATTTGGAGTTCGGCGGTAGCCGTCAAAACCAGCGTTAGAGGCTCCTAACGCTGGTTTTGGCCGCCCGCTGGTATTTGGAGTCAGTGATTAAAGGGTCTAACGCTCACTTTTCAGCCGCGACTTTTCCATACCGCAGATCCCCCTACGCCATTTGCGTATCCTATCTTTTCAATGGGATCTTTCTAACGCTGGTATTTAGAGTCGTTTCTGAAGTGAGCGTTAGAGCTCTAACGACAAAATTCCAGCCGCCTGAAAAAAGCAGGAGTTAAGAGCTTTCTGGCTAACGCCGGTTCATAAAGCTCTTAACTACTGTACCCTAAAGTACACTAACACCCATAAACTACCTATGTACCCCTAAACCGAGCTCCCCCCACATCGCCGCCACTCGATTTAAATTTTTAACCCCTAATCTGCCGACCGCCACCTGTTATACTTATGTACCCCTAATCTGCTGCCCCTAACCCCGCCGACCCCTGTATTACATTTATTAACCCCTAACCTGCCCCCCACAACATCGCCGCCAGCTACTTAAAATAATTAACCCCGAATCTTCCGACCGCAAAGCGCCGCCACCTACGTTATCCTTATGTACCCCCTAATCTGC